>NC_044310.1:107438639-107740497 GCF_007474595.2 Lynx canadensis
AATAGGAACGAGTTTGAGCTTTTGGAAAAGTATATTTTTATATTGAACAAAGGTCTGTGAGAGTGTCACCTGTGTACTTATTCCTAGAACAAAAAAATTAAACTGGAATGGACCAGGTATCTGACAGTTTGTCTTACCAAATTATAGCATGTTGGCAGAAATCTTCTAGTCTTCTTCAATTTTTCCATCAGCTTCTCTAATTCTGTGACAATCAAATCTAATTCTGTGACTCCACTGTGTCATCTTCTTTATAGACTTCCCCTTCTTTGTTAACGAAACAGCTTAAGCAAACCAGGTTACAGTTGCCAGCAGGTTTCCATATTATTTGGAAAGACAAAATAAGGAAAATGAAGAAACTAAAAATCCTGGCATTCAAAGACAATCACAGCCTGTACTATTTTTCTACATTTGAACATTTTTTTTTCACAGAATGGAATCACAATGTGAATTTGGTTGGGTTGGGTAAACTTTTTTGTTGTTTAGTTTTCATTTAAACTGACTAAATCCTACTCCATATCTTTAAATATTCATATTGGTTTTCAAATTTTTTCCTCTTTTCCTCATAGGGAATAAATTTCACCTGCTTACAGTGCCCTAAATAATACACAGAAATGACAACAAGTAACCATAGAAGGAGGAGTGCTTTCTAACATTTTTCTTCAAAAAATCATAACAGAGTGGCTGCACCACTTTGTACTTCAACCTACAGTGTAAGAGTGTTCCCCTTTCTCCATATCTCACCAACACCTCTTATTTCTTGTGTTGTTTATAGCCATTCTACCAGGTTTCAGGTGGTGTCGCATTGTGGTTTTGCTTTGCAGTCCCTAATGATGAGTGTCTGGGTGGTTGTTTTTTGGGTGTTGAGTTTGATAAGTCATTTCTAGATTTTGGATCCTCTTTATCAGATAGGATGCTTGCAAATATCTTCTCCCATTCCGTAGGCTGCTTTGAGTTTTGTTGATTGTTTCCTTCACTGTGCAGAAGCTTTTATCTTGAGAATATTACTCAGCCCCCAAAAAGCATGGAGGCCTGCCATTTGTAACTACATGGATAGAACTAGAATGTATCATGCTAAGCAAAATGGGTCCATCGGAGAAAGACAATGATCATGCGATATCACTCATATGTGGAATTTAACAAATATGAAGGTGAGAAAGAGAAGAAAGGGAGATGTTTAACGATAGAGAACAAACTGTGAGTTGGAGGGAGGTGGGTGAGAGACTGGTTAGATGAGTGATGAATGTTAAGGAAAGTACTTGTGATGAGCGCTGGGTGTTATATGTAAGTGATGAATCACTGAATTCTTCTGAAACCAACATGTTCACTAACATTTAAATCAAAAAAAGAAAAGAAAATCATACAAGCACTTGCGCATGGTCCATTAAAAGGTTTGGCACCATCACTTGAAATGGCTGTAACATAGTCCTGCTGCCAGAAGAAATGGATCCTCTCTGTATGAGGAAGTGTTCCATTCAGGGCTCTTAATGTCAAAGTAGAGATGACACATGCCTACATGAATTACTTGTGCAAATCTCCAACCACCGTCATTCGTTTCTAGAAGCAGACACCTCACCACTGGAATCGAAGGTGATGGCAGCTGAAATCATGACAATTACCCTCCAATAACAGAGTTGAGGCCACTCTCACTACTGAAACATAAGTGCCATTATCTCTAATGTCCAAAAAGTGGTCTAGTTTCAGGAGTTTGGTGAAATACTTTTGCTGGTTTGATAGGTGAGAAATTACACCAAATCCATTTTCCCATATTCACTTTTTAATGATGAGTGAGGCTGGTTGTTCATCACTTACAGCCATTTGCAAAATGTATCCAGTGTTCTCAGTTCAGGGATGAGCTTGCTGAACACACTCTCCTAGACTTCCCCAGGGGACAAAGATAGTGATCCGTGTCCAGTCAGGACACTTCACTCCTTGTGAAACCACTCAGCTGTTAGTGACTGCCTTCTAACCAACAGAACACAGTTCGAGTGATGGGAGGTCAGTTTGAAGATTTCATGACACAAATTCTGCCACTTTCTTCTTGCTTAGTCCTGTGTTTGGTCCATCTCTCTCTCTTTCCCTCTGCTCCTCTTTCTCTCCCTCTATCCTCTCGCCGTCTCTCTCCCTCCCGCTCCCTCTGCTCTCTATTGGTTTCCTTCAATTGCTTTCTCTGTCTCTCTTCTACCACTTGGAAGTGGGGGATCAAGCAAAGTTCAGGACTACTGCAGGAGACCCCTATACAGGAGAGAAAGAAGTTCCCCAGTTAAAAGATTGAAACAGGCTTTCAGTTCAGAGTTCTGACATTGCTCGTGTGAGTGAGCTTGGGCAAAATTATCATCTTGTTGAGTCTCCACTGGGGCCACAGCCCTGGCTTCATTGAGACTTTGAGTCAGTTTCATGTAGCTATGCTGTGCCTGGATTCCCTCTCCCACAAAAATTGGGAGCTAGTAAATATTTGTAGTTTTAAGATTCAAGGTATTTGGATAATGCTGTCAGCGAGGATTGCATAACTGACAGTCTACTAGGTCTCAGCTCCGGTCTATGCTTTGCCTTCTTCCTTCCTCTCCCCTCCCAGGAACCCACCGCCCCATTTTACACCTTTCTAGTGTTTCTAATGGGCAAACTCAATTCTGTGTCCTATTTTCTACACCAGCCTATCTTCTCCCTGACACACGGCAGGCATGTGCAGTGTGGTTCCCTGTTGTCATTCTGGACCAAAAAAATGTCACCCCAGTGAGGCCTGTAATACCCTTCAGTGACTCCCCAACAGTGCTGTGTCCTAACAGCACACTCATTCTTTTCACTATTATAGTTCTTGCCCTTTTTTTTTTTTTGACATGTCTTGTTCAGGCACTTAAGTGCACCACTCTATTCTCTGCCTGATCCCTTTCTCAGAGGAAAGGAAGCACTTTGGCCATCCATGGGTCCATTCCCCTTATGCCATTGGTTTTCTTTCTTTTTTGAAAACTCGCTTTTAACCATTTCTCATTTTTGAGTAACACACACACACACACACACACAGAGCATGAGTGGAGTAGGGGCAGAAAGTGGGAGATCAGGATCTGATGCAGTCTCCATGCTATAAGCACAAAGCCTGATGCAGGTCTTGACCTAACAACCATGAGATCATGACCTGAGCTGAATTCAAGAGTCAGCCACCTAACCAACTGAGCCACCCAGGAGCCTCATACCTTGTGCTTTGTCTAATTATATCTTGCTTCCCACTAGACACAGTGAGCCTGTCAATAACTCAGTGAAAAACCACAGATTGGTGGAAAGTACCCACGCTTATCCCCTGATAACTGAAAGCATTCAGTTTCTGATACACAAAAGGATCCAGTGACCCCGGTCACTGATGACTTGGTGCTTGAAAGCCAGGAGTTGGCAGCAGCACTCCAAACACTGGCTGCTACAGATGCCTTCGTCTGAAGATCAGACAGTTCACCCATTTGCAGTATTCTTCAGGACATGCAGAATGTGCAGAAACAGCCCATTCAAGGACCAGTGCAACAGAGCCACTTTGCACATACTTGAAGGTTAGCCCCAAGCCAGAAACTGCTAACTGTGTAGCATGACTGCCTCAGAGGAAAAAAAAAAAAAAATCCAATGGCAGATACTTTCCCTCTCCTTCTAAAGGAACAATGCAGGGGGTTTCCCTTTGTCCTAGCCCACACAGTATCATTACTCCCGAGACAACCATCTTCTCAAGGAGATTGTGCTAGTCTCTTCACTTTTTTGCTATATCCAATTCTCTTCTGTTAATAAAGTCGGCCTTCTGTGTATTCTCCTCCACCCTGTTGCTCTTTTTCAAGGTCAGTTCTCCCTGTTGTCCATTCAGGCACAGTGTCTCAGAGCCCTTTCCTCTTCTTTGAACTAGGGAGTCTGGCCAAGTTCTTGTCACTCTGGGATAGGCTGTACCACAGGGTCCCTCAAAGTCTCAGTCTCAGTACCCTGTTGACAAAGATAAGGCCAGGGCATTTCCAGGTGTCCACCAGGAATGTTTGCAAATAGTCAAGGTGAGAGATATCAGGAAGGAGCTATCCTCACTTCTGGAACAAGAGGAACATGGAGCTAGACCATTCATTCCCAGCTGTTTCCCATTGTCAGCTGAAATGAAAACCTTTGGCCCTGTGTGTAGCCATCCCAACTCCCTGGCTGTATTGATAAATAAGTCTTGGTCCCCAGGCAAGGCTAATGAGGCTGTCTGCCACATAGTGCCCAGCCATTCCCAATGAGCTCTGACTCTGGTCTGTGCTAACCAAGAGCAATCAGTTTCTGATACCCCAAAGGAAAGATTGCTTTCCTGGGAGTACTTGGTGTTTGGATGCTTGATCAAAGAAATGATGGTTATCCAACTAGTCCCAGTCCGTGGCTGTAAAAGATGCTTTCACTCTGAAGCGCAGTTGGTTCACCCATGCACAGTATTCTCAAGGACGTTCTTAGCTCTGAGAGACACCATTCAAGAACCACAGCCCAGTTTTAAACACTTAAGCACAAACCCACTCCCCTTGAATCACTGCTGCCTCTATCCACTGATAGGATAGGAAGGGAAAACAGTCAAATCCCAAAGCTTTCCTTCTCTTTCTCAAGTAAGGATACAGGCTTCTTGCCATGAGGGCTCCCACTGTAAACAGTGGAAGCTTCCCTTTACCCTAGCGCATATGTGTTTCTTATTGCTGAGACGGTCAGCTTGCCAGGAGATTGTACTAGTCATTTCATCCGCAGACTTAGCCCATTATCATCTCTCATAGGAATACTGACCCTTTTCCTCCTTTTTGTGTGTTTATTTTTATTCTTGAGAGAGAGGGAAGATGAAAGAGTGTGTGCATGTGGTGAGGGGTAGAGAAGGAGGGATAGATGACCCCAAGCAGGCTACGTGCTGACAGGAGAAAACCTGATGTGGGGGTGAAGCTTGCAAACCATGAGATCATGACCTTAGTGATAATCCCATGCTTAACCAACTGAGACACTCAAAAGCCCCATACTTTTCCTCTTTTAATTTTTTTAAATATTTAATTTTGAGAGAGAGAGATAACGACCAGGGGGAAGGGCTGAGAGAGAGAGAGAGAGAGAGAGAGAGGATCTTAAGCAGCCTCCAGTCTCTGAGCTGTCAGCACAAAACCCGACATGGGACTCTAACGATGAACTGCAAGATCATGACCTGAGCCAAAACCAAGAGCCAGAGGATTAAGCAACTGAGTCACCTAGGCGCCCCCTTTTACTCTTTTTGAAACTAGAATCTGCCATGGACAAATTAGAGCCCATGGTTCAGAGAAAATCCCTCTGGTTTTAATTGGGGATTCGCATGAGTTCTTGAGACAGCAGAATAGGTTGGGCCATAGGAGCCCTGCAATGTTGCCTTCAAGATCTATATTGACAACATTCCATGTAGGTCAGTGGACAGCACTCAGCACAGAATATTTGTGTGTAGCCCAAGGTGTTGGAAGGCAACTCACCTCACTTCTGGGGCAAGGGCAAATTGAGGGAGATATTGCCCTCTCAGCTTTCATTCTCACCGAAAATGAAACTTTGGCCATTCAGAAAACCATTCCTATCCCATTGCTATTTGCTAATTAGGACTTGGTTTGCAGGCTGGGTGGGTCAGTGAGGCTGTCAAGCACACAGTGTGCTCCCAGAGATTGGTGGTGAGTTCTCTGCTTCTGTGCTAACCAAGAGTAATTAGTTTCTGGCAACCCACCAGGAAAGATTGCCTTATGGTCAGAGAGCATTTAGTGCCTGGCCTCAAATTCTGAAGAGCACATAATCCATGCATACAAGTTATGTTCCAGGGCCTAGTCAGTTGCAGACAGTGGCCCTTCAAAACCTAATGCACCACAGGAATGGTTCCAAACACTTGAGCAACAGCCTGACATATGGACCCACTACCCCTGAATCTCTGCTACTTCTATCCTCTGTAGGGAAGGACAGGAAACACAGCCAAGGCCAGAAGGTTTCCCTCCCTTTCAGAAGGAAATATGCAGAACTCTTGCAGACTGGGCGTTCAGGAAGTTTCCCTTTAGAGGTTTAGTTTGTCTCTGGCCACAGGTGTTTCTTACTCCTTAGACAGAGGACATTGACAAGAAATTGTCATCCTAGACACTTCATTGCACTCTGCGTCCCATTCTCATCAATAATGAAGCACCTTGACCTTCCATATTTCCATTTCAATGAATATTTTGTTTTCTGTTTGCAAAGTCGTTTCTCTCTTGGTGTCATTCAGAGCCAGTGTCTCAGAGAAGTAGCCTTTCCTTTAAGTTGTGGAATCTGGCCAAGTCCTGATGTCTCTAGCATACTTGGCATGCATGACCCCTCACTGTGTGCCTTTCAGAAGCGTGTGGACAATGGAAGGCATAGGGTCCTTGAAGGTGTCCAGCAGAGTGTCCCTGTGTAGGCAATGCCAGGATTTGGGAGGGAGCTGGCCTTACTTCTGCTTGAAGGAGAAACCATGCTAGACCTTTCATTCCCAGCCTTATCCTAATCTCCTCTGTAATGTAGAAGCTTGGCCTTCCTTATAGCCCTTCCCAGCAATTTTCTTTTTTCACAAATAGGTCATGGGTCACAACCAGGTGGAATTGGTCTTTCAGCCACCTAACCAACATCCAGGATTTGTGATGCAATACCACGCTGGTCCTGCGGTATGTCACAGCAGTCAGTTCCTTTATCCCAAAGAATGACCCTCCTGTCCATGAGCGCCTGTTGCTTGACTGGCCCAGGTAATCTCTGTGATGGGTAGCCAGCTTGCCTCCATCCCCTGGCTTATTGAATTGTCTTCATTCTCTCAGGCTGATGGATGCGGCATGCATAATCGACTGCAGGAAAATGTAGCTTAAAAAAGCCCTCACAAGGAATACTGCACCATGAATTGGTTTTTAAAAACGTACAGCACCTTCAGGAGCACTAACTGTTACCAATGAATCACCTCCCTGAGGTTTAGGGAATACAAAGGAGCCAAGGTCAGGAGCCTTCCTTCTCTTTCTGAAAGAAAGGTGCAAGCCTTTTGCCACATGGGCACTCAGGAGCATGCAATGGGTGTTTCCCTTTGCCCCTACCCACAGGGGCTTCTTACTATAGACAACAGCTTCTCCAGAGATTGTGTTGTGCACATCCTTGTCAGCTTCATTCTGCTCTCCTTTGTAATGAAGTACTTTGGCCCTCTGTCAATTTATTTCCCTCCTTTTGCTCTTGTTTTTCAAACTAGGATCTTGCTGGAGTCCTTTCAGAATCAGTGTCTCTGAGCAATATCCTTTACTTTAAACTGGGGACTCTGGCTGTGTCCTGGTGATTCTGGCATAGATTGGCAACAGGACCCCTTGTAAATTCCCATGAGAACTCTGTTCACAATGAGAGGCCTAGGGCATATGAAGGTGCCAAGTTGGGTATGGGTGGATGTGTGTAGAAGATCCCAGAGGTTTGGGGAGGGACTGGTCTTACACATGCAGGAAAGAGAAATGAAGGTAGATATACATGCCCAGCATTACCCCATTCCCATATGTAATGTATGTCCTGGTTTCCTTTGTAGCCATTCCCACCAATTTGCTATTTTATAAATCCTTGGTCACATTCAGGGAAAACTGGGCTTCCACTCACTTTGCACAAGCAGAGACCAAAGACTGGTGCTAAACTCCCACGCTGGTCCTTTGCTATGTGAGAGCAAACAGTAACTTCAAATCAAAGGAAAGATGGCCTTCTTGTCCCTGAGTGCTTGGTTCTTGGTAAGCTCTGTAAGTGCAGTGAAGGATAGACATGCCTTCGTTCTGTGTCAAACATGATTTATATATGCACACTATGCTTCAGGACCTAGTCAGAACCAAAAGGGCCCTTTCAAGAACACTGCATCAGGTCCAGGCTCCAAACACTTTATCACCAGCTAGATGGAGAAACTCCTTACCTCAAAATCAATGGTGCTTCTCTTTCCTGATAGGAAGGACAGGAAAAACCACCAAATCCAGCTTTTCCTGTTTGTTAATGAACAATGCAGATCTCCTGCAGAATATTACTCTTTGGTGTAGCCAATGGAGTTTTCCTTTTACACTAGCCCTCAGGTCTTTCTTACTCCCCAGCCAGCCAGCCTGACAGAAGATAGAAGTGGGCATTTAATTCTAACTTTAGCCCGTTTTCTTCCGTAATGGAGACCTTTGGTCTTCAGGTTGCCTATTTGCATTGTGTGGCTCTTTTTTTCAAACCAGGTTCTACCTGGGAACCATTCAGAGAAGGAGACTCAGAAGAATGTACCCTGTTTACACTTGAACCTTCCAGGATCCAAGGGTCTGTGTCGGGTGTACAGCCCAGGTTCAAACATTGGTGGTGAGTTCCCAGTCAGTTCCTGAGCCAATTGACAGCTCTCAGTGTCTGGTATCCCAGAGGAAAGCAGGCCCCTCTGTCCCTGGGTGCTTGATGCTTAGCTAGAGTAATTTCAGGGATGTGAAGCCAGCTGGCCTCCCTCCCCTGGCTGACAGAGGTGCCTTCATCCTGCAGAGTACATGGTTCATGCATGTTCAGTCTGATTCAGGCCGTGATTAGTGCCCATAGGGACTTTGAAGTGAGTATCAGATCCAGGCCGGGTTCTAACCCCTTGACCGTCAGCCAGGAGCTCCAAACAGCCACTGCTTTATCACTGCTGCCCATTTCCTCTGATGGTAAAGGGCAAGAAACAGACCCAAATCCAAGGCTTTTCCTCTTTTTCCAAAGGAATAATGCCAACCTTTTGCCGATAGGACTCCTGGGTGTAGCCTGTAAAGTACTCTCTTCACCAAAGTCCACATGTCCCGCTTATTCCAGCTTGCAAGAGCCAGCTTGCGAGGAGACGGCATTGGTCACTTCATTCTCCACATGATCTCGTTCTCATTCCTAGTGAGGAACTCTGGCCCTCTGTGGATCCATTTTCACCCTATTGCTCTATTTTCACACTCGGTCCTCTCTGAGATGCATTCCATGTAGTCTCTCAGAGGAATGTCGTTGGTGTTCAGCTGGACACCCTCGTCTCAACCTTTTGACTGTGTAATAGGTTTGGCCACAGGACCCTGGCAAGTTGATGTAATAACCATGCAGGCATGGTTATGGAGGTCTAGGGCATTGGAAGGGCCCAGGCTAGAACATTTGCAAATAGGCTGGGCAGAGGACTGGGAAGGGAGATAGACACCTTTCTTGGCTGAAGGAACATGAATTTACACAGCCCCTTTCCAAATTGTTCCCATTTCCATTCCCATTGGATATTTGGAACTTTGGCTCTCCTTGTGGACACTCTTTTCCCATGGCTCTTTAACTATTTCCCTGTTTAGACTTAGGTGCCATAGAGCTGTCACTCAGTCAACCCACACCCAGGGATGGATTGTCACACCAGCCCGTGCATGTTGGAGGTGGGTCCCAATAAAGGCAGCCCAACCACTACTAATGACAGCACTGCACTTAGTGTTGGATTTACCTTCCATCTGGGACACAGCTGGTCCAGGGGAACACAGGTATCATTATTGGGTGCAGGTCACCACCCAGTGAGATTTCTGGGTCAGGTGCAAAGGCATGAACAGCCCTGTGCATCAGGCAATGCCTCAGCAGCCTCAGTGGCCCAGCAAAACCACCTGTGGTCATGTGGCAGCCATGGCATCGGCCTGTGCAGTGCTGTCCTCCTTCAGCATACTCAACAGTAGCAACAGTAGCAGTTCTGGCTAGCAGGATTAGGCCCACAACAGCCCCAAGGACCACGACAGAAGGAAGGGATTACCACATAGGGTGGAACCCATTAAAGCAGCTTCTGGTGTTTGCCTCCTTACCAACTGGTAAACCACTTACCCCAGCCCACGATGGGAAGATTAAAGTGCTCTCGCGTGTGTACCCTCATGTGAAATGGATAGGCATGATATGATGCAGTGAAGAAAGCCAGGGATAACCTATATTGAGGATGATCTGAGTCAAGATGCTGGCCAGTGTGCAATATGCCTGGAAGAAATGCAGAGGGTGGTACTAGAGCAAGTTTGCCTTGTCTATTCATATATCATTAGGGTTGCATGGGTTTGAAATAAATACTTCTTGCCTTGAGCATCATTCAAATACTGTAACAAATTCCCATTTTATACTTATTCTTGTCTTTTCAAGATGCTTGAAACCCAAGAGGCTCTGAGGGTCTTCTGTGGCAAAAAAAAAAACAAAACCACAGGCCTACTTCATCAGAATTCTGAGATCTGTGAGACTCCTGCAGAGATGAACCATCACACAGGGAAAATGATGCTGCTGAAGAGCCAGGGGCCCTTAAGCCAAACATCTGCCACAGTCACAATGACTAGACCAGGATCCCAGGTCAGGGCCCAGGGTATGTCTGTAAGAGTTAAAATAGAGCAAAGGGGTGAACATGGATAGAAGGAAAGCCAGAGTTCTGTATCAGGGATAATGAAGTGACATGACTGGCACAGTCTTCCTCACTGACTCAGGAAGGAGAAATATCTGTGGGCTTTGGCAAATGGTGGCATCCATAAGTTCCACCTGTAGGCCTCATCAGCAAGAAGCCTGCCCGGATTCTTCCTTCAGAATCAGAGGGAAAGACCTGCCTGGCTCCAGGAATGTGTCCCGACTTGCCATCAGTACACAGTGGTAGCAGTGATACAGCTGTAGGAGGGCTGTGCTGCCCAATGATGGAAGTGTTTGGAAGAGGGTCGGCTTGCAGGATTCCGTCCAAAGGTACTTTCTGTGCTGAGCAGATCCTGGACCAACCCGCCCACATGAAAACCTGATGTTCTTCAAAATGAAGGGATCTCTATTAGTGAAGGGAGGGAGGCCACATGGATACCCATGCTCAGGCCTACACTAGCCAGCTAAGCAACACCATGTGCTCAGGGAGAGAAGGGCCAGGTTTCATCTGGGATGGTAGACCCATATACCTTCAATTTCCTCAGGAGCTGACTGGGAAAGTGGCACCATTCATACAGCCATGGCTCCTGGAACTTGAGCAGAGACCTAGCTAGGAAAGCAGCTGTACAAGCAGTGCCAAGTTCTGCCCCTCCAAGCGCTGGCATCCATCAACACAAAAGATATCCTTCTTAATCAACTCTCGATCCAGACAGGAGGCCAGCTCCATTCCTAAAACATCTTGTTAGATACACACAAGCATTCTCCACCGGGCACCTACAGATGCTCTAGGCCTGGTGATAGCCACAAATTCTGAAACCCAAATGCAGGATGCCTGTGGCCAAACCTATTGCACACTCGCCAGGATTGCACCAGACTCCCAGCTTTAAAGGAAAGTATATGATTATGAGATAAGGACTCTGAAACAATTCCAGGGACACTCTTGTTTCCAAAGAGAGGAAATTTTTTTACTATCGCTATAAAAACCTACTAAGCAATAAGAGTCAGGGACATGAGAATAAATTGTCTTCTGGGACATAAGAGACTCAGAACCCTCCACTGGCTCTGGAACTGACTGGAAACGCCCTTACAATGCTTGTACTTCAGCTGTGTACAGGAGAGTCACATGGTCCCACTGTATGAAGTGAGACCAAATTAGAAAATCAGCAATGGGAGAGGGATGGCTACAAGGCGAGTCAAAGCTATCCATTCAAATGGGCACGAGGGAAACTGAGGACGGAGACCTCTATTTTTCCTTCCTTTTGTCCCACAAAGGAGTCAGTATCCACCACTAACCTCTGGCTTAGCCTACCCACAAGGATTCTTCGTGGGCATCTTCACACACCTTAGGATTGGGCAAGACCACATTCAGAAACCAAACTGAGAAGGACAAAATGTAATACCTCTGTTACCATCACAGGGCAACCACGAAACCTGCAAACTGAAAAAAGAGGACATTATTCCAAGACTCTGTTTGGAATAGTCTCCACACAAAACCTCTTTCAACAAAAGGGCTAAAGGGTGGCAGTGGAGACACACACTGCCAGAACTGTTCATCACATGTGAGATTTAGAGACCGTTGAGAGGGAAGTACCCAGCGCAGTGGCCTATCAACTGGTTTGAATCCTGAATAAGAAATACCTGTGGGTTTAGCCACGGGAGCTCCAGGAACTACACCTGAGAGCCCTGTCAGCAAGAAGACTGCATTCTTTCTTTGGGAGCCAGTAATTTCTGGACTGTTCTATTTCTGCCACATTTTCCATCACTTGAGGGAGGTAGCAGTGCTTGAGCTGTATCTACTGGGTTCAGAGGGCTCTTGCTCAGGAATCTGCAACCAGGACTTGGTTACATAATTCCTGGCAAGGGTTCTTCCAATGCAGACTCCCTCCTCATTCATACTGCCCATGTGCAAATTGTCTGCTTCTCAGAATGAAGGCAAGTCAGTCATCAGATCAGTGGGGCAACGTGGCACCCCTTAACCCATCATAGCACAGCAAGCCAAGTATCAAGCACCTAGGGATGAAAGACCTTCTTTTCTTTGATAGAACAGAGACTGATAGCTCTCACTGAGCACAGGAGCAGAGTGAGAGTTTTCAGCCAACTCAGGGGTTCCAGGTGAGTAATTTAGGCTCCATGGCCAGAACAAGAGAAAAAACAATAAATTGTCATAAGTATGGCAAGGAGAAGGAACTGGGTGCCAGGTAGGCCAAATATTGACATTTCAGAAGATGTTTTGCTTCATTTGCCCTTGGCCCAGAAGGAAGCCAGCTCCCTGCCCAAATCTCTGGTCCAGCCTACACACCAAACATTCTCTGCAGGTCCACTTCAAATGCCCTGGGCCTCTGAATGACCACATACTTTTGAAACCCAGTGAATTAATGAAGATGGGCCCAGTGGCAAAACCTCTCCCCCAGTCACAAGGACTGGACCATAATCCCAGGTGGAAGGCAGAGGATAAGACTCTTGAGACCCTGACTTGATCCTGAGAAGAACCTTGTTTCTACAAGAGAGCAAAGATGTGTCAAGATGGATAAGGAGGGCCATGTACTGCAGACCTTATGTGGGGAATCCTATGGAGAAGGGAGTGCCCACCACCAGCTCCTGGCAATCTGGCCCAGAGAAGAAGAAACACCAGAGGGCTTAGGCAAAGGCGCCCTCTAGTGTCTCCATCGGGGAACTCTGTCAGCTACAGTCCTGCCTTCTTCCTTCAGGAAGGACCTAGAGAGCCCTGGGACTTGGTCTGTTTTTCTAGCTTTTCCCATCATTGAATGGAATATGCAGTGAAAGTGCTGTAGCCAGGAGGTTCCCCCATCTGTGGCCCCAAATTGTGAAGAGGGCCATTTGTGCCCTCTTCCTGTGAGGGCGCTTTATGTGCTTCCCAGCTTCTGGATCCTACAGCTCCTATGTGAACGGTCTGATTTTCAGAAGGAAAACACCTCAATCAGGCAGACCAAGGAGGCGATCTGGCTCCACTACCCCCAGCCTTTGCAACAAACAACCAAACACCAAGCTCAGGAGTAGGTGGGCTATTCTGCTTTGGGATATCCTAAGCTCATAGTTGTTACTGACCAAAGGACCCAGTGGGAAGCCACCGTCTACCCCTGGGTGCCTGCTGTCAGCTACATGGCTCCTAAGGTTTAAAGAAGAGGCAGTCAGAAACACAGGGATGACTTCAGCCAGGACCAAAGGGCGTTCAATAATTCCATCCAATGGAAGTGCAATCAGTGTTGAATGGAGATGCTTATCTTCATTTCCCCCAGGCCCAGCAGTGAGGCCAGCTCCTGCTAATACGTCTGACCCATCCTCCCCACAAACCGATCTCGGCCGGTCCCTTTATGATGCCAAGGGCTCTGGACATTCATGTAGTCCTAAAACCAAAAGGCCTGGGCTCCTTTGGCTCTACCTGTCCCATGATCATATGGACATCTGCAAGCCGAAGAGAGTACTCTGAAAGACTGAATTTGTATGGGCCCCAAGGTGAACCCTGATGGATGATAAAGCAATGTCATGAAACTGGAAACCATGAAGGCCAGAGTTCTTCATGTTTAGAAGAACCTGACTGACACAGTTATTCAGAAGCTGGGTTGCTCAGGACTCACAAGAACATTTTGTGGGCATTCGCTACGGGAGTGTTCCAAAGGATGCTCCCTGGACCCCTGTGAACCAAAGGTCCACCTTCTCCCTTAAGAAACAGAGGAGGTCTTTGGCTTCTCATGTGCTTCTGCCCATCGTATCCATCAAAAGGGGCAATAGAGTTTCTGAGTTATGAAGAAGGTGCTTCCATGTGACAATCAAGAGGCAGGAATGAGGCCTTGATGCAGTGTATATTCAAATGCTTTGTGTGCACTGATCAGGTCGTAGAGCATGCTGACATGCAAAGACTGTTTTGCCAAATGAGAGTAGCTCGATCCATTGGGGTGGAGGGTCCATGTGGCTACTGTAGCCGGCCCAGCATCAAGGGCTCAGGGGCAGTGGGCTAGCTGTCCTCTGGGATAAAAACTCTGGGAGCACTGCATTGCATCAGGAAAGCTGTGGAAACTCACACACCAGGGACCTCGGTTGTCAAAGGGGACAGACACAGGGTCTCCATGTGTGAACTGAGATTAAGTTGGGAAAGCAGAAATGGGAGAGGAATGGCAACAAGGTGAGTCAAAGATGTGTATTCAAACTGGATGGGGGACACTGAAGAAGGAGACCACCAACTTCGCTTCCCCATGTCCCACACAGGAGGCGGTATCCACCCCCAACCTCTGGCTTAGCCTACCCACAAGCATTCTCCCTGTGTACTTGCACAAGCCCTAGGTTTGGGGAGGGCCACATCATTCTGCAGCCAAATTCAGAAGGGACCAAAGCCACTCTTCTATCACCAGCAAAAATGCACCAAGCCCCCAAGCTGATAGAAGACAATATTACTCTGAGACCCTGTCTCAGAATAGTTTCCATGAAAATCATCTCTCATCAAAATGACTAAGGTGTGGCAATGGAGACCCAAACTACCAGAGTTCTTCATCACACAGGATATGTAGAAAGCTGAGAATGAAGTACCCAGTGCAGCCTCCTATCACCCAGGTTGTATCCAGAATAAGAAAGTCCTGTGCGCTTAGGCCAAGAGAGCCCTCTGAAGGATTACACCTGGGAGCCCTGTCAGCAAGAAGCCTGCCTTCTTTCTTAAGGAGTCAGGAATTTCTGGCTTGGTCTATGCCTGCCACTCTTGCCATCAGTTGATGGAGGCAGCAGTGCTTGAGTTGTAGCTATTGGGCTCTGAATGCTCTTGCTCAGGAATCTGCAACAAGGGCTTGGTTCCCTAATTCCTGGCAAGGGCTCTGTCAATGCTGGCCCCCCTGCTCATTCATATGGCCATGTGCAAAGTGTCTGCTTCTCAGAATGAAAGCAACTCAATCATCCAGGTCAGTGAGGCCAGCTGTCTCCCCTTCACCCTCCATAGCACAGCAGGCCAAGCACCAAGCACACAGGGACTAAAGGCCTCCTTTCCTTTTGTATAACAGAGCCGCATGATCGCCCTCACTGAGCACTGGAGCAAAGTGGGAGTTTGCGACCTATGCGGGGATGCCAGCTGTGTGATGGTTCTAAGGCTCCTAAGAGAGAAAAAATAAATTATCAGAAATACAGCAAGGGTAAGGAAGTGGGCACCATTTGGGCCAAAGCTCGACATTTCCAGTTTGAATGGGGATGCACATGGAAAGAAGATGTCTTGCTTCATTTGCCCTTGGCCCAGAAGGAGGCCAGCTACCTGCCCAACTCTCTGGCCAAACATCTGCACAAAACATCCTCTGCTGGTCCGTCTCAAATGCCCTGGGCCTCTGAATGGCTGCTTATTTCTGAAATCCAGTGAATTAATGAAGGTGGAGCCCTGTGGCAATGTCTTTCCCAAAGTCACAGGACTGGACTAGCCTCCCAAGGGGAAGGCAGAGGATAGTACTCTTGAGATACTGACTCTGAATGGATCAAGGAAAGAACCTTGTTTCTACAAGAGAGCAAAGATGTGTTAAGGTGGATAAGGATGGCCGGAGTTCTCCAGACTTTGGGAATTCTATGGAGAAGGGAGTGCCCAGGACCAGTTCCTGGCAATCTGGCCCAGAAAAGAACACCAGAGGGCTTAGGTAAAGGCGCCCTCTAGTGTCAACGTCTGAGAGCCCTGTCAGCTACTGTCCTGCCTTCCTCTACAGAAGGACCTAGAGTTCCCTGGGACTTGTTCTGCTTTTCTTGCTTTTCCCATCATAGAATGGAGTAGGCAGTGACAGTGCCATAGCCAGGAGGTTCCCCCATCAGTGCCCCCAAAGTGTGGAGTGTGGCATTGGTGCCTTCATTTGTAAAGGGCTCTTTCTGTGCTGATGAGCTTCTGGAGCCTACTGCTCCTGTGTGAACTGTCTGCTTTTCAGAAGGAAACACCTCAATAAGGCAGATCAAGGAGGCGATCTGGCTCCACTCTCCTGCACCCCTGGCTACAAACAGCCAAGCACCAAGGACAGGAATAGGAGGGCTATTCTCTTTGGGATATCCAATGCTCATGTCTGTTACTGAGCACGGGACCCAGTGGGAAACAGAAGTCCATACTTGGGTGCCAGATGACTGAGTGCCAGATCCATGGCTCCTAAGGGGAAAGAAGAGACAGTCAGAAATAGGGGAGTGGCTAGAGTCAGGACCAAAGGGCATTCAATATTTCCATCCCATGGGATTTGATCAATGTGGAATAGAGATGCTTACTTCATTTCCCCTAGGCCCAGCAAGGAGGCCAGCTCATCGCTAAAATGTCTGGCCACTCCTTCACACACTCATCTCTCATCTGGACTCCTTCCAATGCCCTAGGACTCTGGATGTCCATGTAGTTCTGAAATGAAATGCCAGAGCCCCATTGGGTCCACCTATCCCACAGTCACAAGGGCTGCTCCCCATTGGTCATCTACAAGTCAGAGATGTACTCTGAAAAATTGATTTTGTATGGACCCCAAGATGAAACTTGATGGATAATAAAGCAGTGTCATGAAACTGGACACACAGAGGGCCAGAGTTCTTCATGTCTAGGAAACCTGACTAGCACAATGTATTTGCAAGCAGGCTTTCTCAGGAATCACAAGAACCTTTTGGGGACTCTCGCTACAGCAGTGCTCAAAAGGATGCCCGTTGGAGCCCTGTGAACAAGAGTCCCACATTCTCCCTCAAGAAATAGGGGTTCGTTGGCTTCTGGTGTGCTTCTGCCCATCGTATCCATTGAGAAGGGTGGCAGTGGCTCTGAGATATGACGAATTTGCTCCATGTGATGATCAAGAGGTGGGAATGAGACCTTAGTGCACTATTTATTCAAAAGGCATTTTGTGCACCGATCAGGTGTTGGAGTGTGCTGCACATTCACAAACTGTCTGTTCTTCCGCATGAGAGTAGCTCCATCCATTAGGGTTAGATGCTACCCATTCCCACGATACTGTAGCCTGTCCAGAACCAAGAGCTCAGGGACAGGGGCCTAGCTTTCCTCTGGCATGTCAGACACTGTGAGCCTTTTTTTGGCTCAGGCAAGGCTTGGAACTCACCTCCGCACTGGGGAACTTGTGTGGTGTACAGGACAGACACAAATGGGCATGGGGGAAACCAGGGAAGGAGACTCGGCACTTCCCTTCCCCTTATCCACACAGGAGGTAGGATCCACCTCCAACCTCTGCCTTAGCCTCCCCACAAGCATTCACCCTGGGCACCTGCACACACCCTGGGTTTGGGGTGGGCCACATCATTCTGAAACCAACTTGGGAAGGGCCCAGTGCAACATCTCTAGCAGCATCATAAAAACACCACCAAACCCCCAAGCTGAAAGATGATATGACTTTGAGACACTGTATCAGAATAGTTTCCATACAAAACCATCTTATATCAAAAGGGCTAAGCGTTGGTAATGGAGACACACATTGCCAGAGTTCTTCATCACACATGAGACTTGGAGAAAGTTGAGAATGAAGTACCCAGCACAGTCTCTGATCAACCAAGTTGTATACAGAATAAGAAAGTCCTATGGGCTTGGGCCAAAGGAGCCCTCTGAAGGACTACACCATGGAGCCCTGTCAGCAAATGTCAGCATTCTTTCTTCAGGAGCCAGGCGTTTCTGGCTTGCTCCCACCCACTTTTCCCATCAGTTGAGGGAGGCAGCGGTGCTTGAGCTGTAGCTATCATCTTCTGAGGGCTTTTTCTCAGGAATCTGCAAGAAAGATGTGGTCTCTAATTCTTGCAAGGGCTCTTCCACTGCTGACCCCCTGTCGATTCATACTGCCCATGTACAAACTATCTGCTTCTCATAATGAAGGCAACTCAATCATCCAGGTCAGAGAAGCAAGCTGGCTCCCCTTCACCCTCCATAGCACAGAAGTCCAAGCACCAAGCAGCCAGGGGCTCAAGGCCTTCTTTCCTTTGGTACAGCAGAGCCTGATAGCTCTCACTGAGCACAGGAGCTGAGTGAGAGTTTGCAGGTACCCAGGGATGCCATTTGAGTGATTGATGGATCCGTGGCTCCTAAGAGAGAAAACAATAAATTTCCAGAAATACAGCAAGGGGAAGGAAATGGGCACCATGTACGCCAAAGCTCTACAATTCCACTGGGAATGGGGATCCCCTTGGAAAGAAGATGTCTTGCTTCACTTGACCTTGGCCCAGAAGGAAGGCAGCTCCCTGCCCAAATCTCTGGCCCAGCCTACACACCAAACATTCTCTTCACGTCCACTTCAAATGCTCTGGGCATCTGAATGACCATAATTTTGAAACCCAGTGAATTATCGAAGTTGGAGCCCTGTGTCAAAACCTCTTCCCCATCACAAGGACTGAACCAGACTTCCAGGTGGAAGGCAAAGGATTGGACTCTTGAGACGCTGACTGTGATGGATTGTGGGAAGAAAATTGTTTCTACAGGAGAACACAGATGTGTCAAGGTGGATAAGGAGGGTCAGAGCCCTGAAGAACTTGGATGGGAAAATCTATGGAGAAGGGAGGGCCCAGCACCAGCTCCTGGCAATCTGACCCTCAGAAAAAGAAGAAACACCAGAAGGATTAGGCAAAAGCACCCTCTAGTGTCTCAATCTGGGAGCTCTGTCAGCTACAGGCCTGCCTTCTTCCTTCACAAAGGCCTAGAGAGCCCTGGGACTTGGTCTGCTTTTCTTGCTTTTCCCATCATGAAATGGAGTAGGCAGTGACAGTGCTCTAGTTGGTAGCTTTCCCAGCTATGGCTCTAAAGTATGTAGAGGGGCATTGGTGCCCTCTTCGTGTCTAGGGCTGTTCTGTACTGACCAGCTTTCTGGAGCTTACTGCTCCACTGTGAACTGTCTATTGTAAGAAGGAAAACACCTCAATCAGGTAGAACAACTAGGCAAGCTGTCTCCTTTCCCCACCCCACCCCACCCCTTGCTTCCAACAGCCAAGCACAAAGATCAGGAACAGGAGGCCGATTCTCCTTCAGAATATCTGATGCTCATGGCTGTTACTGATCAGGGGACCCAGTTGGAAACTGGCATCACTGGATGCCTGCTGAGTGCCAGCTCCATGGCTCCTAAGGGTGAATGAAGAGGCAGTCAGAAACAGGGGAATGGCTTCAGCCAGGACCAAAGGGTATTCAATAATTCCAACCCATGGGGATGCAATCAGTGTGGAATGGAGATGTTTATCTTCATTTCCACTAGGCCCAGCAAGGAAGCCAGCTCCCAGCTAATACATCTGGCCCAGCCTCCCCCAAAACAGCTTTCAGCTGGACCCCTTATGATGCCCTAGGGCTCTGGATAGCCATGCAGTTCTGAAACCAAAAAGTCTGGGCTCCTTGGTCTCCACCTATCCCACACTTGTGAGGGCCTTCCCCTTTGGGCATCTGCAGGCTGGAGATAGTACTCTCAAAGACTGAATTCGTATGGACAAGATGAACTATAATGGACGATAAAGCAATGTCATGAAACTGGATACGAGAGCCAGAGTTCTTCATGTTTAGAAGAACCTAGCACAGTGTATTCATAAGCAGACTTGCTCAAGATTCACTGGGACCTTTTGTGGGCTTTGGCTACAGGAGTGCTCCAAAGGATGCTTGTTGGAGCCCTGTGAGGAAGAGGCTCACATTCTTCCTTAAGAAATAGACAACAAATTTGTCTTCAGGTGTGATTTTGCACATCGTATCCATCGAGAGGGGCAGTAGAGATTCTGAGATATGAAGAAATTTCTTCCATGTGATGATCAAGAGGTGGGAGTGAGGGCTTGGTGCAGTGTATATTCAAAAGGCCTTTTATGTGCTGATCAGGTCATGGAGCATGCTGCACATGCACAGACTGTTCATGCAAATGAGGGTAGCTCCATCCATTAGGGGCAGGGGCCATGTGACTACCCATTCCCTCGATACTGTGGCCTGTTCAGCAGTGAGGACTCAGGGACAGGGGGCTTGGTGTCCTCTGAGATATCAGACCCTGAGGGTCCCACATTGCCTCAGGAAAGGCTTGGAAACTCACCTCCACTCCAGGCACCTTGGTTGGTGTAGGGGACAGACACAGGGTCTCTCTGTGTGGACTGAGACCAACTTAGGAAAGCTGTAATGGCAGAGGAATGACAATAAGGTGAGTCAAAGCTGTGCAAATAGGCATAGGGGAAACTGAGGAAATGCACCACGACCTTGCCTTCCCCTTGTCCCACACAGGAGGCAGGATCCACCTCCAACCTCTGCCTTATTAGCCTACCCACGAGGCATTCTCCCTGGGCATCTGCATATGTCCTGGGTTTGGAGAGGGCCACATCATTCTGGAAGGATATTGAGAACTGCCCAATGCAACACCTCTATCACCATCACTAAAACGCCACCAAACCCCCAAGCTGAAGGAAGAAGATATTACTCTGAAACATTGTCTCAGAATAGTTTCCATTCAAACTTTCTTTCACCAAAAGGGCTCAGGGGCTTTTGGAGACACACACTGCCAGAATTGTTCATCACACATGATTTAGAGAAACTAGAGAATGAAGTATCCAGCACAGTCTCCTATCAACCAGGTAGTATCCAGAATAAGAAAGGTATGTGGGCTTAGGCTAAGGGAGAACTCTGGAGGATTACACCTGGGTGCCCTGTCACCAGGAAGCCTTCCTTCTTTCTTAAGGAGCCAGTGATTTCTGACTTGGTCTATCCCCACCACTTTTCCCATCAGTCAAGGGAGGCAGCAACGTTTGAGCTGTAGCTATGGGGTTCTGAGGACTGTTGCTCAGGAATCTGCAACAAGGACTTGGTTCCTTCCTTCCCGGCAAGGGCTCCTCCAATGCTGACCCCCTCCTCACTCATACTGTCCATATGCAAACTGTCTGCTTCCCAGAATGAAGCCACCTCAGTCATGCAGATCAGTGAGGCAAGCTGGCTCCCCTTCACCATCCATGGCACATCAAGCCAAGCACCAGGCACAAAGGGACTCAAGGCCTTATTTCCTTTGCTAGGGCAGAGTCTGATAGCTCTCACTGAGCACAGGAACAGAGTGGGAGATTGCAGCCTAGCCAGGTTTGCCACCTGAGGGAGTGATGGCTCCATGGCACCTGAGGAAAAAAATACATTCTCAAAAACATAGCAAGGGGAAGAAAAGTTTGCTCCAGGTGGGCCAAACTCACCATTTCAAGTGGGAACAGGGATCCACTTTGAAAGAAGATTTTTAGCTTCATTTGCCCTCAGCCCAGAAGGAGGCCAGCTCCCTGCCCAAGACTCCGGCCAGCATATATACCAAACTTCCTCTGCTGGCTCCCTTCAAATGCCCTGGGTCTCGAAATGAATGCATATTTCTGAAACCCAGTGATTTAATGAAGAAGTGGCCCTGTGACAAAAGCTCTTCCACAGTCACAGGGAGTGGCCTGGACTGTCAGGTGGAAGGCAGAAGATAGACCCTTGAGAAGCTGATTCTCAATCTCAAGGTGGATGAGGAAGGCCAGAGCGCTTCAGAACTTTGAAAAGGAATTCTATGGAGAAGGCAGTGCCCTGCACCAGCTCCTGTCAACTTGGCTAAAGAAGAAACACCAGAGAGCTTATGCAACAGCGCCATCTAGTGTTTCCATCTGGGAGCCGTGTCAGCACCAAGCCTGCCTTCTTCCTTCCTTCAGGACTTTGGGCACCATGGGTTTTGGTTGGCTTTGTTGCTTTCTGTAACATTGAGTGGAGTGAGCAGTGACAGTGGTATAGCTGGGAGGTTCACCCAGCTGTGGCTTCAAAGTGTGGAGATGGGCAATGGAGCCCTCTTACTGTAAGAGGCTCTTTCTGGGCGGACCACCTTCCAGAGCACTGGGCTCCTGTGTGAACTGTCTGCTTTTCAGAAGGAAGGCACATCAATCAGTCAGAGCAGAGAGGCGAGCTGGCTCCACTCCCCCACCCCTTGCTGCAAACAGCCAAGCACCAAGGTCAGGGTATGAAGGCCTGTTCTCCTTTGGGATATCTATCAGATGCTGATGGCTATCACTGAGCACGGAACCGAGTGGGAACCCGACGCTCATCCAAGGGTGCCTGCTGAATAACAGCTCCAAGACACCTAAGGGTGAATGAAAAGGCAGTCAGAAACACAGGAAGGGAGAGGATATGGCTACAGCCATGACCAAAAGGCATTCAATATTTCCATCCAGTGGGAATGCGATCAGTGTGGAATGAAGATGTTTATCTTCATTTCCACTAGGCCCTAGCAAAGGGGACAGCTCCCCGCTAATACATCTGGCCCAGCCTCCCGACACAGCTCTTGGCTGGACCCCTTCCGATGCTCTAGGTCTTTGGATGTCCATGTAGACCTGAAACCAAAAGGCCAAGGCCACATTAGCTCCACCAGTCCCACAGTCACAAGGGCTGGTCCCCAGGGGACATTTACAATCTGGAGATAGTACTCCTAAAGACTAAATTTGCATGGACCCCAAGACGAACTTTGACGGATGATAAAGCAATGTCATGAAACTGGAAACAATGAGGGCCAGAGTTCTTCATGCTTAGGAGGACTCTGGCACAACGTATTCTCAAGCTGGCTTGCTCAGGAATCACAAGCATCTTTTGTGGGCTTTGGCTCCAGAAATTCTGCAAAGTATACTCATTGGAGCTCTGTGAGCAGGAGGCCCACATTCTACTTTAAGAAATGAAGGGAAACATTGGCTTCTAGTACGTTTCTGCCTATCATATCCATCGAGAGGGTCACCATGGCTCTGAGATATGAAGAATGTGCTTCCATGCGACGATAAAGAGGTGGGAATGAGGTCATGGTGCACTATTTATTCAAAGGCCTTTTGTGTGCTGATCAGGTCATGGAGCATGCTGCAATTGCAAGACTGTTCTTTTGATTGAGGGTGGCTACATCCTTTGGGAATGGGGGTCCAGGTGGCTACCCATTCCTATGATAGTATAACCCACCAACCGCCAAAGGCTCAGGGACAGGAGGAAGAGGTGTCCTATGGGACATCAGACTGTGAGAGCCATTAATCAGGTCTGGAAAAGCTTGGCAAGTCACCCCCAAGTCAGGTATCTTGGTTGCTGTAAGGAACAGACACAGGGTCTCCATGTGTGAACTGAGAACAAGTTAGGAAAGCAGCAATTGGAGAGGAATGACTCCAGGGTGAGTCAAAGATGCGCATTCAAATGGGCACAGGGAAACAGAGGAAAGAGATCCTGACTTTCCCTCCCCTTTGACCCACACAAGAGGCAGGATCCACCCCCAACTTTAGGCTTATCCTACCCATGACCATTCTCCCTGGGCACCTTCACACAGCCTGGGTATGGGGAGGGCCATATCATTCTGAAACTAAATTGAGAATGGCCCAATGCAAAATCTCTATCACCATCACAGGCACACCACCAAACCCCCCAAGCTGAAACAAGAGGATGTTCCTCTGGAACACTGTCTGGCAGTGTGTGTCTCCATTGCCACTCCTGAACTTTTCTGATGAAAGAGGGTTTGCATGGACACTATTCCCAGAGTTCTTCACCACATATGAGATTTGGAGAAAGTTGAGAATGAAGTACCCAACGCAGCCTATCAACCAGGTCCTATCTAGAGTAAGAAATGCCTGTGGGATTAAGCCAAAGGGGACCTGTCAGCAGGAAGCCTGACTTTTTTCTTAAGGATCCAGGGATTTCTGGTTTGGCCTATCCCTGCCACGTTTCCCATCAGTTGAGGGAGGCAGCAGTGATTGAGCTGTAGCTATGCGGTTCTGAGGACTCTTGATGAGTAATCTGCAGCAAGGACTTGGTTCCTTCATTCCTGGCAAGGATTCCTCCAATGTGCTGAATGGGAAAAATATGCAGCCAATATGCATATTTTGGATATGCTGGACACCCTTTACCCAGAAAGGCTGTCATTCAGAATACAAGGAGAGAAAAATGGCTTTCCCAGACAAAAACTAAAGGAGTTCATAACCACTAAACCAGCCCTACAATAGATCTTAAGGAGGACTCTGTGAGTGGAATACTTCAAAGACTACAAAGGACCAGAGACATAACCACAAGCATGAAATCTACAGATAATGCAAAAACACTAAATCCTTATATTTTAATAACTCTCAATGCAAATGGACTAAATGATCCAGTCAAAAGACATAGTGTACCAGAATGGATGAAAAAACAAGATCTATCTGTGCAGCACCTGGGTGGCTCAGTCAGTTAAGCATCCAACTTTGGCTCAGGTCATGATCTCATGGTCCATGAGTTCAAGCCCCGCGTTGGGCTCTGTGCTGACAGCGTGGATCCTGTTTCAGATTCTGTGTCTCCCACTCTCCACGACCCTCCCCCGTTCATGTTCTGTCTCTGTCTCAAAAATAAATAAATGTTAAAATAAAAAATAAAAAAACAAGATCCATCTATATGCTGTCTACCAGAAACTCATTTTAGACTTGAGGACACCTGCAGATTGAAAGTGAGGGGAGGAAGAAACATCTATCATGCCACTGGATGTCAAAAGAAAGCTGGAGTAGCCATTCTTATATCAGACAAATGAGATTTTAAACAAAAGTCTGTAACAAGACATGAAGAAGGGCAATATATCATAATTACAGGATCTATCCATCAAGAAAGTTAACAATTGAAATGTGTATGCCCCCATCTTGGACACCCATATAAATAAATCAATTAACCACAAACATAAGCAATCTTATTGATAATAATACAGTAATTGCAGGGGACTTTAATACTCTTCTTACAGCAATGGGCAGATCATCTAGGCAGAAAATCAATAAAGAAACAATGGCCTTGAATGATACACTGGACCAGATGGACTTGACACATATAATCAGAACTTTTCATCCTAAAGCAGCAGAATACACATTCTTCTCAAGTGCACATGGAACATTCTCCAAGACAGATCACATACTTGGTCACAAAGAGCTCTCAATAAATATAAAAGGATTGAGATCATACCATGCACATTTTCATATCACAATGCTATAAAACTTGAAATCAACCTTTCAAAAAAAATTTGGAAAGCCTCCAAATGTATGGAGGTTAAAGAACATCCTACTAAAGAATGAATGGGTCCATCAGGCAATTGAAGAAGATATTAAAACATATATGGAAGCAAATGAAAGTGAAAATATGACAGTCCAAACCCTTTGGGATGCAGCACAGGCAGTCATAAAAGGAAAATACATTGCAATCCAGGCTTATCTCAAGAAACAAGAAAACTCCCAAATACAAAACCTAAATGCACACCTAAAGGAACTAGAAGCAAAATAGCAAAGAAACCCCAAAGCTAGAGGAAAAAGAGACATAATAAAGATTAGAGCAGAAACAAATAATATAGAATAAAAAAATGGTAGACTAGATCAACGAATGTAAGAGCTTGTTTTTTGAAAAAATAAACAAAATTGATAATCCCTGAGCCAGACTTCTGAAATAGAAGAGAGAAACCAAGTAGACAAAATCATGAATGAAAAAGGAGAGATCACAACCAACACCACAGAAATACAATTATTAGAGAATACTATGAAAAATTATATGCCAACAACCTGGACAATCTACAAGAAATGGAGAAATTCCTAGACACCCTCACAGTACCAAAATTCAAACGGGAAGAAATAGAAAATTTGAACAGAATTGTAACCAGCAAAGGAATTGAATCAGTTATCAAAACTCTCCCAACAAAAAAGAATACTGGGCCAGATGGTTTTCCTGGGGACTTCTAAAGGACATTTAAAGCAGAGTTAATACCTATCCTTCTCAAGCTGTTTCAAAAAATAGAAACAGAAGGAAAACTTCTGGACTCATTCTATGAAGCCAGCATTACCATGATTCCCAAACGAGACAGAGACCCCACTATAAAGGAAAATTACAGGCCAATATCCCTGATGAATATGGATGCAAAAATTCTCAACAAGATACTAGCAAATCGAATTCAACAGCATATAAAAAGAATTATTCACCATGATCAAGTGGGATTCATCCTGGGCTGCAGGGCTGGTTCAATATTCACAAATCAATCAATGTGATATGTCACATTAATAAAAGAAAGGATAAGAACCATATGATCCTGTCAATGGATGCAGAAAAAGCATTTGACAAAATACAGCATCAATTCTTAATAAAAAACCCTCAAAAAAGTCGGGATAGAAGGAACACACCTAAACATCATAAAAGCCATATATGAAAAGCCCACAGCAAATAACATCCTCAATGGGGAAAACAGTTTTCCCCCTGAGATCAGGAACACAGCAGGATGTCCACTTTCACCACTGTTGTTTAACATAGTGTTGGAAGTCTTTAGCATCAGCAATCAGACAACAAAATCAAATGAAATGCATCCAAATTGGCAAAGAAGTCAAACTTTCTCTTTTCACAGATGACACGATTACTCTACATGGGAAACCTGAAATGCTTCACCAAAACCTGCTAGAATTCATATATGAATTCAGCAAAGATGCAGGATACAAAAATCAATGTACAGAAATTGGTTACATTTCTACACACCAATAATGAAGCAACAGAATGAGAAATCAAGAAATCGATCCCATATACAACTGCACCAGGAACCATAAAATACCTAGGAATAAGCCTAACCAAAGATGTAAAACATTTGTATGCTGAAATCTATAGAAAACTTATAAAAAAAATTGAAGAAGACACAAAGAAATGGCAAAACATTTTATGCTCATCAATTGGAAGAACACATATTGTTAAAATGCCAATACCACCCAAAACAATCTACACATTCAATGCAATCCCAATTAAAATTTGTCTCAGAGCTAGAACAATCCTAAAATTTGTATGGAACCACAAAATACCCCAAATAACCAAAGTAATGTTGAAAAGGAAATCTAAGCGGGAGGCATCACAATCCTGGACTTTAGCTGCTACTGCAAATTTTTAATCATCAAGACACTATGGTATTGGCACAAAAATAGACACATACACCAGTGGAATAGAACAGAGAACCCAGAACACGACCCACAAACGTATGGCCAACTAAGCTTTGACAAAGCAGGAAAGAGTATCCATTGGAAAAAAGGCAGTCTCCTTAGCAAATCATACTGGGAGAAGTCAACAGTAACATGCAGAAGAATGAAACTAGACCACTTTCTACCCTATACACAAAAATAAATTCAAAATGGATGAAAGGCCTAAATGTGAGACAGGAAACCATCAAAACCCTAGAGAAGAAAGCAGGAAAAAGCTTCTTTGACCTCAGCTGCAGCAATGTCTTGCTCAACACATCTCCAAGAGCAAGGGAATTAAAAGCAAAAATGAACTATTGGGACCTCATCAAGATAAAAAGCTTCTGCACTGCAAAGAAAACAACCAACAGAACTAAAAGGCAACCAACAGAATGGGAAAAGATATCTGCAAATGACATCTGATAAAGGGTTATATCCAAAATCTATAAAGAACTTACCAAACTCAGCACCTGAAAAACAAATAAGCTAGTGAAAATATGGGCAGAAAACATGAATACTTTTCCCAAGAAGACATCCAGATGGCCAAAGATGCTCATGAAAAGATGCTCAACATCACTCCTCATCAGGCAAAAACAAATCAAAAACACACTGAGATATCACCTCACACTTGTAAGAGTGCTGAAATTAACAACTCAGGAAGCAACAGATGTTGGTGAGGATGTGGAGAAATGGGAACCCTCACGCACTGTTGCTGGGAATGCAAACTGGTGTAGCCACTCTGGAAAACAGAGTGGAGGTTCCTCAAAAATTTAAAAATAGAATTACCTGATTAGCTGGAAATAGCACTACTAGGAATTTATCAAAAGTACAAAGGAGTGCTGATTCACAGGGACACATGTACCCCAATGTTTATAACAGTGCTTTCAATAGTAGCCAAATTATGGAAAGAGTCTAAATATCCATCAACTGATGAATGGACAAAGAAGATGTGCTTTATATATAGGATGGAATACTACTTGGCATTGAGAAAGGATGAAATCTTGTCATTTGCAAGACTGTGGTTGGAACTGGAGGGTATTATGCTAAGTGAAATAAGTCAGTCAGAGAAAGACAGATGTCATATGTTTTCACTCATATGTGGAATTTAAGAAACTTAATAGAAGACCATGGGTAGGGAAGGGGAAAAAGTTTCAAACAGAGAAGGAGGCAAACCGTAAGAGACTCTCAAAAACAGAGAACAAACTGAGGGTTGATGGGGGAGGGGGAGAAGGGAAAATGGGTGATGGGCATTGAGGAGGGCACTTGTTGCTATGAGCACTGGGTATTGTAGTACGTAAAGTTGGAATCATGGGAATCGGCTCTCTAAGCCAAGAGCACACTGTATACACTGTATGTTAGCTAACTTGACACTAATTTAAATAAATAAATAAATAAATAAATAAATAAATAAATAAATAAAATTTTAAAATGCAAAAAAACCTAGCATGGAATTTTCATTATAATATGAATATTATAAAATCTAAGATAAGATTCATTTACTTTCATAATCTGTGGTTCTACTTTTCAAAATGATATTCCAGTCAAAACATTTTCACTGATTTTTGTTTCCATCTTAATTGGATTCATTTATAATGTCTTTTTTGGATAGCATGAATTATTCTCATGAGGTAAAGATCTGTGTGTGTCCACACTATGCTGGGTATCAGGGATACACTAATGAGAAAGTCTAGAAATATCAGCAAATGACCTCTCCTCCAAAATTGAAGTTTACATTGTGTCAGAAGTTAATTTATATACATACTGGATCTGGTGGTCATATGAAGTTAAATGTAAATACATACAAGTGAGTACAGATGGAAAAGATGACTGTGAACATGTCAGATATACAGGTAAAAAGTACCAGATGGGATTCTAGAAACCTGGCTGGTCCTACTGACTGGGCAAATTCCTTCTATGGCCTAGGATATGATCTTTTTTCTTCTCTTCCTTGACTGTGTGGAACTGTGTGTTTTTAAGGAAACTCTAAACCTAATGTGGGGCTTGAACTTACTACCCCAAGATCAAGACTCACCTGTTCTAGGAACTAAGCAAGCCAGGCATCTATGGAAAGTATTTCTAAAGTTGGGGAGCAGGGGGCAGTGGAGGACACCAATTTATTTCAACCTGGTGAGGCAGACATTAACAATCCTCCTTGCTAAATTATGAAGCTAAATTAAACAGCTGAACCAAAGATATTCTAGTATTTGGTAGCAAAATTAGGCACCATATCCAGGTCCCCCTCTCCATGTCTTAGGGCCTATAAGAATATAATAGTTCCAGTCCTCCAGTCCAGGACCAAGGAAGGGGGTTTCTGGTGGTTGCTGGATGTGCACTGTGAAGAGAGGGGACCAGTACACAGCACCCACACTGAGGACGGGAGAGGGGTGTGGTTCCCCAGAGCCCTGGGCGCTTAGCTCACCAGAGAGGGTGGGGGTGGGACAATGAGACCCAAGGGAGAGAATTTGTCACCAGGCAGCTTTCTGCACCTCCTCCTCATCTATCCCGGCCTGCACACCCACCAAGCAAGGGTCCCTACACCTCCTAGCGCCCGGACCTGCCTGGCCGTGGTCTGTAAGCTCACTGCCTTGGAAGAGAGGGCATCCGGCCTGCAGGGCCAGGAGGCGACAGAGCGCCATGTTCCGTGAGTGCCCAGGTGCGGCTCAAGGTCGCCAAGGCAGTCAATTCCCGCGGGCGCTCGGTCTGCGCTACAGAAGGAAGTGCAGATGGGGTGAGGCCTGTACTCCTAGCGCCTCCGGGCTCCGCAGAGGCGAATCCTCGCCGCCGCCTCCCACCTAGCCGTCAGCCTCTCTCCCAGCCCTTTTGTGCTGCCAGGGCGCCCTGCCCTCCGCCAGCCTGAGCTTGCGCAGTCCTCGCCGGCCCCCAGCCCATCTTTACCTGCCCAGCGAGGGGCTGTGGGCTGGGGCCTCAGCTCGCAGATACCCCGGCCTGGTGAAGCAGGCAGAGGGGTTCCTCCTAGCCCCAGCAAGTCACCCATTCACCTCTTCTGGCCAGCGATGCCGAAGTAACTGGGGGCTCAGCGTGTGGGTACCGGACACTTGGCCCTCTCTCCTCCCGTGTCTCTTCACTCTGGGGCAGGCAACTTCCCTGCCCACGGTGTCTGCTACCTGTGGGTATGGGCGCTGGGGAAGGGGATGCGGTGAGGGACAGGGAGGAGGGGAAGGAACAAGCACCTCATCTGTCAGGGGATACAAGTTGCTGCCTGTGCCTTGTTGCTGGTACAGAAAATAACTCCACCTAAATACCACAGCAGTGTTTAGACCCTGAATGTAAGGTTTCCAAGCTAATTGGATATAGGGACTTTTTTGAAATTGAATGATGCAGGAGGCAACAGATTGACTCTTTTAAAATGTACTTTGTACATATGGCCACATTTCTAATTTTAACAAATAGCACAATATAGGGGCTCCTGCTGGCTCAGTGGGTAGAGCATACAACTCTTGATCTCAGGGTTGTAAGTTCCAGCCCCACTTTGGGTGTAGAGATTACTTAAAAAAAATAACACAATATTAATAACAGGACAACTGTGTTCTACAGAAACATATCCAGTGTGTATGTGTTATTTAAACCCTCTATATTAATTGGGTTTGTTTAAAGTGTCTCTTAGGTATTTCTTATTAAAATGGGCTCAGAATTTAAGGATTAGCAATGCATACATTTTATTTTTGACTTTTGCCATATTCTAAAATGTCATTTTGATGTGGGAAACAAAGGCAAATGAAAAAATTAAATTTCCTTACAACTTACAGCCCATTGACAAGTCCTTCAAACAGAGTAACATTCCTCTAGAAACTCAACTGGCTCAATGTTAATACTTTGTTAAGAGCAAAAGGCAATCTTAGCTTAACATTATCCCTGACTTCAGGATCCTTTAAGTCTTCTTATATAAAAATCCCTTTGGAAACTTCCTTTATCTCTACCCCCCAAATATATGTTAGCAACCATCCTCCAAGCATATATATGGCCCACTGATATACATCTGAAGGGTGTCATTGATGCGGTTTTGGAGTGGTGGTAGCGTCTGGAGCTCATGGCCAAGAAAGAATTCTTGAGATGTCTTTGGTGCAAAAGGTGATTTTATTAAAGCATTGGAACAGAACCTGTGGGGAGAAAGAGCTGCACTGGGGTCGTGAGGAGTGACTGATTATATACTCAGGAAGCAAGGGGAAATTCCCAAAAGGACTATCATATGCTAAAGAGGACTCATAAGATACTGGAAGCCCAGCTATTGTCAAACTAAGAATGTTTTGTTTGCTTGTTTGTTTTGTTTGTTTTCCTCTAGTAAGGCATTAACATTAAGACAGTAGGGAGTTCCTGGAGAAATGTTACACTCTGCCTGCCTCAAGTATTTGTCAATGGGCTGCAGGTTATAAGGAAATTTATCTTTACCTACCATTTCCTTCTTGTCTTTGTTTCTCACATCACTATGGAGGGGAGGGTGATGTTGAGGCTCCAGGAAACTGAGTCTATAAATTTCTGGAGATTAGGTTATTGGTAAGATTGCCTTTTTCTTGTAATTTAAGAAGATATTTGTAAGCTGATGGAGGTTCATGTCCACATGACTGTGATCTCTATCAGTTGACCATTGGTTTTTCCCTTTCCTTTGTTCTTGGCAGCCAGGAGTGCTCTAAGAATGTCACACATAACCCACCCTAGGGGTGGGGGGGGGTTTGCAGGGTTTCAGCTTGTCTGTGTTTCTTCAGCATCATGACTAAAGTTTTACTAGACAGTAATTATATTACCTTACCCTAACAATAGCTAGCTCCCTCAAACTCTTGGACACCTTGTTTCAAAAATTCCTTACTTATGCTATCCCCAACCCTCTCCCAACTTGAAGGTATGGATTCTGTCATCCTTCACAGCCCCAGTGCAGCTCTTACTGCCCACAGGTCCTGTACCCGTGCTTTAACAAAGCCACTTTTTTTTTACTGTTTATTTTTGAGAGAGAAAGAGAGAGAGAGCATGAGCAGGGAAGGGGCAGAGAGAGAGGGAGACACAGAATCCGAGGCAGGCTCCAGGCTCTTAGCTGTCAGCACAGAGACCAACATAGGTCTTGAACCCACAAACTGCAAGATTATGACCTGAGCCAAAGTCAGATGCTTAACCAAATGAGCCACCCAGGTGCCCCATAACAAAACCACCTTTTTGACCAAAGACATCTCAAGAATTCTTGGCCATCGGCTCCAAACCCCATTTCCACATTAATTTAATAGAAATTGTTAAATACAATTATGTAGAAAAATGGATCAATTTTCTTCCAGGTTGTCAACATTCTTAGATTTTGCAAAAGACAGACTTTTAAAAAATAAATAACATTATAATTCACTGTCTAGTGATGGAAAAGAAAAAAAGACTAAAAGTTTCCAGAACATCAATGCTTGTCAGGAAGAAGGTACTTCCTGACTTCTAGCTGCATCTGAAAGAGTAACTCAAATTCAAACATACAAGATGTAGACAGAGAATAACATCACTTATAATAACACATCCCTTAATGTTTTGCACCCACATCATAAAAAGATGGCACATTAAACCAGTGAGGTAAAAACAGTGTCTCAAAAAGACCTTGTGACAGAAGCATATTAAGGGTAGTGTTCTTTAAAAACTCTGAATCCCATGGATGTTTCTTTGTATACAGGTCACATTTATAACTCTAAAACAATGCATGGAAAAGAATGTAGAAAGAATGTGTTGGACTGAAGTGTCATTCTTAGGGTTGATAGATTTAGCAAAAAAAATTCAAGACCCCAGTTAAAACTGAGTTTAAGATAAACAGTGAAAAACCTTTTAGTGTAAGTAGTACTGATGAGGTAGCATAAGGCAAGCTGAGGGAAAAATACAAACAAACTAGCACCTCATCCCACAGGTGGGATATGTGTGATATTCCTCAGGCACTCCTGGCTGCCCAAGGACAAAGGAAAGGAAAGAAAACAAATGGTTAACTGTTAGAGATTGTTATGCCCAGAATTCGTGATCCCCAAAGACCACCAGGGAGCCGAGTCCCATTCAAAAGCAAAAGAGCCTTTATTCGAGCTAGCTGAGCTCAATCCCCTACCTGCACCCACGCAGCAGTGAGATACCGGGGAGAGACAGCGAATTTCAAAAAGACAAAGGTTTTATTGGGGCCTAGGGGCAGTTGGTGAGGTAATGGCTGTGGCCTCAGCCGATTGGTTGGGGAAGGTTGGAGTCCTGTTACTCAGGTCACCGGGCGTGTTTTGATCGGGAAGTTTGATCGGGTGAGCAGGAGGTTCCTCAAGGGGAGTAGGTGTGGTCAAGGTAAAGGACACAGAACAAGATGGAGTCTAGGCCTGCCCTTTCAGAGATCACAGTCATATAGGACATGAGACTCCATCAGTTTACAAATATCTTAGCAAATTACAAGAAAAAGGCAATCTTATTAATGGCCTAGTCTCCAGAAACCTATAGACTCAGTGCCCTAGAACCCCAACATCACCCCTCCATAGTTATGTGGGGAATAAAGGCAAGAAGGAAATGACAGGTAAAATTAAATTTCCTTATAACCTGCAGCCCATTGACAGATACTTCAGGCAGGCAGAGTATAACGTTTCTCCAGGAACTCCCTACTGTCCTGTTAATGCCTTACTAGAGGGAAAACAACCTTAGTTTGACAATAGCAAGGCCTCAGCTAATTTAGGAGTCCTTTTTACCATATCAAAGTCCCTCCAGAGGTCTCCCTTATGATGTTACCTCCTCAACTTCATAGTATATAACCAGCCACTCTTCACAACCCCAGTGCAGCTCTTTCTGCCCATGGGCCCTGTCCTGTGCTTTAATAAAATCACCTTTTGCACCAAAGATGTCTTCAAGATATTTCTTGGTCATGGGCTCCAGAACCCCCCCCCCCACCATCAGCCCAAAACCTCATCAGTATCTGAAATTCAACTTTAAGTAGGTTTCCTGTATTTCATCTGGTCACCCTTCACATTCTGTATTCTTTTTCTCTAACTGCAATTGTTGGCAGATCAACAACAAAGAAAGGTAGGTTCTATAACAGCATACTAATGAATTCCAGCTTCTTAATCACCAGTACTATTGTTATCATAAAAAGAGCACAAGGGACTACCACACTACAATTCTGTGCGTAACGACTGAACATTTTGAAAGATCCTGGAGGAATAATTTGTGGCATAAAATTCCTCCTTAAACCAAGCTCTGATTTTACCCTCAAAACCACACTATATAGTTAATACAGAACAAACAAATTACATTTGTTCTACTTACAAAATGATGCAGTGTCATCGACACAACCATTAAGAAAAAATTCTTGAATTCTTGACACATTTTACAGCACAGAAACGTGCTTTTATTACAGCAGGGGGACAGGACTACTGGGCAGACAGACCTGCACTGTGATTGTGAGGTGTGACTGATTAAATATTTTTAAGCTGGGGTGGCGGAGAGATGGGGTGAAATAACTGAAGTCTCTAGAGGGATTTCTGTATATTACAGAAGACTTACAGCACCTGGAGGGCTGGGTATTGTCAAGATAAGGTTGCTTTTAATTTCTAGCAAAACATTAACATTAAGCAGCTGTGAGTTCTTTAAGGCATGTCACACTCTGCATGTTTCAGGTATTTATCAGTGGGCTGCCAGTTGTAAGAAAATTTAATTTTATCTACATTTCTCTTGCCTTTGTTCTCCTCAACAGAGAGATTCCTTATTGCTAGTAACTGTGAGACTAAAAGGCATGCAGATGCTATGTTTTTCAGCCATGAGTCCTAAATCTAATCTAATCTTAGCATATACTACTAATGGTTGTAGTGGCAAACAATTTTCTTTCTCAGCATTTCAATTTCATTCCCTATAAAACAGGGGAAACACCACTTGTTCTGACTTCAATATGAAGTGCAAAGGGCTGTTTTCAGCAGGATTTAAAGTTAAGAACACCAAACTGACAATGAGGAGCTAATTCTATTTCCAATAACAAGACTACATAGATATGACTCTGAACCATTATAACTTTTCTGGAGTTCAAGTTTTTCAGTCACAAAATTAGGCAGCTGAATGACCCCCACAACTTTATCCACAGGTCAGGAGGTGATTATTAGGTCGATCAAGTCCCTTAAGGTCTATTTGCCCCTTAGCTTCCTCTTTGTTAAATAAGAGAAAGACCCCCTTACTCCTTCACTCACTGAACAGGGATGATATAAGATTCAAATTAGAAAATTCATGTGGAATCATTCAAAATCTCTTCTGTGCACATATTTAAGATTTTTCTATCTCCTATATACTTAGTATTCATTCCAATAGAGATGTAGGGCTGGGGTAAGGAGCAATGGTTTTTCATTTCTACATAAATTTCTGCCAAGAGAATCAGAGCAGGGATGAGAGGAAAAGGTGTTCCTCATGGTACAAGGCCACAGTCTGAAGGCCAACGGGGTCTGGAAATAGGTTAGTTACTGGCACCCCCAGAACTCAAAGTCGTTGGCCAAGAAAGAACTGCATAATGTCATTCTTTATAGAATTTCATGAAGTCCCCCTGATGTCAGCAGGCCGGGTCAAGTGGTGGGAAACAAAGGCAGAAGAAAAAATAAATTTCTTTACATCCTAAAACCATTGACAAGTCCTTGAAATATAGGCAAAGTGACATTCCTCTGGGAGCCCAGCTGTCTCCATAATAACACTGTGCTGAGGGCAAAAGGGAATCTTAGCTTAATATTATCCCGACCTCCCAGGATCCTATAAATCTACTTTAAAATTAAAAATTCCTTTGGAAAATTTCCTTTATCTCTAATCCCCAAGATATATTTTGGTAAACATCCTTCAAGATTATGGCCCTCTGATACACATCTAAAGGGTCTCATGACTGAGTTTTTACTAAACAGTAATAAATGGCCTGTTCCTAACAGCAGCCAGTCCCTCAAGATCCTAGAAATCTTGTTCAAGAATACTTTAGAGACTTAATCTATCCCTAACCCACTCCCAATTTGAAGGTATATAATCAGTCACCCATCACAACACCAGTGCCTCTCTTTCAGGGTCCTGTCCCTGTGCTTTAATTAAATCACCCTTTTACACTGAAGACAGCTCAAGAATTCTTTCTTGGCCATTGGCTCCAAACAACACATCGAGCTATGTCATTTGGCATCCTAACATGGGGTTGAACCTTCTGATCTGGATTCTGAGCTTCATTACAAATATGGTAGTACTTCCTCTGCTCTTGCTTTACTTTCATTTCAGTGGCTTTTCAGCAAGTATGATCTTATTGGACCACTTCCTTGTCGATTGCTCAGGCTGCAATCCTCTAGCCTGTGGCTACTCTACTGCTTTTTGGCTGGAAGTTAGTACCCTGAATGGAATGGTAATAAGACCCAGAAACTTGATGCTCTCTCTTCGTTTCTGTCCTTGTACAAAGTTGTCTGTCTTGGGCATGGGACAGCCACCAAAGTTACCAGGATGACTGCCAATCTTAGCACTCCGTGTGAAGTTTCCTCCTCATTGGTCTAATGTGATCCTCTCCATATCCTTGGTCTAGCCACTTCTGGCTGTGAGACCTTCACTCAGAGCCAGTCAAAACCAGTACCCGATTGAATTAAAACCTGAATGGAGATCCGTTTCCTAGGAAGTTGGCCATAAGAACTAAATGCATTGGAATGTTACTTAGATAATTAAGGATATCTATCTTCACTGTTTTCCCTACTAACTACTTAAACTACAGAATTGGGTAATTTCCCCTTGTAAAACTTTCCCAGTGCTTTCCATGGGTTAGAAAACAAAACAAAACAAACAAACAAACCCCAGCATAACCTTCACAGCAAAGCTACAGGGTGGCCTTCACGGGAAGGCTTGGACACGGTAGGCATGGTATTTTGGTCCATTAACCAGGCATGCATCTGTAGCCTAGGATGCAGTGGGGAAGGAGAGGGTCGCTAGCATCCCTTCTCTGCGGTCTTTACAGTCAGATGGTGATCAATAGCCATTTTCATTCGATAATCAATCAATAGCAAAACTTTGCTCGAGAGATGCCTCCAGTCACTTTTGACACACGAAACCTCTGACATATGCTGTGAGGGATGCCACCCGGAAGTCGGTGGGGAGGATTTTTTGTAATGGACCTGATCTTCAGTTCCCAAGGACTAATCCTTGGAATGCCTTTTAATCCACTGAAAACCATTCAGATTGCAAAATTTAGGAAAGGACTGATCTCTTGTAACACTTCATGGCCTCAATAGGATATATCAGTTAGATCTCTTCTGCAGGAAACAGGGCAAATTGATGCAGGTAACATAGGTCCAGGATGGAGGTACCCTATGTCCAGGCCTTCAGTGGTCTAAATTAGGATCTGGACTAAAAGCCTCTTGCAGAATGTGTTTGGTCAGTAACCAGACCAGTAAGCTCCCTCCTGATATATTGGATGGTAATTATCCAAATAGGCTTCCTCCAAATAGACTTCAGGTTGTGGAGGAAACACAGGGCATCCCTAATGAAGGGGATGCTGACCCTCTCTCTCACTGTTCCTCCTTCTAGTAGATGTGAGGACTTCTCCCTCATTCACTTCCTGGGTTAATGGCTATAATTGAAGCAAACTGTGATTAGTCTACATTGGGACAGGGACTTTAAATAACATTCTCAAGCAGCTGCCGAAACTCCCTTTGTTTTAGGGGAATTTCCCTGTCTTCTCCCACCCGTGGACTGCATATTTCCAATTTAGTGGAATCATGGCATCTACTCATCTGTCTGAGCTGACAGGTTTAGAACCAGGAACCCTCTTTGCTTTCTGGTAGCATCTTGCCTCTTCTGCCTCCCTCTCCCCCTGCTCATTTTTCTGCACCACCATGGGTGTGGACCATATAACTGGTTTCTATACCATCCTCCTGCCTCAGGCACTATTGGCTTATCCTTCTACCCTTGCTGTCAAGGAGCCAAGACCACCCCACCTTGGACTCCCAACTTCAGATTTCCCACCGGTGCCCCAGGTAAAAATTGACAATGGGGAATAAATTGGTTCAATTTTAACTGGACCCAGGTGGAACATAATTTGATATTTAAACTAATTTAAGCTTATTGGTTTAATTAAAATAAACATGTCTTTAGAGTTTTCAGCATTAAATATGAAACTCTTATTAAGGTCAGATGAACTCATGTTATTTGTCAGCAAAAATATGCCTTAAAATGATTAATTTTCACTCAAAGGTTTCATGGGTAAATTTTTTAAGTTTATTTATTATTTATTTTGAGAGAGAGAAGAGCCAGTGGGGAGAGGCAGAGAGAGAGGGGGGGACAGAGAATCCAAAGTGGGCTCTGTGCTGACAGCAGAGATCCCAATGCAGAGCTTGAACCCACGAACCGCGAGATCATGACCTGAGCCAGAGTCAGATGATTAACTGACTGAGCAACCCAGGCACCCCTTTAAGGTAGCTCTCAAAGCCTTTAGTAACCTGAAACTTTAAAGTTTTCTTGGATGATAAATTGGGATTGAATTGATTGGACATCTAGGTCTTTTCCAAATAAGATGTAATGCTAAATCATTGATTACTGAATGTACATTTGTGCTTTTGACTTTTCATTGTAGAGAAACTAAAGATATTTGAATCTGTTGAAAAACATGCTTTGTGCTTAAGTGTTTCCATAAATTTTCCATCTGAAGAGTTCTCTGGTGTAACAATTTATAATTGGTTACTACTTAGTTTCACTGCAGACTAAGGTTTCTAAGAATGCAAAATTTTGTTATATGTAAATAAGACTGATGGAAATAAGGGAACCAACTCTATATGTAGAAGAGTAGGAGAGGGGCACCTGGGTGGCTCAGTTAAGTGCCAGACTCTTGATTTCAGCTCAGGTCATGATCTCACGGTTTGTGAGTTTGAGACCCACATCAGGATCTGCACTGATAGTGAAGAGCCTGATTGGAATTCTCTCTCTCCCTCTGTCTGCCCCTCTCCACACTCACTGTGTGTTTCCCTTTCTCAAAATAAATAAACTTTTAAAAATTACATTATGAAGAGTAGGGGATGTGTAAGAAAGATATAAGTAATGGAAATACATTTTTATTAAAGGAAAAAGAAGATAATTTTGTCCTAAATTAGACTGGTTATTTGGAGAGAAAGGTCTTGGGACAAAACCTAAATGCAAAGGAAATTTGTAGAAGGATTGTGAAGAAAAACCTTTGGAAAATGAATTTTATGTGTGGTCAAGATGGACTTAGTATAATGAATGGAATTTTAAAGTACACTGGTATAAGACTGGAATTTTACCTTCTCTCTGTTAAAAAGGCAAAGAGTTCTTGAATTTTGGTCTGCTCTTGATAAGAAAATGTAAACAAAGTTGTTTTTTCTTTGGCCAGAAAAAAAGCATTTATATTATAAATATATAAATTATATTTCTATGTTTTACATTTATCAGGTCTTTGATGAGCTGTAATCCTATTTAAGCATGTGTTTTAAATTTTTCTAAGATTTTTAATTTTTTATCGTTTTTATCATTTCTTCATTTTTGAGAGACAGAGAGACAGAGCTTGAGTAGGGGAGGGCCAGAGAGGGAGACACAGAATCTGAAGCAGGCTCCAGGCTCTGAGCTGTCAGCACAGAGACTGACACAGGGCTCGAACTACGAACCATGAGATAATGGCCTGAGCTGAAGTCATATGCTCAACCGACTGAGCCACTCAGGCACCCCAATTTTCTAAGATTTTTAACAAATTTTGCTAAGATTTAAATCTTCAGTGAAGTCTATTTGACTAATTAGGCTTGTTTATTTGGTATTCTACCTTCTGCTATAAGGTCACCACTTGGTATTCTGATTATTAAAGTGTTCTGTGTCACAGAAGTAACCAAAATTCCCAGTCAATTGCATTACAATGAACTCTCATATCACATCTTTAACAATGTCCATTTTTGAGTTTTTGTCATTTATAATTATTTTCTTTTTTTAAGTTCAACTTAGTTAACATGTAATGTATTGTCATTAGGAGTATAATTTAGTAACTCCTCACTTGCATATAATACCCAGTGCTCATCCACAGGTTCACTCCTTAATGCCCATCACCTATTTAGCTGATCCTCCCACCCACTCCACCTCCAGCAACCCTCAGTTTGTTCTCTGTATTTAAGAGTCTCTAATGACTTACTTCCCTCTCTGTTTTTATCTTATTTTAATTTTTCCTTCCCTTCTCCTATGTTCATCAGTTTTGTTTTTTAAATTCCACAAATGAGTAAAATTATATATTTGTCTTTCTCTGACTGTCTTATTTTGCTTAGCATAATACACTCTAGTTCCATCCACATTGTGGCAATGACAAGATCACATTCTGTGTGTGTGTGTGTGTGTGTACCACATTTCTTTAGCCATTCATCAGTCAATGGACATTTAGGCTCTTTCCCTTACTTGGCTATTGTTGACAGCATTGTTATAAACAATGGGGTGCATTTGTCCCTTCAAATAAGAATTTTTATATCCTTTGGATAAATACCTAGTACTGTAATTGCTGGGTCGTAGGGTAGTTTCAATTTTTAACTTTTTGAGAAACCTCCATACTGTTTTCCAGGTTGGCTGAACCACTTTGCATTCCCACCAACAGTGCAAAAGAGTTACTCTTTCTCTGCATCCTTGTCACCATCTGTTGTTACCTGAGTTATTAATTTTTGCCATTCTGACAGGTGTGAGATGGTAAGTTATTATGGTTTTGATTTATATTTCCATTATGGTGAGTGATGTTGAGCATCTTTTCATATAGTCTGTTGGCCATCTGGGTGTCTTCCTTGGAAAAGTGTCTATTTATGTCTTCTGCCCCTTTCTTTACTGTATTATTTGGGTTTTTTGGGTGCTGAGTTTGCTAAGTTCTTTATAGATTTTGGATGCTAACCCTTTATCAGATATGTCATTTGCAAATATCTTCTCCCATCTGTCTGTTGCCTTTTAGTCTTACTGATTGTTTCCTTAGCTGTGCAAAAGTTTTTACCTTGATGAGGTCTCAATAGTTCATTTTTGCTTTTGTTTCCCTTGCCTCCTGAGACATGTCAAGTAAGAAGTTGCTGCGGCTGACATCAAGGAGGTTGCTACCTGTTTTCTCCTCTAGGATTTTGATGGTTTCATGTCTCATATTTAGGTCTTTCATCCATTTTGAATTCATTTTTGTGTATGGTGTAAGGAAGTGGTCTAGTTTCATTCTTCTGCATGTCGCTGTTGAGTTCTTCCAGGACCATTTGCTAAAGAGACTTTTTTTCCATTGGATACCATTTCCTGCTTTGTCAAAGATTAGTTGGCCATACATTTGTGGGTCCATTTCTGGGTTCTTGATAGTATTCCATTGATCTATGTGTCTGTTTTTGTTCCAGTATCATACTGTCTTGATGATTTCAGCTTTGTAATACATCTTGAAGTTTGGGATTGTTATGCCTCCAGCTTTGGTTTTATTTTTCAAGATCGCTTTGGCTATCCGGGGTCTTTTCTGGTTCCATACATATTTTAGGATTGTTTGTTCTAGTTCTGTGAAAAATGCTGGTGTTATTTGACAGAGATTGCATTGAATGTGTAGATTGCTTTGGGTAGTATCAACATTTTAACATTTGTTCTTCCAATTCATGACCACAGAATGTTTTTCCATTTCTTTATGTTATTCTTCAGTTTCTTTCATAAGCTTTCTATGGTTTTCAGCATATAGATCTTTTACCTCTTTGGCTAAGCTTAATCCTAGGTATTTTTTGGTTTTGGTGCAATTTTAAATGGGATCAATTCCTTGATTTCTCTTTCTGTTGCTTCATTATTGGTGCAGAGAAATGCAACTGATTTCTGTATGTTGATTTCATATCCTGTGACTTTGCTGAATTTGTGGATCAGCTCTAGTAGTTTTTTGATGGAGACTTTTGGATTTTCCATGTGGAGTATCATGTCATTCACAAAGAGTGAAAGTTTGACTTCCTCCTTGCTTACTTTAATGCCTTTATTTCTTTTTGTTGTCTGATTGCTGAGGCTAGAACTTCCAATACTATGTAGAACAACAGTGGAGACAGGAGACATCCCTGTTGTGTTCCTGCCCTTTAAGGGCAAGCTCCCAGTTTTTCTCCGTTGAGGATGATATTAGCCATGGGTCTTTCATATATGGCCTTTATGATGTTGAGGTTTGTTCCTTCTATCCCTACTTCCTTAAAGGTTTTTTTTCAATAAATGATGCTGTATTTTGTCACATGCTTTTTCTGCATCTAATGACAGGATTATATGGTTCTTATCCTTTGTATGATTAATATGATGTATCATGTTGATTGATTTGCAGGATATTGAACCAGCCCCCAGCTCAAGAATGAATCCACTTGATCATGGTGAATAATTCTTTTAATGTACTGTTGGATTCAATTTACTAGTATATTGTTGAGAATTTTTGAAACTATGTTCATCAGGGAAATTTGTCTGGAATTCTTTTTAGTGGAGTCTTTGGTTTGGGAATCAAAGTAATGCTGGCTTAATAGAATGAGTTTGGAAGTTTTCCTTCCATTTCCATTTCTTGGAACAGCTTCAAAATAATAGGTATTAACTCTTGTTTGAATGTTTTGTAGAATTCCCTTGGAAAGGCATCTGGCCCTGTACTCTTGTTTGTTGGGAGATTTTAAATTACTGATTCTATTTATTTGCTGCTTATGGGTCTGTTCAAATTTTCTATTTTTTTTTCTCTGTTTCAGTTTTGGTACTTTGTATGTGTCTAGGAAGTTATCCATTTCTTCCAGATTGCCCAATTTGTTACGTATAATTTTTCATAATATATCTATGTTATTGCTTGTTATCTCTCCTCTTTCATTTGTGATTTTATTTATTTGGGTCCTTTCTCTTTTGTCTTTGATAAATCTGACTAGTGGTTAATCAATTTTATGAATTTTTTCAAAAAACCAACTCCTAATTTAATTGATCTGTTTTATTGTGTTTTTGTGTCTCTCATTTATTTCTGCTCGAATCTGCATTTCCCTCCTTCAACTGGCTTTAGGCTTTATCTACTGTTCTTTTTCTAGTTCCTTTAGGTGTGGTAGGTATTAGGTTGTATATTTGAGACTTTTTTGCTTCTTGAGGTAGGCCTGTATTGCTTATACTTCCTTCTTATGACTGCTTTTGTTGAATCCCAAAGGTTTTGGATTGTCCTGTTTTCATTTTCATTTGCTTTCATGTATTTTTTAATTTTTTCTTTAATTTCCTTGTTAACCCATTAATTCTTTAATAGGATGTTTTTTAACCTCCATGTATTTGTGGTCTTTACAAACTTCTTTCTTGTAATTGACTTCAAGTTTCATAGTGTAGTGGTCAGAAAATATGCATGGTATGATCTCAATCTTTTTGTACTTGTTGAGGCCTGGTTTGTGATGTAGTATGTGGTCTGTTCTGGAGACTGTTCCATGTGCACTCAAAAAAGAATGTGTATTCTGCTGCTTTACCATGAAATGTTCTGAATATATCTGTTAAGTCCCACTGGTCCAGTGTGTCATTCAAAACCATTGTTTCCCTGTTGATTTTCTGTTTAAATGATCTGTCCATTGCTATAAGTGGGATGTTAAAGTCCCCTACTATTAATGTATTATTATCAATGAGTTTCCTTATCTTTCTTATTAATTAATTTGTATATATGGGTGTTTCCAAGTAGGGAGCAGAAGTATTTACAATTGTTAGGTTTTCTTGTTGGATAGACCCTTTATAATGTTATAGTGCCCTTATTTATCTCTTATGAGTCTTTGGTTTAAAACCTAGTTTGATAGAAGTATGGCTAGCCACATTTCTTTTGATGTCCATTAGCATGATACATGGTCTCTATCCCTTTACTTCAGTCTGTAGATGTCTTTAGGTCTAACGTGAGTCTCTTGCAGGAAACATATAGATGGGTCTTTTTTTTTTAATCCATTCTGATACCCTATGTCTTTTGATTGGAGCATTTAGTCCATTTACATTCAGAGTGATTATTGATAGATATGAATTTAGTTCCATTGTATTACCTGTACTGTCATTGTTTCTGGAGGTTTTACCTATTCTTTTCTAGTCTTTGTCATTTTTGGTCTTTCTTTTCTACTCAAAATGTCCCCTTTAATATTTCTTGCACAGCTGGTTTCATGGTCATGAACTCCTTTCATTTTTCTTTGTCTGGGAAACTCTTTATCTCTCCTTCCCTTCTGAATGACAGCCTGGCTACAAAAAAAGTATACTTGTCTGCAGATTTTTTCTCATTTAGTATGTTGAATACCTCTCCCTTTTGGCCTGCCAAGTTTCTGTGGATAAGTCTATTGCTAATCTTATTTGTCTTCCCTTGTAAGGTTAGGAATTTCTTTTCCCTTGCTGCTTTCAGGAAGTTTTTCTTATCTCTGCATGTTGTAAGTTTTACTCTGATATGTCTTAGTGTTGGCCTGCATTTGTTGTTGCTAATGGGAATTCTTTGTGCCTCCTGGATTTGGATGTCTGTTTCCTTCCCCAGATTAGGGAATTTTTCAGCTATAATTTGCTCAAATAAACTTTCTGTCCCCTTTCCCCCTCTTCTTCTGGGACTCCTATGATACAAATGTTATACTTTATGGAGTTGCTGAGTTCCCTAAGTCTACATTTGTGATCCAATACCTTTTTTTCCCTCTTTTTTCAAATTTATTATTTTCTATAATTTTATCTTCTATATCACTTATTCATTCCTCTGCTTTGTCCATCTTCATTGTCAATACATCCAGTGAGTTTTGCAAATTGGTCATAACATTTTTTATTTTGATCTGACTAGTTTTTAGTTCTTTTTAAAAAAATGTTTATTTATTTATTTTTAAGAGAAAGAGAAAGAGCATGAGCAGGGGTGGGGCAGAGAAAGATGGAGACAGAGAAACTCAGGCAGGCTCTGTGCTGCTAGGGACTTGGGATATGGGACTTGAACCCACAAACCAAGAGATCATGATCTTAGCTGAAATCAAGAGTAAGATGCTCAACTGACTGAGCCACCCAGGAGCCCCTACTTTTGAGTTCTTTTATCTCTGCAGTAAATGATCTGTAGTGTACTCTATGTTTTTCTCAAGCCCAGCTAGTGTCCTTATAATTATTTTTTTTAATTCTAATTTAAGCATGTTACTTTCATCCGTTTAAATTAGATCCCTGGCTATTACCTTTTCTTGTTCTTTCTTTTGGGTTGAACTCCTCCATTTTGGCCTTTTGTCTAGGTTTCTGTCTTCTGTATGTTAGGAAAGTCTGTTAAAGTTTCCTGTTCATGAAAGTACTAGATTTATAAAGAGGTCATATACTGTCCAAAGCCTGGTGCTTCAAGAAGTATTTCTTGTGTATGCTGTATGCACTCTGCTGCTGTGTTTTGGCTACTCTTTCTCTCTGGTCTGCAAGAGTTTCTCCTTGCCGACAGTGGGGAGTCTTTGGATTTTGTCCACTGTATGGCAAGTTTTAACTAGATGTGTTTTGGTCTTCTTGTTCGAAAAAGCTAGATCCTGTTTCCACTAAAGTTGAAGCTTTGCAGCACTCTATGGTCGGTAGACTTGGGGTGTGTGGTGTGGTTTGTACTGGTCTTCTGGGGGAGGGGCCCACTACTGCTCTGACTCTCAGGCACACCTGCACTAGTTGTAAAGTACCTGCAGAACGCAACGGGACAGGGATTGGTGTAAGCCGCTGGACCCTTCACTGTGGGCGCTGTGCTACTCACTGAAGTCTGTCAGTGGAGATGGGCGAGGGTAAAAATGGCATTAGCCAGCTCTCTCTTTCCTGGAGAAGGGAGTTCATGTCTGCCACTATTCAGGAGGCCCTCACAGAAGAGTGAACAATCTCCGTTAATGTATCCCAGGCATCCCTTACATCCCTGACTTCACCCTGTCTGCCTGCATCCGAGCTATATTCCCACCTGGTAGTACAGTGCTCCTGTAGTTTATCTCAGGCATGCTATTGGGTTTCATAATTCCAAATTTTAGGGACCTGATGTGGCATGGGCCCACACTGATCCCCTGAGGAACAATCTCACTCTGCTGAGGCTGGTGTTGGTTTGTCCAGGAAGGGCAGTCACATGAATGCACAGGGGCTTGAAGTTTATGGTAAAGTGCAGCAAAATTTCAACATCCAGGTTAGCTGCTCTCAGCAGTTGTTTCTCCTCCTGCCTTTTGCACAAGGCAGCAAAATGGTGTCCATTGCCCCTTTTGTCCTACAAGGCAGTGCGACTTCTCCCAAATGCACTCTCATATCTGTCCCAATGCAGCCCAGGGGATCATCAGACACACTGTCTTTTCCTGGTCCTCTGCTCTCCTTCCCCACAAGAGCACCGCTATGCCCAACAGGCTCCACCTGGCAGTGGTGTGGACTTCTAAAACATCAGTCTTTGGACTTGATGCTTGTAAAAACCTGCAATAATCAGCCCCTCTTATTTTGCCAGTCAATGGCTTTGGTGAAGTGTTTTTCTTGTGAAATCCCCTGCATGCTGCTCATGTTTTCTCTCTTTCTCTTTTGTCTCCCTTTATGATCAGGGCTCCCTCCCCACTGCAGCACCCACAATCACTTTCTCCCCCAAATCATGTCTCTGTACTTCCTACCTTCCACAATATGGCCTTTTTTCTCCCTCTAGTTTTGCAGTTTTTTCTCTCAGTCCACAGATCAACTTTGTAGGTGTTTAGAATGTTTTGATATATATCTAGCTGTGTTCGAAAGATGAGGCAAGCACAGGGTTCTGCTATTATTCTGCCATCTTAACCAAACATACACTTGCAACCCAAGTAAAACCCCAAAGATGATATGCTGTGCTATAGGAATAAAAGCTTCGTGATTGTTCAGAGAGATGCAGTGGGAGAAGTGAATCACCATTAGGACAACTGTAGCAAAAGAGAGTTGACATTACCAGACCCTTTACTGGGCAGTCAGGGCCATTGTTTTTGTAAGGGTGACTTAATGCTGTCAATTTGTATGTGGCTAGATTTTTTATCACTTTATTTATACTTAACTTGTAAATTTATTTTGGTATTACAGTTGTAAAAATGTCTATTTAATTGTTATGAAATCATACCTACTCTTAATAATTCCACATTTAACTACTAAAGAAGTCAAAACTTTTTCAACACTAAGAAGTCAAAACTAGGTATGTTAGCTGGAACACTGGGAGTGTCCACATCTCTTTCTTTTGGGAATTCCCTCTACCCAATAATATATCACACTAAGAGTTACCTGCTCCAGCAAGTAGTTGGATAACATTCCGGTGGACACAATAATTAGCTCCAAGCAGAAATATGACCCAAGCAAGGCCAGAGTAATTCTTAAAGGATTTATAGGGATAAGAGGATGCTTCTCTAGGGGTGCCTGGGTGGCCCAATTGGTTAAGCACCTGACTCTTGATTTCAGCTCAGGTCATTATCTCATGGTTCATGAAGCCAAGTCCTATGTTGTGCTCTGTGCTGACAGCATGGAGCCTGCTTCGGATTCCTTCTCTCTGCCCCTCCCCTGCTTTCTCCCTCAAAAATTAATAATTTTTTTTAAAAAGAAGGGGCTGATAGGCCAACATCACTGAGAAGTAAGGGGATCCATACTTTCCATGTCTCCCAAACAAAGAAGGGCTAAAGCCAAAGGACTTTGAACCCCAAGAGTCTGGGAGGAAAAGAGACTGAGTCTACCAGGGAGAAACCAGAACAACATGAGAGACCATAGGTGAGTGATTGCGAACGGGGGGGAGATAAAACAGGTCATGTAGGCATAGAGGGGAGGGATCCCCTTCTGCTGACAAAGGGAAGAGAAAGAGTGGCTGGGAAAGTATAGGGCTATATCTAGACAAGAGAAAAAAACATAGAATCGGGATGGAGAGGAATCCCATTTCTAATGCAGGTTAGAGGATCTCTAACTGCAGATCCCATCTTTGGACTGGTGCCAGCTGCCTTGTTCACACATATGGGGAGGAGGGGAGCCACCTTTGGGTTCAGTGGTATCTCAGAGGTGCAGTCCACAGCAGGAGAAGCCGGTCCCCTCCCCTGAAGGGTTGCAGCAAAGGACAAAACCAGCCAGGATCTCATATTGGGAGACGCATCCACAGTACCAGAGCACACTAAGCAGAGTTTAGTTCCCAGCCAAGCACTGGGGCATAGGAGTCAGTAGAACAAGACAGACAGCCTCATCTGTGCCCATGGCACAGTGAGAATGGCTCAAGCAGAGTGATTTGGAACACCGGGTCATGGAGAAGAGACTGGGGGTGTCGCCCTTTTTCTCCCCACCACCACCAAGGTGGGGCCTCAGAGATCAGTCTGCAAGACCCACAGTGGAGGTGGGACCAGCCTACACCAACCCACGCCTTTCCAAGCCAAGTAACTGCATATCTACTGGAGTGGGATATACACTGTGGAACCAGACAGACCCTTCCTCCTGACCAGCGCTGTTGCATTGTCTGATTTAATTCTCAAACAATTCTTATATAGATACATTCTTCCTACATTTTCTCATTCTTATCTCTTCCCTTCCCTAGGCTGGTTCCTCTGGTTATTGGTTTCTTTAAACAGACATATTTAATCCATTCTCTTGATACATGTTCTACACCTCCTTCTTTACATTCTTTTCTCTATTTCTGGAATAATCAAGCCATATAGTTTGTCTGGGTAACTTTATCTTCATTTCTTTTTCCCTGCCTCCTCCTTATTTTCCTTTCTCTCTCTCTGGATTAAGCCTTTTAGTCTCTCTGCCTGGTCAATGTTCATCTTTTCTTTTCTCTGCCCCTGTCATTTCTCTCTTTGTGTGTGCTCTTCCATCAGCACTGCCTCAACCGTGTTCTTTACTTATATCTGGTGTTTCTGGTTTTTTGATTTTGGATTGTTTTTAGGGTCTTTTTGTTGTTTGTTTTGTTTGTTTGTGTGTTTGCATGTTTTTGTTTCCTGTTTGTCTGTTTGTTTTCCTTTCCAGGGCTAATTCAAGGGACAAACAAAAGCACACCTGATCGAGGGTCCAAAACATCACTATGAGTAGGGAAATAACCAAAGTCACAACAGAGAGCAAGTAATAGTCTCCAAAAAACACCTCCTGGAGAGCCAGGCCCTGGACAGTATATGACCCCCCCCCCTTTAATATAGCAGTGCTTGCAGGTGCAGAGCACATAACAAGCTTTTAAAACTCATAAGGGACAGAAAACTAACCAAAATGATGAAACGCAAGAATTATCTTCAAAAGAAACACCAGGAAGAAGTGGCAGCTAAAGAATTGGTCAAAACAGATTTAAGCAACATAACTGAACAAGAATTTAGAAAAATAGTCATAAAATTAATCGCTGGCCTTGAATAAAAGCATAGAAGACAGTAAAGAATCTATTGCTACAGAGATCAAGGGACTAAAAAATAGTCATGATGAATTAAAAATGCTATAAATGGGGTGCAAAATAAAATGGAGGCGGCCACAGCATGGATTGAAGAGGTAGAGGGGAGAATAGGTGATAAGAAGATAAAATTATGGAAAAAGAGGAAGCTGAGAAAAAGAGAGAGAAAAACATCCAGGATCAGAAGGGGAGAATTAGAGAACTAAGTGATGCAATCAAACAGAACAGTATCCGTATCATAAGAATTCCAGATGAAGAGACAGAGAAAGGGGCTGAAGGTGTACTTGAAAAAATCATAACTGAGAACTTCCCCAATCTAAGGAAGGAAAAAGGCATTGAAATCCAAGAAGCACAGAGAACTCTCTTCAGATGTAACTTGAATTTCTGCATGACATATCATAGCAAAACTGACAAAATACAAAGATAAAGAGAGAATTCTGAAAGCATCTAGGGACAGATGGGCCTTAACCAACAAGGGTAGACACATAGGGGTAGTAGCAGACCTATCTACTGAAACTTGGCAGGCCAGAAAGGAATGGCAGGAAGTCTTCAATGTGATGAACAGAAACATATGCAGCCAAGAATCTTTTATCCAGCAAACTTGTCATTCAGAAAAGAAGGAGAGATGAAGGTTTACCAAACAAACAAAAACTGAAGGAATTCATCACCACTAAACAAGCCCTATGAGATCCTAAGGAGGATTCTGTGAGTGAAATGTTGCAAGGACCACAAAGTGCCAGAGACATCACTACAAGCATGAAACCAACAGACATCACAATGACTCTAAACCCATATCTTTCAATAACACTGAATGTAAATAGACTAAATGTTCTAACCAAAAGACATAGGGTATCAGAATGGATAAAAAAATGAGTCTACAAGGACTCATTTTAGACCTGAGGACACTTTCAGATTGAAAGTGAAGGGATGGAGAACTATCTATCATGCTACTGGAAGTCAAAAGAAAGCTGGAGTAGCCATACTTAGACAAACTAGACTTTAAATTAAAGGCTGTAACAAGACATGAAGAAGGACATTAAATAATAATTACAGGGTCTGTCCATCAGGAAGAACTAACAATTATAAATGTCTATGAACCAAATATGAAAGCACCCAAGTATATAAAACAATCACAAACAAAAGCAATCTTATTGATAAGAATGTGGTAATTGCAGGGGACTTTAATACTCCACTTACAACAATGGACAGATCATGTAGACAGAGAATCAATAAAGAAACAATGGCCCTGAATGATACATTGGACCATATCTTGACAGATATATTTAGAAGTCTACATCCCAAAGCAGCAGAATACACATTCTTCTTGAGTGCACATGGAACATTCTCAAAGATATATCACATACTGGGTCACAAGACAGCCCAATAAATATAAAAGAATTGAGATCATACCATGTGCACTTTCAGATCACAATGCTATGAAACTTGAAATCAACCACAGGAAAAAGTCTGGAAAACCTCCAAATGCATGTAAGTTAAAGAACATCTTACTAAAGAATGAATGGGTTAACCACACAATTAGAGAATAAATTTAAAAATATATTGAAACAAATGAAAATGAAAATACAACATCCAAACCCTTTGGGATGTAGTAAAGGTAGTCCTAAGAGGAAAATACATTGCAATCCAGGCCTATCTCAAGAAACAAGAAAAATCCCAAATACAAAGCCTAAATGCACACCTAAAGGAACTAGAAGCAGAATAGCAAAGAAACCCCAAAACCAGCAGAAGAGAAATAGTAAAGATCAGAGCAGAAATAAACAATATAGAATTTAAAAGAAATTAGTAGAACAGATCAATGAAACCAAGAGTTTGTTTTTTGAAAAAATAAACAAAATTGATAAACCTCTACCCAGGCTTCTCAAAAAGAAAAGGAAGAGGACCCAAATAGATAAAATCATGAATGAAATGGGTTTATTAGAACTAATCCCTCAGAAATACAAGAAATTATCAGGAAATACTATGAAAAATTAAACTGGACAAACTGGAAATGGATAAATTCCTAGATACCCACAAAATACCAAACTCAAATGGGAGGAAATAGAAAAATTTGCACAGACCCATAACCAGTGAAGAAATTGAATCAATTATCAAAAATCTCTGAACAAATAAGAGTTCTGTAACAGATGGCTTTCCTGGGGAATTCTACCAGACATTTAAAGCAGAGTTAATACCTATCCTTCTCAAGCTGTCCAAAAAAATAGAAAGGGAAGGAAAACTTCCAGACTCATTTTATGAAACCAGCATTACTTTGATTACCAAGCCAGACAGAGACTCAGCAAATAAAGAGAACTACAGGCCAATATCTCTGATGAATACGGATGTAAAAATTCTCAAGATATAGCAAATCGAATTCAACAGCATATAAAAATATTATTCACCATGATCAAGTGGGATTCATCCTGGACTGCAGGGCTGATTCAACATTTGCAAATCAATGTGATACATCACATTAATAAAAGAAAATATAAGAACCATATGATCCTGTCATTAGGTGCAGAAAAAGCATTTGACAAAATTCAGCATCGGTTCTTAATAAAAACTATTGAGAAAGTTGGGATAGAAGGAACACACTTAAATATCAAAAAAGCCATTTATGAAAAGCCCACAACTAATATTATCCTCAATGGGGAAAAACTGAAAGCTTTCCCCCTGAGATCAGGAACACGACAGGGACGTCCACTGTCACCACCGTTGTTTAACATAGTGTTGGACATCCTAGCATCACCAACCAGGTAACAAAATTAAATAAAAGGCATCAAAATTGGTAAAGATGAAGTCAAACTTTCACTTTTTACAGACGACATGATACTCTACGTGGAAAACCTGACAGGCTCCACCAAAAGTCTGCTAGAACTGATACATGAATTCAGCAAAGTCACAGGGTACAACATCAATGTACAGAAATCGGTTGTATTTTTATACACCAATAATGAAGCAACAGAAAGACAAATAAAGAAACTTATTCCATTCACAATTGCACCAAGAAGCATAAAATACCTAGGAATAAACCTAACCAAAGATGTAAAAGATCTGTATGCTAAAAACTATAGAAAGCTTATGAAAGGAATTGAAAAAACACAAAGAAATGGAAAAACATTCCGTTCTCGTGGATTGGAAGAATAAATATTGTTAAAATGTCAATACTACCCAAAGCAATCTACACATTCAATGCAATCCCAATAAAAATTACACCAGCATTCTTCTCATAGCTAGAACAAACAATCCTAAAATTTGTATGGAACCACAAAAGACCCTGAATGGCCAAAGTAATATTGAAGAAGACCAAAGCAGTAGGCATCACAATCCCAGATTTTAGCCTCTGCTACAAAGCTGTAATCACCAAGACAGTACGGTATGGGCACAAAAACAGACACATAGACCAATGGAATAGAAGAGAGAGAATGGTCCCAGAATGGGACCCACAAATGTATGGCCAACTAATCTTTCACAATCAGGCAAGATTATCCAATGGAAAAAAGACAGTCTCTTTAACAAGTGGTGCTGGAAAAACTGGACAGCAACATGCAGAAGAATGAAACTAGACCACTTTCTTACACCATTCACAAAAATAAACTCAAAATGGATGAAGGACCTGAATGTGAGACAGGAAACCATCAAAACCCTAGAGGAGAAAGCAGGAAAAAACCTCTCTGACCTCAGCCACAGCAATTTCTTACTTGACACATGTCCAAAGGCAAGGGAATTAAAAGCAAAAATGAACTATTGGGACCTCATGAAGATAAAAACTTTCTGCACTGCAAAGGAAACAATCAACAAAACTAAAAGGCAACCAACGGAATGGGAAAAGATATTTGCAAATGACATATTGGATAAAGTATCCAAAACCGATAAAGAACTCACCAAACTCCACACCCAAGAAACAAATAATCCAGCGAAGAAATGGGCAAAAGACATGAATATACACTTTTCCAAAGAAGACATCCAGATGGCCAACAGACACATGAAAGGATGCTCAAAATCACTCATCATGAGGCAAATACAAATCAAAACCATGATGAGATATCACCTTACACCAGTCAGGGTGGCTAAAATGAACAAATCAGGAGACTATAGATGCTATGTGGAGAAATGGGAACCCTCTTGCACTGTTGGTGGGAATGCAAACTGGTGCAGCCGCTCTGGAAAACAGTGTGGAGTATCTTCAAAAAATAAAAAATAGAACGACCCTATTACCCAACAATAGCGCTTCTAGGAATTTACCCAAGGAATACAGGAGTACTGATGCATAGGAGCACATGTACCCCAATGTTTATAGCAGCACTTTGAACAATAGCCAAATTATGAAAAGAGCCTTAATGTCCATCAACTGATGAATGGATAAAGAAGATGTGGTTTATATATACAATGGAATACTACTTGGTAATGAGAAAGAATGAAATCATGCCATTTGCAGCAATGTGGATGGAACTGGAGGGTATTATTGTAAGTGAAATAAGTCAATCAGAGAAAGACAGATACCATATGTTTTCACTCATATGCGAATCCTGAGAAACTTAACAGAAGACCATGGGGGAGGGGGAGGGGGAGGGGGAGGGGGAGGGGGGAAAAAGAGTTACAGAGAGGGAGGGAGGCAAACCATAAGAGACTTTTGGATAGTGAGAACAAACTGAGGGTTGATGGGGGGGTGTGGGAGAAGGGAAAGTGGGTGATGGGCATTGAAGAGGGCACTTGTTGGGATGAGCACTGGGTGTTGTGTGGAAACCAATTTGACAATAAATTATATTATAAAAAAATAAAATCATGTGCTGATGGGAAAAAATAAATATAAAAATAAAAAATATAAATAAATAAATAAATAAATAAATAAATAAGAAAGTGGGTCACCTGAGTGGCTCAGTCAGTTAAGCATCTGGCTCTTGGTTTCAGCTCATGATCTCACAATTCATGGGTTCACGTCCTGCATTGGGATGTGTGCTGACATTGTGCAGCCTGCTTGGGATTCTCTCTGCCCTCCCTCCCCCCTTCTGAAATAAAAATTTATAAATTAAAAAAAAAAGGTGATTCTCTAACATACAAATCTTTGTCATACAAAGATAATTTTATTTGCAGCAAATAAGGAGATCATGGGGGAATGGCTTCCAAAACCTTAACTCCCTGAAAGAGGATAAATTGGTTTCTTTTGTTTAAGGTTAAAATGAATAGATGGGAAAATCTTGTCATAGTATGTAGAGGTGGGCATAAAGTCATGAATGAGCTTTAAGGAAACATGCCTATACATACATATTATGTTATGTAAATAAGGTTGAGGCTCCTCCTTGGGCAAATGCTTTACTATTGTAATGAGGTAAGGTAATGATATGTCGTTCCAGGGGTCACTTCAAGGTCCAACTACACAGGCATGAGTATGGGGGTTTGCTCAAAAGGTCTGGGTGGTCTAGGCTGGCTGAAGGTCTTGTCAGGTCAGTCACCATCACCTCAGGGGTGGTTTTGTGTTTCATTTGCCTGAGTTCAGGGGTAGGCTGGAAAGCACTTATGGAAAAATGAAAGATAAAGTTCCATGAGTATAAGCAGGTGGGCAGTAGATGTCTGATCTTGGGGTCTAGCTGGTGACAAGAAGTTTAATACTCACTGAAACTTGCCATGAAGAAACTTTTCCAGCACATGAAGAAAGCATGCAGGAGTAGAAAACCAACACAGCAGAAGGCTAGAAAAATGGATGGATGGATGGATGGATGGATGGAAAGTAGAAAGTATTGACAGATGAACTTAGGGAAAGGATATACAGATGGACAGAATCTTGACCAATTAGTTGATCAGCTGCATTTCACAGCCAAACCAATCCTTAGGCATTTCTTATGGAAGTCAGTCTTCTATGGTTCAATTTAGATTTCCATCACTTGTGTCCAAAAGCTCTCCAAGTAATACACTGGTGATGAATAAGAATCTCTTTCTTTAATGGGGGGAAAGCACTTCTGTTTGAGAAACACTGGATTACACCATCCCTTCTAACTCTAAATATCAAAAACCCTATGGTGGTGCCTGGCTGGTACAGTAAGAAGAGCATGTGATTCTTGATCACAGGATCCTTGAGTTTGAGTAATTAAATAAATAAGTAAATGAACAAACCTAAAAAAAATTGTGTGTGTGTGTGTGTTTAATTATTTCACCAGTTTAAAAGTTTAGTATCTTTTTTTTTCACCTCAGCATAGGTATTCCACAGACAGTAGAAATGAGGATTCTGATTTTTTATAGTCACCACCAAGGATACGATAGCAGATAGGGATCTTTTCTCCTCCAAGTTTAGTTTTCCTAAAATTATTCAGAGAAGATAATTTTCAAAAAGTTGATCTTTCTTTATGATTCAGCATCAAGGGAAAGGTTTCAGAGAGTAAAGAAGCTAACAATGGCACATAAGACATTTTTTTATGTTTATTTATTTTCAAGAGAGAGAGTGTGCACAAGCGGGGGAGGGGCGGAGAGAGGTAGACAGAAGATCCAAAGCCAGCTCTGTGCTGACAGCAGAGAGCCCGATACAGAGCTTGAATTTACGAGCCTGTGAGATCAATGACCTAAGCCAAATATGGATGCCTAATCAACTGAGACACCCAGGTGCCCAGCCCTGGACATTAAAAAGCATATCGAGTCAAACTACAAATGATATGTCTATACACATAATTAAAGGCTTTTAAAAAGCTTTTTAGAAGACTTGTCAAAATAATTGTTATCAACCTCACCCTCAGTTTGCTTTACCTGCCTAAAACTTTTGGCAATAAATTAAAAATTCCTACCAGTTAGAGAAAATGAATAAGCACTTACATCATGAAAAATATGTATAATTCAAAATAAAATGAGAATAACTATATCAGCACATAAGTTTACTGAGCTAAATATCAAATGAATGATTCATGTGGCAAAATTTTCTTCAATCTTTATTTCTAGGTATGAATGCAGCTCACAGGCACTTTTTACTGAGAACCTAACATATATTTCCAAGGCCACATCAATCAGCTTAAACACTGATCACCTGATCTACATCTGTCCAGCTAAACTATTTTCATAGGAAGTCCTGTGAAGTCAGTAGCTAGGCTTACTAAATTCAGAAATGAGTCATTTTTCAACCCTCAACTATCAATCAACTCAGTGATATATTTAAACGCCTGCAGTCATTACTTCCTAGAGAGAGGTTTTTCTCCTACAATCAGCTCTGGGAACAAAAGTCTAAGTGGGTACAATTAATTTATTATACATTTACTAATTTGTACATGCAACTAATTATTAAATTCAAAAGTGTTTTGGGTATAAACTAATACCAAACAGTTTTTTAAAATTTTACCTTGAAGATATTTTATTAAGATCAAACACTTTCCATTAATACCAAGCAGTTTTGCTTGGTCTTTTCAAGTATGAAATGAATTTTTCCCTAGCATTATTAAAATGCACTAGGATGTTCTAATTTGTGTTTTCAAATCTAGAAGAAAGGGAGCATCTTAGTAAGACACGTTATCTGTAAACAGATAAGAATGAAGGTGTAAACGTTACCTATACAACTGGAAAATATAGTTTGAAATATTTGAAATATTAAAATATAAAAGTAGAATTGTTATGAAAACTGGTCTGGATCACCTGGCAGAAGAACAAATCAGCACTCAGAGATCTTGGAAGGAAGGAGGTTTATTTTACACTGGTGGGCCCAGAGGAGATCATTCTCCAGAGATCTGAGCCCAGAGCATCAACACATGGGACAATTTATAGTCTGTTACTTCTGCACCCCTCATTAGTAGTAATTTGTTGCCTGTGGCAAGCAGGAAGGAAATCCCAGAAGGGTAGTCTTCTGACAAGGACTGGAATTCCCTTAGTGCTGTCAGCCATCTTATAACAGATTTTTCTCTAACATTCCCCCTTTTGATGCTCCTTTAAACAGACCTAGTTTGTTTTAAAGGGCATCATCTTCATTTTTTGTGCGCTGGTTCCTTTTCTTGGTTCCCTGACTTTGGTTGTGACTATTCCTGACTGGTTTACAAAATAACAGCATTTTTTCCAAGGAAGATGCAGGTGTCCCCTTTTTCGGCAGTGAGGAGGTCAAGTGCCCATCTGTTCGAGAGGGCAACTCCTGCCAGGGAACTTATTTGGCTCTGTAAGAACACCAGGGAGTCTGCCATTCGTTAGGCCCACAGAACAGCCTATGTCTCCCATGCCAGTTCTTTCCCCGTGGCTATTTCTGCCCCTAGGTGGATGGGTAGTAACACCGCTCATTTAGCCTAGGCCTTAAGGCTGAAGGTTATTCTAAGCATCACCTTTTATCTTGAAGAATCATTTAATCTCTTTTTTTTCTGAAGCTTGAGGCATATGCATCAGTGTAAACACTTCCCCAAAATGGCATTGGCAACCTCCTCAGTGGCAGGCAAAGCAGCATAATGAGTTTACAACATATTTAAGCTTTTTTTTTTTTTTTTAATTTTTTTTTCAACGTTTTATTTATTTTTGGGACAGAGAGAGATGTAATGCCCGAAGTTCCGAAACCTCCCACAAAAGTCCACCAGAGTCGTAAGTCAAAGCCAAGCGGCAAGGGTCGTTTATTGCAGGTTCGAACCTGGTCCTCTGCGCACTCGTCGCCGGTGACGCAAGAGGCCACGATCAGGGTTGGTACAGCGTTTTTATAGACAGAGACAAATAGCACAGGGGAAGTTTCAAATTATGAGGGGCCTGATTAGTTGATTTTAAAGTAAGGACATTTGTTGTTCTCTGATTGGGCGTCCCTTGTCTGTCCTTTGGCGGGAAGGCTTTGTCCGTTACTTGTGGCGGGAGGAAAAAGGGGGACGGGGGAAGGGGGTAGGGTAGGTGAGGAATGTGCTAAGCAAGCAGGTTTACAGAAGCGAGAAATGCCGGTTAGTTTATGTACAATCACTCATTCCATTACATATCAGACTACATTTAGGAAGGTTTACAACCCATTCTACTACACAGCGGGTTACATTCAGGAAAGGCCTCACAATGCTCGTAGCAAACAGCAAGCAAAACAGACTTCTCAGCAATTGTATTTCTTATCAAAGATCCATAATAAGCAGAAAAGAGAACTTTAGCTTTAAACTAAGGCAGGGCTGTCATTTGGATTGTTCCTTTCATTCCCCCCTTTTCCTTGTGCCTAAAGAGCCAATCTTGGGTCTTTTAAGCCTCTGTTTGTAATGTCTCGAGCAGTAGGTACTGAGTTTGTAAGACCATTAATTGTACAGCATTGAACCTGTCTTGGACAAAATTAATAATTTTGTTTATGATGCAGGGGCCTAATGTGAGAGCGAGAAGTAGGATGGCTAGAGGCCCGAGTAAAGTAGAGAGCAGGGTAGTTAACCATGGGGACGCACTGAACCAGGATTCAAACCATCCTGCCTCCTGTTCTTTCTTTTTTCGCTCATGTCTCCTCACGTATACCCAGTCTCCGGGTCGGTAGTGATGCGGCTCAGGAGGGGGCCCGGTCTCGTAAACGGCTCTCAGTCTGGGCCAAACTTTCTGGTGGGTGCGCTGGAGTTCCCTCAGGGAAATAAGAAGTTTATGATCATCAAATTCAGTTAACACATTAGACTGTAGGTTGGGAATTATGGGGGGGGCACTCCATACATGATTTCAAAGGGGGTTAATCCCAGTTTGTAAGGGGAGTTCCACACCCTGAACAGAGCGTAGAGGAGTAAGACTACCCAGTTAGCGCCAGTCTCCATGGTCAATTTGGTTAGGGTCTCTTTTAGGGTTCTATTCATTCTTTCTACCTGTCCTGAGCTTTGGGGTCTATATGCACAATGTAGTTTCCAATCGGCCCCAATAAACTGCGCTATCCCTTGTATTACCTTTGAAACGAATGCTGGTCCATTGTCTGATCCTATTAGGGTAGGGAATCCGTACCTGGGCATGATGTCTTCCAACATTTTCTTTGCTACTACCTGCGCAGTCTCATGCTTGGTGGGGAAGGCCTCTGTCCATCCTGAAAAGGTATCTATAAACACTAACAAATATTTGTATCCATATTTTCCAGGCTTTACCTCAGTGAAGTCTACTTCCCAATAGGCTCCCGGCCTGGTTCCGCGGGTTCTGGAGCCAGGGTTTTTCCCGTGGTTGGTGGCGTTAGTTAATTGGCAAGGTTTACAGCTAGTAACTATCTGTTCAGTTTTTGTCCTAGAGTCTTTAATGGTGATCCTAGCATGTCTTATTAAGTCTTGCATTTTTCTTGTGCCCATATGAGTGGCTCGGTGCATCTTGGATAAGACTTTATTTCCCATTTCTTCTGGGAGGATTATGCTACAGTCTGCTGCTCTCCACCATCCATTAAGGCACTGAGTCATAGGCAATTTTTGGATCCAGTTTAGGTCTTCTTTAGTGTAGGTGGGACTTTCTGGTAAACTAGCTGAACCGGGGTCTGGTAGGGTGGTCATTAAAGCACAGTCCACCTGTAAGGCCACCTCTCCTTTACCATTAGAGCTGTAGAAGCGATCATACGGAGGCAAGGGGGCCAGCCAGCCGCTACTGGGTCCAGTCTTTTTGAAAGATAGGCAACGGGCCTGGACCATGGGCCAAGGAGTTGCATCAGCACTGCTTTGGCTACCCCTTTATTTTCATCTATGAAGAGATGAAAGGGTTTGGAGACATCGGGGAGCCCTAAGGCTGGTGCCGACAACAGGGCGAGTTTAATTTGCTGGAAAGCCTGCTCAGTTTCCTCTGTCCATTCAAAGGGCACCTGTTCTCGGGTGACCAGGTAAAGAGGCTTAGCCATCTTGGCGAACCGAGGTATCTACAAGCGGCACAACCCGGCCGATCCCAGGAATTCTCTTACCTGCCTTCGCGTTGTGGGTCGGGGGATGCGGAGGACGGTTTCCTTCCATGCATCAGTGAGCCATCGTTGGCCTTCTCTTAACAGATACCCCAAGTAGGTTACCTCGGATCCAGATCCTCGTGAAGTGCCTCATCGAACAAGGTGGGTGAGTTTTTAAATCCTTGGGGGAGCCGGGTCCAGGTGAGTTGCCCATTTATGCCTCTCTCAGGGTCGGACCACTACTCGAAGGTGAAGAGCTCTTGGCTTTTGGGGGCCAGAGGCAGGCTGAAAAAAGCATCTTTTAAATCAAGGACAGTATACCATTGTCTTTCTGGGCTGAGGGCACTTAGGAGGGTATAGGGGTTGGGTACTGTTGGGTGTATGTCCATGACTCGGCAGTTAACTTCTCTCAGATCTTGTACCGGACAGTAGTCCGCACTGTTAGGTTTTCGTACAGGCAGCAGGGGGGTGTTCCAGGCTGAATGGCAGGGACGAAAGATGCCTAAGTCTAGGAGGCGACGGATATGTGGCGTGATGCCATTTCTGGCCTCCATTGACATCGGGTATTGTCGGACCCGAACTGGATCTGCCCCTGGTTTCAGCTCTATGAATAGAGCTGGGCGATGTTTAGCCAACCCCATACCCACGGTTTCAGCCCATGCTTCTGGAAACTGCTGGAGCCAGGGCTCTATGTTTTGACTTTGTGAGGGTGGCCCCTGATGGAGTCGATATTCATCTTCTAATCTTAGAGTAAGTATGGTAATGGGTTGGTTGTGAGGGCCAGTCACTTGGGGGCCCCCTGGCGTAAAATGAATCTGGGCCCCCATTTTAGTGAGTAAGTCTCTTCCTAATAAGGGGCAGGGGCTGTCGGGGATGACTAGGAAGGAATGGGTGACCTTTCCATTTCCTAGGTCCACAGTCCTCTGGGTGGTCCAGGGATATTTTTTTATTCCGGTAGCCCCTTGGATCCAGGAAGATTTTTCAGAAATTTTTCCATGGGGTCTGATCAAGACCGAATGTTTTGCCCCTGTGTCGACTAGGAATTGAACTGGGTTCCCCTCCACTTGTAGCGTTACCCTAGGTTCGGGGAGGGGATCCGAACCCCATCCCCCCTATTCTGCATCTTGAGTGAAGAGGGCGGGTGTGGTTTTTGGCTGCCACGGTTTTTGATCATGGCGTGGCTTTTTCTTTTTAGGGCATTCTCGGGCCCAATGGCCTTTTTCTTTGCAATAGGCACATTGGTCCTTATCTAGGGGCTTTTGTTTATCCAGGGGCTTTTGGACAACAGCGGCCAGGACTTTGGTCATTTCCTCGGTGGCTTTAAGTTGCCTGTCCTCTGGTGTCTCTCTATTATTATAGACACGCTGGGCAATGCGGAGTAAGTCCTGAATCTGTTTTCCCTCCAGGTCCTCTAGTTTCTGGAGTTTCTTTTTAATATCAGTGGCTGCCTGATTTACAAAGGCCATTACAACAGCAGCTTGATTTTCGGGGGCCTCAGGGTTCATGGGGGTATACTGTCTGAAGGTTTCCATTAATCTTTCTAAATAAGCAGCAGGGCTCTCTGTCTTACCTTGTATTACTGAATACACTTTTGCCAAATTAGTGGGCTTGCGTGCAGCAGCCCGGAGACCCGCCATTAGAGTCTGGCGATAAATGCGCAGCCGTCCCCTACCTTCTGCCGTGTTGTGGTCCCAGCCATCCTGTGGGGGTCGGGTCAAGGGAAAAGCTGCATTAATGAGATCAAGGTTAGCAGTGGGTTGGCCATCATCTCCAGGAACCAGCTTTCTTGCTTCCAATTGAATTCTTTCTCGCTCCTCGGTGGTGAACAGGAGTCGGAGGAGCTGCTGACAATCATCCCAGGTGGGTTGGTGGGTAAACATAACAGTGTCTAAGAGACTTATTAAATCTTTAGGGTTGTCAGAAAATCGGGCATTCTGGGTTTTCCAGTTATATAGGTCACTGGTAGAGAAGGGCCAGTATTGAAGTCGGGGGTTCCCCGTACCATCGGGAGGCCCTATTTCCCGTAAGGGTAAAGCTACGGTGGAGTCAGGAAGGCGGAGTCCTGGCTCATGAGGGGCCCGCCTACGGGTGCGTCCAGCCGGCCTTTGGACTTCGCCCCCACTAGGCATGGGCGCGGGTTGAGCCTCCCTATTCTCTAGTTCTCCTATGGGCTGGGCTACGGGAGGCTCTGCCGGCGCAGCAGGGATAGGGGCAGCTTGCGGAATGAGAGGAGGAACCTGGTAAGGGGGAGGGTCAAGGGAAAGTAAATCTTGGCTGTCGGGGAGAACAGGGGGTGCAGTTGGAGTTGGCGGCTTGGGTGGGTTGATAGGTTTAGCCGCTAGAATTTTGCATGGCCCTGTTGTTAAAAAAAGAGGCCATCCAGGGAAGTGGGTTTTCTATGAAATCTTGCCACTCCAGAATATAGGGAATCTGATCCGAGTGACCTTCTTTCCCTGGTAGGAAAATTATTGATTTTACTTTAAGGACCACGGGGAGGCAGAAGGTTCCCTCTGTAGGCCAATTGACCCCAAAGGTGGGCCATTCAGAGCGGCAATAGGTGATCAACTTCCTTTTGCAAATGTCTAGGCTTAAGTTGTGTCCCCTAGCTTTTACGTCCCTGAAGTTGGCGAGAAGGAGGGAGAGAGGGGTGCTCTGCGTTTGGCCCATGTTATGATTCTGAGGAAGAGGAGAAGAGAAGGGGGCGCGGGCAACACGGACGTGGGGGAAGGGGCGCCGCTGGCCAGGGGGCGGGAGGGAAAGCCGCAGGGAGCTGAGGAAGGAGGAAAGAGGAACAAAGGATGGAATAATTAATTCTGATCAGCCGATAAAACACTTAATTCCAGTAAAACATCCGACCCATGAAACAAAAACAAGAACTAACAAGAATCTTTCGCAGCGGTTCCAACTTTCTGGTGCCGTCTCGGCCAGCCCAACAGAGAGGGTTGTGGCTAGGACGGCGGTAATTACAAGGGCCCAGGGGTGACGATACATTTAGACTGACATAGAAGCACTCGCGTACTCGCCCGTCCGCGTCCCTCTCGGGAACTTAGGTGCCTCTTAGCATGGGCGGGCAGGTATAATCCCCCTGCTTGGATCAAAATAAATTTTGACCGCCTTAAGCCGTATGAGGATCACCGCGGAAGTCGGGTTAGAGCCCACTCGAATCCCGTAGCTTATGCCGTGGGACTACACATAGGGTAAGTCAGGTGCGTGCCCCTGACTCCCAACAATCATTCCAGTCAGTTTAACAGACAGACACACAGACACACATCACATCAAAATACGGGTAACAATTGGCATGCCTAGATGGTTTTTCTTTTAGACGCGTAGAGATATTTCTTAGCACTCTGGTAGTTCATAGAGAAAATGAAAGTATTTAGTTCGCAGGCGCGTTGGGCGTAAGCAGCCCACAGAAAAGAATCCTGATGGGCCAAAAAGGTCCCCCGATGGACCAAGAAGGTCCCCAGATGGGCCAAGAAGGCCCCCAGATGGGCCAAGTAGGCCCCAGACGGGCCAAGAAGGCCCCCAGACGGGCCAAGAAGGCCCCAGACGGGCCAAGAAGGCCCCCAGATGGGCCAAGAAGGCCCCAGACGGACCAAGAAGGCCCCCAGATGGGCCAAGAAGGCCCCCAGACGGGCCAAGAAGGCCCCCAGATGGGCCAAGAAGGCCCCAGACGGGCCAAGAAGGCCCCCAGATGGGCCAAGAAGGCCCCCAGACGGGCCAAGAAGGCCCCCAGATGGGCCAAGAAGGCCCCAGACGGGCCAAGAAGGCCCCAGACGGGCCAAGAAGGCCCCAGACGGGCCAAGAAGGCCCCCAGATGGGCCAAGAAGGCCCCCAGATGGGCCAAGAAGGCCCCCAGATGTCAGTGGACGTCTCCAACTGACCCCGGCTGGGTGCCCTATAGCGCGTCCGCCAGGGTCACACCAGCTTCCAGACAGAACCGGTTCTCCAGAGAAGAAACACAGATCAGAGAGAAAAGGAAGAACTTTAGAGCCGGCTTACTTACCGATCGGAATCAGATACGACCCGTTGACCAGAAGTCTGGTGGGCTCGGGGGGGATCTCGGTGGGACCTCCAAATGTAATGCCCGAAGTTCCGAAACCTCCCACAAAAGTCCACCAGAGTCGTAAGTCAAAGCCAAGCGGCAAGGGTCGTTTATTGCAGGTTCGAACCTGGTCCTCTGCGCACTCGTCGCCGGTGACGCAAGAGGCCACGATCAGGGTTGGTACAGCGTTTTTATAGACAGAGACAAATAGCACAGGGGAAGTTTCAAATTATGAGGGGCCTGATTAGTTGATTTTAAAGTAAGGACATTTGTTGTTCTCTGATTGGGCGTCCCTTGTCTGTCCTTTGGCGGGAAGGCTTTGTCCGTTACTTGTGGCGGGAGGAAAAAGGGGGACGGGGGAAGGGGGTAGGGTAGGTGAGGAATGTGCTAAGCAAGCAGGTTTACAGAAGCGAGATATGCCGGTTAGTTTATGTACAATCACTCATTCCATTACATATCAGACTACATTTAGGAAGGTTTACAACCCATTCTACTACACAGCGGGTTACATTCAGGAAAGGCCTCACAATGCTCGTAGCAAACAGCAAGCAAAACAGACTTCTCAGCAATTGTATTTCTTATCAAAGATCCATAATAAGCAGAAAAGAGAACTTTAGCTTTAAACTAAGGCAGGGCTGTCATTTGGATTGTTCCTTTCAAGAGACAGAGCATGAACGGGGGAGGGGCAGAGAGAGAGGGAGACACAGAATCGGAAACAGGCTCCAGGCTCTGAGCCATCAACCCAGAGCCTGACGCGGGGCTCGAACTCCCGGACCGCGAGATCGTGACCTGGCTGAAGTCGGACGCTTAACCGACTGCGCCACCCAGGCGCCCCTAACATATTTAAGCTTTTAACCCCCCTTCCCCCAGACTTTTCCATTCAATGTGCCCCACACTTACAAATGGGGCCCAATTAGAGGAAATCAGTAACCAACAAAATATCCTATCCATAAGAGGAAAGTGAGTGTGAACAGGAACATCTCTCTATTTCCCCAGCTTTCTGAGGCAACCTCTGCCAACCTGATGACAAGGAGTAACACAGTCCACTTATTTTATCAGAGCAGTGATTCCTCAAGCTTCTGCCATGCACAGACCAGCCAGCTTCCAGGGTGTGGCTGGAGCAGGGGTGAAGATCGGACCTGGGTCAGTCTTCCAAGTCTGGAGCTCCTCAGGGTTGGCCCTCTTGAGTCTGGAGTGGTGAACCCATGGAGTGATACCCATAAGAGGCCCTGTCCACTGTCTTTTGAGAAGGTCTTTTTTCAGTCTTTGACCTCAATCAAGTCCCCTGGTGAGAGGAGGTGTAGACGTGCGGCAGCCCCACAGCACAAAGTGCAGTCTTACATCCTTGTCACCTTGGCAAGTGATGATGGTGCCAGGTGGCATGATGGGGCAAGACCTGGCTGTTCAGGAGTGGTCACTTGTTCCCCTGCAGGTTCAGGTAGTGGGGCCCCAGTGAGGTCAGGTTGATGGCCAAGAGTCTCCCTTGTCTCCTTGATAGCTGAGGCACTGACCACCCACTTGGAGCCACGTACGGGGCTGGTGCAGTCCAGGAGGCCAGGGCCAGGGAAGAGGTGCAGGAGCTGGATCCCATGGCTGAAGAGCTCATTGGTCAGACCCAGGTAGTTGTGAAGTGCCAGAAAGGTATCCCACTATAACCTTACCATGATGATCTGCACCACCTGCATCAAGCTCTCAGGGTACTTGGTGAACATGGCAGAGAAGGCTTCCACTGGCAGTTGCAGCACGTTGGAGTCTCAGGCCACCCAGGGAAGACATAGTGCCCTGGGGGTGCTTGTGGCTGGTGATGACATCCAAGATGCTCAGGAGGCTGTTGATGCTGTCCCCAGGGACCACTTCTTTCAGCACATATTCCTTCCCATCAGGCCCTGGCAGACAGAGCTCCAGAAGCCCATCCTTCACCACATAGACACTGGCATCTGGCTGGCCTGGCCAGAAGACGTAGTCACCCTGGCTGAGCCACTGGAAGAACATGTGTCAGCAGAGCTCCAGGAAGAGCAGCTTCTAGAAGTGTCTCAGCACCCAGACATTCTTGAGCATGTAGAGCATCTGGGAGGGCAAGTGGGAGTTATTCAGGTCACCCTCATCAAGTCAGCTTCAAGCACTGGGGGTGGGGACTCCTTCTGTGGCAGTGTTGGCGCCTCCTTCTGGTTGCACAGGATCTTTAATACCTGGGCCATCTGGCGCTGGGGTTTTCTGCACTCATTCGCAGTCTGCATACCAGCAGGAGGATGAATATGGCTGTGACCATTACCTCTACTCCATCCCCAATCATCATGTCCAGCACCTTCTTATTAGCTGCTCTCTTCGCTGCTTTTTTTTGCTAGACAATTTCCTTGTACTGTAGGGTTGTCTCCATTCTGGTATCCTTTGCAGTGTAGAACTGTAACTTCTTTTGGAAGCCAGACATCCTTGAGGAGATTTCTTCCCTGCTGCGGTAAGGCCCTTTTCTTTGTAGATTGCCCTCCCTTTGTATGTGTACAGTAGCAAAGGCATACTGGGAATCTGTTGAATCACTTGTCCTTGCAAATGGTGAGAGCTCAGATTAAGGCATGTCATTGCATACCCTGCCTTTGAATACCCTCTGTGATGAAACTGCTACCATCACCGAACTGGGTCCTGTCCAGTCTGGTCATGCAGATCTGGGCAGCTTGCAAATACTTTATTGGTCACCTCAGAACAGTCATGATCTGGTTTCCCTTCCTCAGAATGTAGGAAAGTTGCTGGGTTCCGCATCTGCACTGTTTTAAGAGTCACCAGTGGATTCTCACAGAGGACCCCCTGGTATTGTGCTGAGAGTTGGAGAGGCATGAGAGTTTCTTCTCATGCACAAAGAGATTCCACACTGAAACAGCCTGTGGCCAGCCAAAATCTGCTGGCAAGGGGCCTTCAAGGGTGCCCAGTGGTACATTGACCTCATCACCTAGAATATGAGAGCAACAAGCCCCCCACAAACCTACCACACAACTTTCTGTCAGCTTTCCTCCTCCCCCAAGATGAGCCCAGTTCTGGCTCTGCAGACATTGGCAGCAAGGGGTGAGAGTCCCTGGGCCTCTACGGCCTTCCTTTTTTTTTTTTTCTTTTTTTTACCCAAGGCTGAGAGCTGCCACCTCTTCCAGGCTGAGACACAGCAAAGTTCTCTTAAATGAACACCAAAGCATAAATCCACTCCATCATAAAGAGTTACCTTAGGGCACAGTCTCAGCCTCCTCCTTGGGGCTTCTGAAACACATATCTCTCTGACCCAAGCAGATACTGAGATACGACTTCACAGAATGAATGAATAAAACTCTCATCCCTCCATAACACTGTGTGCCTATGGGCAGAGAGGAATTCACACCATTGGTTGTAGCAGGAGATATAAGAAAATGCAGGAGCAAGGGGCAGGGGGCAAAGACGGAAGTGGCTGTACCACCTTTTCTGAAAGTCACTTTAAAAGGCTTTTTTATATGAGGTAGGCCAAGGGCTGATGCATGCCCTCAGGCAGCCTTTATCTCTGGGAAGGCAGCTTTGGCCTCTGTCCAGCCAGGAGGTTCTCAATCTGGCCCTACCAAGAGATTATAGAGAGGTCTTGCTATTGCTGAGAATCTGGGAATCCAGATTTGGCAGAATCCCACAGCTCCCAGGAACTCTAGGGTAGGGAGGTGATGACCTTTTTCTTTTCTTTTTTCCCTTCCCTAGTGCTCTTTTTCCATGAAACCGATAGCCTGCGTCTGACAGGAGTTGGAGGAGGGCCCTTGTGTCCTCTGTACAATTCTCTCGGGTACTGCTGGCCAAGAGGAGGCCCTCCACACACTGAAGAAGGGCCTAGTGTGTGGCCTCCCTTGGAAAGATGTTGAGGTCCTTGGCCACTGCCTCCCCAAAGAGGGCAGGCTAGTTTTAATTCCCTGTGGGTGGCGCATCTAAGTCAGTTGCATCTGACGCCCTGTGTCTGGTTTGATCCATTTGAAGACAAACAAGGTTTGGCTCGGGGGGGCCAAGCAGAGGCAGAAGAAGGCATCCTTTCAGTCTAGGCAGGTAAACCAGTTGGCAGAGCATGGGATTGGACTGAGGGCAAACGGGTTTAGGACCACCAAGTGCAAGACTTGAACTGGTCAGTACCCTCCTACCAGCTTCCTGACTGGCAAAAACAGGGTTTTTCAGGGTGATTGGCATTCAACCAGAATGCCTGATTTCTTGGCTACAATGTCGGGGGTCTGTTTGTAGTGAAGTCTGGGGGGGGGGGGGCGGTATGTCCTCGGCCCATACAGTGGGGAAGGCAGTCCTGAATTTGGATGGGCCACTGGGTTGGGCTTGGGTGCAGAATAGCCTCCATTCTTCCTGTCTTGGTGTAGTTATTGCCATTATAAGGGGGGCTGATTTTTCTTGTCTTGGATCCAATCAGAGACTGGTGCATTCCATTGGTTCAAAGGTTATTTGGGCCCTAACTTTGAGAATATATCCCAGCCAAGGAGAGGGATAGGACACTCAGGTAGATAGAGGAACTCATGCCATACCATGTGGCCCCCAAGTTCACATTGATGGGTTTGGCAGAGGGGCTGTTGCATTGCCTGTTTCCCTGTGGCCCCGAGGGTGGTGGCAGTCCTGTCACTAAAGGGGGCAATGGGGAAGGTGACCACAGAATGTTCAGCCCCCATGTTGACCATAAAAGTCATAGTTTGGCCCCCTACTTTTATTTTAAACGTGGGCTCATTGGGGCCAAGAAGAAGTGAGCTAGGTCCCCCTCAGTCTGAATCTATTCCTGCTTCACTGTCCTTTCTCCTTGCAGCAGCCACATTCTTCTTTTGCTAAGGAGGTTTCCCCCCCTCCTTTTGGGGGCTGGACCTTCTTCATCCTTTTGTTGTGGCCCTTTTTTGCCTAGGGGTCAAGACGGGTGTAAACCTCACATAGTCTCATTATAATCCCCGGGGGATTCCCCTTGGGCTGGGCATATGCATAGGCTTCGTCCCCCCTGCTCAAATCCCCCTGGAGGAGAGCCTCTTGGTACTGGTGGCTGTGGACCTGCATCTGGAGAACACCTGTGCCTGGCTGAGGTTGAAATATGGCCACTGGTTCCAGGGGAGAAAGAATCTGCCAAGCCTGGAGTTGGTGGGGAGACCAAAGGTGGCAGAGCATCAGGAACTGGGAGGTTCATATGGTGGGAGCAAGACTGGTTCTTCCTCCAGTACACCGGCTAGAATTTGTGGAGGTTGGGACTTATACAGGAACTGATCAGGGTAACCTGGGTCTCTGGTAACAACATCCCAGTTGCAGTGGATGGTTGGGACATCCAAGGTTCCCTTTGAGAGCCCTCCTACACCAAAAGTGGGCCATTCTAACTCACATAGGGTTCTTAACTTGCTGCGGGTTATCTTAATTCCATAGTCTCCCCCCAGAAAATCCTTCTTTGCTTTGTCCTGACCCCATAATATTCCCATGAGGTGGAGTTGCAAAGACAGACAGAGGGATAGGGGTGCCCCCTTAATGAGGAGACCAGTCAGATGCCTGTCTGGCTGTGTCTGAAGAATGCCATTCACCACAGAATTGCAGATGGGCCCACTCAGACTCCTTGGGCTTTTGGGGACCCTAAGGGTGCCCGTCCATGGAGCCACAGAGTCGAACTCAGCAGGCAAGCCAGACCGAGTCGCATATTCACACTCACATACACACCAGAGGTTATGACATTCCCTCCCACAGAATGTCTACAGATGAGACCATTGAGGTCTCCAGGGAGTGATCAGACCCCCTTCCACCTCTATGGGTGGGCCAGACAGAATTGGAGCCCCAAAACTGAGAGACCTCTGAAGTCTCCAGGGAGTGATTAGGTCCCTCTTCCACCACTATGGGTAGGCTGATGGGGCACTGTAACAGATTTCCTGTCAGTGAGACCACTGAGGTCTCCGGGGAGTGATCAGGTCCTCCTTCCACCACTCTGGGTGGGCAGGACAGGACAGAATTGGGTCCCAGGCCTTACTGATATCTGCCATCGAGTCTAGATCCTCTATTGCCAACTCTCCTCAAGTCCAGTGGGAATGGCAGAGCAGGGCCAGCCCTAAGGGACCAAGCAGGAGACTGCCAAAATTCAGGCAGGGCACGCCTTCTCCATTACGATTCCTTGTTCCATCACGCCTTGCCGTTTTCCCAAACCGGTGGCAACAATGGGCTGGCGCAGTTGGGTTTCCTGGTCAGGGAACCAAACATTACGGAAACTGGTCTGGATCACCAAGCAGAAGAAGGAGATCTTGGAAGGAAGGAGGTTTATTTTACACTGGTGGTCCCAGAGGAGATCATTCTCCAGAGATCTGAGCCCAGAACATCAACAGATGGGACAATTTATAGTCTGTTACATCTGCACCTCTCAGTAGTAATTTGGTGCCTGTGGCAAGCAGGGTAGGAAGGAAATCCCGGAAGGGTAGTCTTCTGACAAGAACTGGAATTCCCTTATCAGTCCTGTCAGCCATCTTATAACAGATTTTTCCCTAACAGAATTACTTAAAAAGAAATTTTGTTGCACAACATATCCAAAATGCTAAATTCTGCTCATCTTAAGGTGCTAAAAACACAATTATGAAAATATTGGTGATTTCCACAGATTTAGAAAAAAGCTATGGAATCATACTATTAGCCTACTTAAATTTGTGTTAACTAAGCAAGCATATTTATTTCAAGATATCCATGCATACCTAATTGCCAGTGCATTATTTCTATGCATTTTGAGGAATCAGGACCTTGCATTGCAGGTCTGAATGCAAATGGACTGATTTTTAAACCTGAAGAACACTAGAGATAGAAGGGTAATGAAAAATGTCATTTCAGGGGCTCCTAGAGATTCTTCTAGAACAGAAGAATGCAATCCACATGAGTACTCTAAGGGTAATAAAAGGCAGCTTACCAAAAAAAAATGGGCAGCCTAGACCTGGCTATATGAGCCCTGGTTATCAACAATACAAGGATACATTACTGCAGCAGAATTACCATTAAACAATATTTTGAATAATATTAGGTCAGAGTGAGTCAATAACCAAAGAGTTTTAGTATCTTCAATACCAGTGACAGCTTAACAAAATATGCTTAAGAATCATTTTTCTGAAAATTATGAAAATATATTCCTATATAATTATAGAAACAATAATTTTAATAGTGGATAACAATATTTTATATCCATAAACTGATTTTAATATAAATTTCTTGCAAATAGGGGCGCCTGGGTGGCGCAGTCGGTTAAGCGTCCGACTTCAGCCAGGTCACGATCTCGCGGTCCGTGAGTTTGAGCCCCGCGTCAGGCTCTGGGCTGATGGCTCAGAGCCTGGAGCCTGTTTCCGATTCTGTGTCTCCCTCTCTCTCTGCCCCTCCCCCGTTCATGCTCTGTCTCTCTCTGTCCCCAAAATAAATAAACGTTGGAAAAAAAAAAAATTAAAAAAAAAAAAATTTCTTGCAAATAAAAACATTACAGTTTTTACAGATGAGGAAAAAAATTACAAAAGAAAGGAAGAAAGAATCCCAAACAGAGGACAGAGAGGCTAATTCAGTGCAGCTTTGCAATGAACTTGTCCTCACCCAGGATGCCTGGGTGGCTCAGTCAGCGTCCAATTCTTGATTTTGGCTCTGGTCATGATCCCAGTGTTGTGAGATAGAGCCCCTTGTCAGGCTCTGCACTGAGTGTGGAGCTTACTTGGGACTTTTTCTCTGTGTTTCTCTCCCCCCTCACTCTCTCTCACTAAAATTAAAAAAAAAAATGTCCTCACTTAATATCTCCAATTTCCAGTATATGCCAAATATCTCAAGTGTTTGCCTAGTGCAAAACAAAGCATAGAAAGTCAATTATGCTACCCCTACAACACTCAGTGATCTAAAACCTCATCTACAACAACAGAGCTGATTAAAGGTAACATTAATATGCTGTCAAGAGTAACAACTTCTGTTAAGGTGTTATCAGCATGCAGAGGATTTCATTTGCCCAGGCATGAGCAATAGACCTAAATTACCACCGTATCTCAGGGTTGTAGGACTACAATTGGCTGCAACAGTAACTATAGTTTTCCATATGCTGTACTTTACTAGTTGCAAATTAATTTCTATGCCCATAGATTATGTTATAAATGGTTCTGTGGACACTCTCAAATTTACAGAAACAGGTTGTGGTTCCTAAAAAGCATCTATGCTCCAATATATAACTTTTAATAAGATGCTTAGCTCAGCATTTCAAGGCAATTCTAGGAAACAATGCAATTTAGCAGAACTGCTTTCAAAGTCAATGAAAATTCACAGGTATTTAAACAAGAATTTAGAAATGCAGGAACCTTAAATGACTAGCACTATTGAATGCAGACTATTCTGTCTGGGGAGAAGAGATAGGCATACATGTATGACAAATTACAACCATTAAATCAAATAATGTAGAGGTAATTCTATCAATAAGCCATCAACAAGCACATATTGCCAATCTGATTCCAAATTTATTTTTATTATTTATTTTTTTAAGTTTTTAAAAAAGTTTATTTATTTTGAGAGAGACAGAAAGCATGAGTGCAGAAGGGGCAAGAGAGAGGGAGAGAGAGAGAATCCTATGCAGGCTCTGCACTGTCTGCTCAGAGCCTGAGGCAGGGCTCAACCCCATGAACCATGAGGTCATGACCTGAGCCAAAATCAAGAGTAGATGCTTAACTGAGCCACCCAGGTGCCCCACAAAATTTATTTTCAATATTAAGACATGTCAAATGCTTCCACAGAACTATCCTTTTTAATAGGTTTCCTGAAATACATATAGTATTCATTTAGCTCTAACAAAATGTAACAGAAGAGAAAAAGTGAAATAACATGAGTTTCTAGACTTGTAGTTAAACAAAAAACCCCACCTAAGCTATAAAGTTAAAATGTCAGGAGTGCCTGGTGGCTCATCTGGTTGAGCGTCCAGCTCTTGATTTTGGCTCAGGTCATGATCTCACCATTGGTGGGTTCCAGCGTGAGTTGGGTTCTGTGCTGACAGCAGGGAGCCTTCTCTCTCTCTCCCTTCTCTCTGCCCCTGCACTTCTCTCTCCCTCTCTCTCTCTCTTTCTCAAAATAACTAAACTTAAAAAAAATGTCTACAATAAGTTTACCACACTATGTGGGTCCCACTGGGTTTAGCATTTTTATACTCAAGTAAGGTGCAATCTCTCAATCTTAAATCTCTATTCAATATCATCAAACATAAAGGAACGTATGACTACACACAAACTCTAAGATTATATTCTTTACACTGACACCGTTTGTCACTTTATTAACTCCTAAAACTGAGGGTCTGTACCATGCTTAAGTAATTCCTTTTCCAAGTTATACTCAAATTCTTAAAGATATGTATGCACACGCATATAAAATCATAGAAAGTGTCAGTCTATTGTCAACACCAACTATAACATAAAAACCCTCACTGAAGAAAAGTGTCAGATGATAGAGTCTCAGATGAAATAAATTTTACACTAAGCAGTGTGAGAAGTAAGTGAGGTGATTGATTTTCAGAAATACCAAATAAAAAGTGTGCTAATTAACAATAGGTTTACAACCTACTGGAAATATATACAAACCCTTCTCCCCACACACAATGGAGTCCCAAACCCTTAGACACTTCACTTTCTGGTTCTTCTTCCCTTCTCCATTTCATGGGCTTATTTTTTGTAGGCTTTGCAATGAGCATGTGCCAAAAACTGAAGTCTCTGTGTCACCTCAAGGAATGTATCTTTGTTCCAATAAGACTACTTTTTTGGCCTTACATGGGCATAGGAGACTTCTGGGTAAGGCTGTAACCTCTGTAGTATTCAGCCAATGAGGAATCAGGGGAGGGACTTCCTGTCAGGAGATGAATTGCTGCTGTAACAGCCTCGAGTGTTACAACCCAGCAACCTGGGTTTATTTGGAGGAGGCCTATTTAGATAATAAGAGGCCCTTAGGCCTGGGTCCTGATTTAGAACCATGAAGGCTTGGACCTTCTGGTACCTCTCCATTTGCCCTGTTTTCCACAGAAGAGACCTAACTGACAGATCCTACTGTGTTCAGGGAGTGTTACAGAATATCAGTCCTTTCTCAAATTTTGCAATACAAATTGTTTCCAATAAGTTAAAAGGCATTGCAAAGGAGAGTCCTTGGGAACTGAAGAGAGAAGGTCCACTACAAAGAAAATCCACCTCTCCCTGACGCACTGGTGGTGTCCCATGTGCAGGAAATCTCAGAAGTTTCTGGTGTCAAAGCCACACAACACATCCCTGGAATGAAATTGCTATGATCACTGCCTGCTGTAAAGGCCCCATTGGAGGGAGGCTGGCCCTTCCCAACCCTGCTTCCCCATTGCATTCTTGACCAAAATGGGTACCAACATATGGACCAAGTTTGCCATGCTGAGAAGGCCATGTTTTGCCTTGGCTTGCCTTGCTGAGAAGCTCCTGAAGAACCTGCCATTTTTAACCCATGAAAACATTGGAAAAGTTTTACAAGGGGAAATTACCCAATTCTGTAGTTTAAGTAGTTAGTAGGGAAAACAGTGAAGATAGATATCCTTAATGATCTAAGTAACATTCCAATGCATTTAGTTCTTATGGCCAATTTACTAGGAAACGGGTCCCCATTCAGGTTTTATTTAATCCAGTCAGGTACTGGTTTTGACTGGCTCAGAGTGAAGGTCTCACAGCCAGAAGTGGCTAGACCAGGGATATGGAGGGGATCACATTAGACCAATGAGGAGGAAACTTCACACAGAGTGCTAAGATTGGCAGCCATCCTGGTAACTTAGGTGGCTATCCCGTGCCCAAGACACACAACGTTGTATAAGGACAGAAACGAAGAGAGAGCATCAAGTTTCTGGGTCTTATTACCATTCCATCCAGGGTACTAACTTCCAGCCAAAAAGCAGTAGAGTAGCCACAGGCTAGAGGATTGCAGCCTGAGTGAAACAGGGTGATATCGAAAAAAACCACCAGACGCGGAATAGAAGCGAGGCAAGATTTTATTCACAGCCGGGCCAAACCTGATCTCCTGATGTTAAGGAGAAAAGTGCAGTGAATGGCCCTAAACAAAGGCAGCAGCGGGCTTATATGGATTTTAGCAAGTCAGAATGCATCATTATTTGGTTAACCAATTACAATCGACAGCATTTCATAGTAGCCAATTATATTGTGACATCAAGATGTTAGTTTTGGCGGGAACCTATAAATTTTGAAGGTCTTTGTCCTAAGAGCGTTTAAAATGACCAATCATATTTAGACACCTGAGATGCTGTAGGGCAGTGAGTATGTGACTTTTTACATGTTGGTCTTGCCTAGGCCAGATCTTGGTAGAGGGGGTGGGGGAGCATTTTGCATCCTAAATTATCTGTTTAGTAAGCAGGCGAGGTCACAGAAGTGAGATAGGGCGGTTAGTAATTACTGATAACCCTAATAGGGAACTACATAAGCCTTTTATCTCAACTATTCATGAAAGGTGAGTTTAAGGTGAACTTATATACAATAAGCTTTCTGATATCTTATAAGTTGACGTATTACACTGAGCAATCGACAAGAAAGTGTTCCAGTGGGACAATACTTGTTGAAAAGCCACTGAAATGAAAGTGAGAAGGAAAGCTGGTGAAAAAGCAGATAAAGGGGGCAGCCAGATGTGCGAGGCCAGATACTCCTCTTGCATGTTTTTGGCTTCTGCGATCTTGCTTGTCTCTTGTATCAGCCTGCAGACTGGAACCAGAAACTTGACTGTACTAGCCCCACCCATCCTGGAAGCACATATGTATAAAAGAAGGGTAAAACCTGAGCCAGATGCTCCACCTTTGGAGGTGACTCTGCTGGGCCGACACCTGTGCAAAATAAAGTTTTTTCTGATTCTCCAGTGCATGTTGCTTGTCTCTTCCTGGACGCGGAGTATTTGCTATAATGTTTTGGTGTGTTGTCCAGGAAGCCAACAGCTGCACTGGCCCCTTGTGCCTCCATTGTTGAGAACCAGTGGGGGTTCTCATTTTGACTCCCATGATGGGAAGGAAAGTGCACCACCAGTGGTTTCACTGAACCCTGACCCTCTCTGGGCCTGATAATAGCCCAGACCTGGGGACCCTGGGGAGAATCAGAAAATTCTGCCAGGATGGGACATCAGATCAGGTGAGTGTTCCAGGGACTCAGGACTCAGTTCAGGCCTGACCTAGAGGTGGAAGGGGAGCTTGATCACATCCTGGGTGACATAGTCACTCATAGGACAGGTAAGTCCTGGGTAGAAGTCTGGAATCTGTCTGAATGTGAGAGTGCCGGTGCTCCAAGGTTTTGTCTGTGGAGCCTGAGTGGATCCTATCCTGCCATTCCTTGACCACCTCATACGGCTCAAGGCAGAATCAGGTCTGTAGAGGCCTGATCCAAGTCAGGGGTTTATACTGACCTGCCAATGCTAAGCAGCATATTAGTCCCTGCAAGGGGAGTAACCAAGTGGATGAAGTGACCTCTGCCCTCCTGTTTGTCCTGGGACACCGTACATTGGGACGGATCCATCTAGGATGCCAGGATGGGGGAAATTCCTCAAAAACAACTGTTTTGGGGTGTATGATTAAGAATTTTTAAAAGGGATTTTCAGCTGACTACGCAGTCAAATTGACCCCTGGGAAATTACACACCCTCTGTGAATTAGAATGGCCCACATTTGGTATAGGCTGGCCCCCTGAGGGCACCTTAGATGTCCCCACAGTCTGATCTGTTTATAAAGTAGTTAGTGGAGACTCTGGTCAATTCCCATACATTGATCAATGGCTGGAAATAGCCCAAGTCAAGCCTCCTTGGGTCTGGTTCTGCATTAATAGTAAGGGACAATGTAGGGTCTTAGTGGCACAGGCCGAGAAGAAGACCTCACAACAGAAAAAACCGTCCCCCATCCTCCAAGACAATTCAGAAGAAGTCATTCCATTTCTGCCACCATATGTCCCTGGTGCCCCATCAATCAAGGGAGGGGAACCTTGCCTGCCTGACAGTCCACCCCTGTGGGTCTCACCTCCACCAGCAGCCAGTCTGCCCCAATCAGGGACACCTGAACTGGTAGAAAGATGCCTTAGGTCCATGACAATGAAGATGCCAACACAGGAGACTAGGGGTCCCCAGAGAATAGACCCCAATGGGACCCTACAAGAGGGGGATCAGTTTTCTATCAACTGTTCTCCAGTACTGACCTCCTCAACTGGAAGCATCACAGGACACCCTACACTGAGAAGCCATGGGCAATGGTAGATCTCCTAGAATCCATAATCCAGGCTCACCGCCTTGCTTGGGTTGACTGTAAGCAGATTCTCCTTACCCTTTTCATATGGAGGAGCACCAACGAATTATCACCAAAGCCAGAAAATGGTTCTGGACTCGGGCACCAGATGGACAACTAGATGTTGAGGCTTGGGCACAAGAGACTATGCTTGAAGAAGAGCCCCACTGGGATCCCAACACTGAAGTGAGAAGGGCCAGATTAGAAAGATACCAACTCACCTTTCTCCAAGGGGTAAAAACAGGGGCCAAAAAGCCCACCATCGTGGTAAAGGTATCTGAGGTACTACAAAGGCCAGAAGAGAGTCCAGCTGACTTCTATGAAAGATTATGTGAAGCCTTCAGAGTTTACACTCCATTCGACCCAGAAGCCCCCCAAAACAAAGGCATGGTCAATGATGCCTTTGTGGGATAGGCCCAAGGTGACATTAGACAGAAGGTCCAAAAATTGGAAGGATTCACTGGAAAGAATGCCACCAAACTATTGGAAATCTCCAATCAGATCGAGCTGCCAGAAAGGAGGCAGACCAAAGAATGAAACAAAAGGTAGCTCTCCAGGCCATGGCCTTGGGGCGACCACTCCCTCTGGAAGGGCCCCTATGGAAACCATGAAGGATTCAGGAACAAAGAAGGGCACCACTGGAATGGGATCAATGTGCCTACTGCAAAGAATTTGGACACTGGAAAAATGAATGCCCCAACTGCCAAAAAGGAAAACCAAAAACCTCCGCTCCACCCAGCCACTACCAACCAGAACCATTTGAAGCTGACCTGATTGGACTGGCAGGAGTGGGCTCTGATTAGAAAAGACCAGACTCTATCCAAATAGGCCCCCATGAACCCATGGTCAAAATGAAGGTAGGGGGCCAGACAATCGACTTCATGGTTGACACTGGGGCTGAACACTCTGTGGTGACACACAAAGTGGCACCTCTGTCGGGTTGAGAAGTTACCATTGTAGGAGCCACTGGGATGCAAACCCAAAGGCCATTTTGTGATCCCTGACAATGCCAGCTGAGGGAAGGTCACCAACTAGTTCATAAATTCCTGTATCTACCCGACTTCCCAGTCTCACTATTAGGTTGGGACCTATTAGCCAAGTTGGGTGCAGAAATGGCCTTCACCTCAGATGGACAGATGCAATTGTGCCTAAACATGAAAGCCCAACCCATGATTTTGTCCCTGATGATTCTACAGGAAGAGGAATGGAGATTATATACTTCCCCTCCCCGAGCTAGGAGCTGAATTCCCTTCAGTTTGGGCAGAAGGAAACCCTACTGGTCTGGCAAAAAACCACCCCCCAATATTAATTGACCTGAACCCTGGGGCCCAACCTATCAAAATACACGAATATATGGTACTATGGGAGGCATGCCCGGGGATCCAGACACACTTGGACAGGCTACTCAAATGGGGACTTCTAAAACAATGCCAGTCCCCATGGAATACTCTCGATGCCCATGCAAAAACGTGGGACAATTACCACCCTGTACAGGACCTGAGAGCCATTAATGAAGCAGTTGTCATGCTGCATTCAGTGTTGCCTAAATCATAGACTCTACTAGGACTCATACCCTTTGAAGCAAGATGGTTCGCATGTCTAGATTTAAAGGATGCCTCCTTCTGTCTCCAGCTAGCATCTAATAGTCAACCCCTATTTGCCTTTGAATGGGAAAACCCTACCATGGGGGCAAAGGAACAATTCACTTGGACTAGACTGCTGCAAAGATTCAAAAATTCGCCAACCTTATTCAATGGGGCGATGGCATCTGACTTAGCCAGGTTTCTGGGACTGGGCCTAAGATGTGTCCTCCTCCAATATGTGGACAATCTCCTGCTAACCAGTACCATGCAGACCCAGTGCTGGGAGAGAGGGAAAGAGAGTCCTACTCAGGCTACTAGCAGAGGTGGGATACTGGGTGTCAAAGAAAAAGGCACAGATTTGCCAAAAGGAAGTTAAATATCAGGGCTTCAAAATTATCCAAGGCAAACGGATGCTGGGAGCCAAAAGGAAATGGCAGTCTGTGACATTCTGGTTCCCACTACCTGCTGGCAGGTCCGAGAGTTCCTGGGAGCAACAGGGTTCTGTCAGATATGAATGCCAGGGCTCTCGGAGTTGGCCATACCTCTATATGAGGCACTAAAGGGGGAAGAAATGGCACCCCTTTTCTGGGGTCCTACTCAAGAAAAGGAAAGGCATTTGAAACCATAAAAACAAAACTCACAGAGGCACCAGCCTTGGGACTTCCAGATGTATCATGAGATTTCAACCTGTTCATACATGAATAGAATGGGGTGGACCCAGGAATTTGGACCTTGGCAAAGACCAGTGTCATACCTTTCAAAGCAGATTGACTCAGTTGAAGCAGGATGGCCACCCTGTTTGAGGGCCTTGGCAGCCACCCCACTTTTAATCAAAGAAGACAAACTTACATTGGAGCAAAACCTAAGCATTAAGTTTCCCCTTTCTGTTATTACCTTGATGGATTCCAGAGGGCAATACCGTTTAAGTCAGGCTTGGATGACACAATATCAGAGACTCCTATGTGAGAACCCACAAATAAGATTAGAAGCCTTAAAAACTCTAAACCCTGCCACTTTTTTGCCTGCAGCAGTGGGAATGATTGTCTAAGGTACTTGATTAAGTCTATTCTAGCCAACCTGACCTATCAGACAGGCCCTTACAAAATCCTGACCTCATCCTGTACACCAACAGCTGCAGCTTCATGAAGGCAAAAGATACTCCGGTTATGCAGTAGTCTCTGATTTTGAGGTCATAGAAGCAAAGGCCCTTCCACCAGGATGGTCAGCCCCAAAAGAAGAACTGTGGGCTCTAATAAGAGCACTAGAACTCAGTAAAGACAAATGGGCCAACATATACACTGACTTGCGCTATGCCTTTGCCACTCTACATGTACATGGGACTTTATACAAGGAGAGAGGACTTTTGATTGCAGGAGGAAAAGAAATAAAAAATCAGGAAGAAACCCCAAAACTATTAAGGGCAGTCTGGAAACTGAAGGAGGGAGCAGTCATCCACTGAAAGAGACACCAAAGAGGAAAGGACTCAGTATCAGAAGGTAATTGACAAGCCAATGCCACAGCTAAACAAGCAACAGGAAAACAAACAACACCCTCAAAAATCATGCTAGCCCTGGAAATGCCAACTTCCCCAAAGTACACAAACTAAGAAACAAAATGGGCACAAAAGGAAAAAGGAGGCCAAAGGAAGGATGGTGGGTACTTCCAGACCAAAGAGTCTATGTACTAGAGCAGCTAGCCCACCAGGTGGTTCTCCAACAGCATGAGCTCACTCACCTAGGAAAAACAACCCTTGAAGGCTTATTGAGCCATTACTATGTAATTGCTTGACTCCCATCCCTCTGTGCCTCAGTCTCTCAACTCTGCCTCCTTTATGTGCAAAATAACGCCAAATAATGCCAAACTGGGCCCATGGGAATCCAACGCTATGATCAGGCATTCTTTGAAGATTTGGAGGTAGATTTTACTAAAATAAGACCCAGTGGAGGATACAAATTTCTTCTGGTATTCATCTGCACATTTTCAGGCTAGGTTGAAGCCTATCCCACATGCACCAAAAAGGCAGGAGAAGTAACCAAGGCCTTGCTAAAGGATATCATTCCCAGACATGGGATGCCATTAACCATAGGCTCAATGACCCAGCTTTTGTGGCTGAGGTGGTGCAACAAATAACCAAAACCCTAGGTATCCAATGGAACTTACACATGGCCTACTGGTCCCAGAGTTCAGGGAAAGTGGAATGTATGAACCAAACCCTTAAATCAGCCATGGCAAAACTATGTCAGGAAAATAACTTGCCCTGGCCAGATATACTACCCCTAGCTCTTTTCCAAATATGCTGTATGTAATAGGATAATGGGTAAAAATAGGATTCCCTTCATTTGAGATCCTATATGGAAGGTAGGATCCTCCTGTTATCCTACCTCCAGTAGTCAAATTCAAGGGGGACCTGACAGAGCTAGAGAATTTATACATACAGAAACAACTACAAGGATTAGGAAAAACTGTATTTGAAATACATAGGTGGATGAAGGACAGGACACCTATTTCCATAGGAGAACCTGGGGATCAGGTTTTTATTAAAGATTGGAAAAGGGAACCACTCAAACCTACCTGGAAGGGACCCTATTTAGTTGTGTTAACCACACCTACAGCCCTCAATGTTGCAGGACTAACCGCCTGGATCCAACATTCTCGAATAAAGGTAGCCTACCTGCCACCTGACAACCACTTGGAATAGAAAGTGACTGCTAACCAGAATAATCCTTTACAGATCACCCTTAAGAAGATGGCAGATGCTAAGTGGCCTACATCCAGCACCTGAGAACTCTCTGTAACCAGAACCTCGAGGAAATCACCAAGCAACTTGAACTATAACAAATCATTCTCTCTCAAATTTCACTGTCACCCCCTACCTATTTATCTTTCCATACTCATTTTTATACTCTTTGCAGTGGGACTAACCCAAGTTATTCCTGCAGACTGGTGCCTGTCACAAACTCTTGTTAGCCTTCCTCTACTTATTAGCGTCAGGATGCCTAATTGTCTTTAGATGTATATGATCTGAGTTACGATTGCTGTCCCTGACTTGGAATAAGAAAGTGTCAGGAATCTACCCTAACAAAATGAAATTTCTCCTACTGTTAATGCTGAGTTCTCTCATAAGAAGTGATGCCCCTCCTCAATGTAATGATGAATGTTTCAGGACCTATCACACAAGCTCCTCCCTTTCCCATGCACTGAATCACCTAAAGCATCTCCTAGGACAGAGGACCACACACAAGGTCTTCACCACATATACATATCAACATGCAAAATGTTATCAATCTGCCTTGCTCTATTTCCATGACAGAAAAACCTGTTGGCAAGGAAGAATTAAAGCAAAATACCTTTGGCAGGGAACATCATGTCATGGATATCCAGACAAATGGGATTGCTGGACACAACAAACCCACTTTGGATTGTCTGATGGAGGAGGAGTCTAAGACCAGGCCTATAAGGAGGCAACCCAACAAGAGGCACAAAACTCTATGAAGCAGACTTCTGGAAGTCTGCCCAGGAGACCCAAACTTCCAGAAATCAGGCTGAGTGGGCCTTATGATTTAAACTCCTGTTTATACCATATTCTAAATTCAACCCATCTCCTCTTCAACTTCTCTAACCCTAAGTTAGCCAAAGACTGTTGGCTTTGTCTCTCTCTAAACCCCTTGCATTATGAGGTTACCCCAGTCCCAGATGATATAACCAATATGGCTATCCTCCACAACATGTCAACAGATAACATAACTGTCACAATAGGGTCCATGGTTACTGATACAAAACTAATAGGGCAGCCTCCTTGTGTTTTAAGGACTAACGGGGAACAACCCCTGTAGGTAACTTAACTAACAACCAATGCAACCAAACTGAGATATACAATCAAACAGGTAAAAAACCAAGAGTCACCCTGATGTCTTCCCCCTGTGGGAATATTCTTTGTGGAACTAATGTTTATTTGTGCTTGCCTGCTAACTGGATGGGAATTTTCACCTTTGCACTCCTAACCACCCCCCCAAATAAATATTCTCCCCAACAACCAATCTCTTATATTTCCCTTGGCTGCACATACCCAGTCTAAACGAGCTATCCAAGCTATACCTCTACTAATTTGGTTTGGAATCACTGCTGGAGTAAGTACTGGAGTTGGGGGAGTAACCTCATCTATTTCATTTTACCAAAAACTATCCCAAGATCTGACAGATGACATAGAACAAGTTACAAACTCCCTGGTAACCTTACAAGAGCAGGTGGACTCGTTAGCAGCAGTAGTATTACAAAATAGAAGAGAGTTAGAGCTGTTAACTGCTGAGGAGGGGGGAATATATCTCTTCCTAAATGAGGAACACTGCTTCTGTGTTAACCAGTCAGGGGTAGTTAGAGATACGGCCCAACAACTAAAGGAATGGATCATCAAGCAGAGGCAAGAATTAGCAGACCCATGGAACTCTCAGAGCAACATATAGAATTGGGCATCCTGGCTCCATCCCCTACCTGTTCCTCTCCTAATGCTTGTCATAGCCCTCCTGTTTGATCCTTGTATTCTTTTTTTTTTTTTTTTTAATTTTTTTTTTCAACGTTTATTTATTTTTGGGACAGAGAGAGACAGAGCATGAACGGGGGAGGGGCAGAGAGAGAGGGAGACACAGAATCAGAAACAGGCTCCAGGCTCTGAGCCATCAGCCCAGAGCCCGACGCGGGGCTCGAACTCACGGACCGCGAGATCGTGACCTGGCTGAAGTCGGACGCTTAACCGACTGCGCCACCCAGGCGCCCCTGATCCTTGTATTCTTAATATGCTAACCAGGATTGTTCCCTCTTGCCTAGAAGCTATCAAACTCCAGATGATGCTTCAGTTGGACCATTCTAGCTGTCACTACTCTCCTTTGGATGGCGAAGAACCCTAGCTGTCACATTCCTCCCTTTGATGTCCCTGTCCAGCAGGAAGAAGCCAAAACAGTCTTTGCTCCTCCTCCTGTGGTAGCAAAGGATTCCCTGCCCCCACAAACTGATTTTCTCTAAGTCTGCTACAGCATCTTGAGAATCAAGAAGGGGGAATGAGAAGGAAAGCTGTAGAAAAGCAGATAAAAAGGGGCAGCCAGAAGTCCAAGGCCAGATACTCCTCTTGGATGTTTTTGGCTTCTGGGATCTTGCTTGCCTTTTGTATCAGCCTTTAGCCAGGAACCAGAAGCCTAACTGTACTAGCCCTACCCATCCCGGAAGCACATATGTATAAAAGAAGGGTAAAACCTGAGCCGGATGCTCCACCTTTGGAGGTGACACTGCTGGGCCAACACCAGTGCAAAATACAGTCTTTACTGATTCCCAGAGTGCATGTCACTTGTCCTTTCCTGGAAAATGAAGTATTGCTGTAAGAAAAGAAAAGCAAGACGAGAGGTGTTATGGAACCAGGCTGGCACACTGGCGGAAAAACCAAGCAGCACTCAGATCTTGGTGGATCAGAGATTCATTTAATGCCAACGGGCTCAGAGGAGACCACTTCTCCAAAGATCTGAGCCCTGAATGCCAGCAGGAAGGGTAATTTATAGTTGTAAGCCTCCATATTTGGGGGGGGGGTTCGCATGCACAGCAAACAAAGGAAGAAGAACTTGGAGGAGGGGTCTCTAAGCTAGAGACCAGAGCTTGTTTTAGCCCCATCGGCCATCTTTGGCATACTTTATTCACTTCTCCAACACCATCAGTGAGTCTTAGTTCTGTATGGTGCAGATGGCAGGTTGGGGATCACTGGGAAGGCCTGTTACTCGAGGTGAAAACTTCACCAGGGATTAGGGGCTGAGGTGTTTCAAACTGTTGTAATCTCTAGAAAACTCAGACAAAATGTGTAACAATACCTCCTATAACTTTAAAGTACTTAAACATATGTTTTGAACTGGCCCCACCCTGGCTACTTCTTTCTCAGCTCCATTTTATTCTATCTGGATTATTTTATATTTTAACTTACTGGTATAATTGCAGTAAGTGATGTGATGTGATGTGGGCTGGGAGTGAACAGTCAAGAAAGAATTATTGAGACATTTTCAGTGCAAAAAGAACTGCTTTTGTGCTTATGAGAAGTGACTAATTATATACTTTCTAATTAGTGGGGGCTAAGGATAGCAGAAGTCTCTAAGGAATTTGGAAGTAAGGCTTTCAGGACCATGAGGCCTACCCACTACTAAGATAAGGCTATTTACTACTGCCTAGTAAAACATCAGTCTTGAGACCCTTCAGATGCTCTGGATATATATGCAGATGCTCTGGATATATATGCAGATCTATCTGGGGGAGTGTTCAAAGCTATCAGGGAAAGTGACACTAACAAGAGCAAAGCTATAGTGTAAAGCAATAAAAGAAACCCTCATGTACACTTTATCTCTCTCCATGTCAGTCTGACTTTCTGTCACCTTGTGTGATTCATACTACACTTTGGATGCTGAGAATGGCAGGAAAATTGCCAGTTTGCTCCTGAGCTCTTGCTGCCAGGTATTAGAGCCATACCCACAGTTGGATAAAGACTTCCCTTGCTTGCCAAGTCATTTCACTTGGGCAGCCTGCCTGTGCACAGTTCCACTGGTGAAGAGATTTCAGTAGTGCTTATCCTGGCACCCCATATGCACCTTTGTCCTTATTGGATCAGGACCTTGTCCAGTATTCAGGATTTACAGGTCCAGACCCAGGATGTCTATCAAGATCCAGAGAGAACTAGCTCCTTGATTCTGTGAGTTGAGACCACAGGAATGTGCTCCATTGCTTTGGAGTATGATGGAGCCTTTGGTTCTGAGTCTACCCCACAAGTCCCTGTTTCTATGGTAAGGTGTGGGTATACTCCCTAATCTCGGTCTAAACCCAAGGAGTCTGTCTTTTGCTCTGGAGCAGCCAATGCCTGCTCATTGCTTCCCATGTACTTCCTGCCCTCAGACCTCTTGTATTGTTTGGCCTGTGTGTACAGGGAATGCCCTAACCTGGCAGGTCTTCTCAGAGATAGTTTTTCATAAAAGTACAGCCTAATGGGGAGAGGAAAAGGGCATTTTGTTACCAAACCCTGAAGTCAGATTCAGGCATGTACAGTACGCCAAACTCTGAGTCACCAGGTTTGAAAGAGACAAATCTTTATTATCAGAAGGGCAGCCCTACGAGAAGACAGGGAATCAGTCCCAAATCTGCTTTGCCTTTGTTAAGTCTAAGATAGGTTTATATGCAGTTATTAAGGTATGAAGATATGTGTGTGTGGGGGGGGGGTTAGGGCAGGAACTGGAAGGACTTTGGTACTTAGAGGGGAAACTTGAAACTTCTGAGATATTGCACTATTGGGACATCTGGGCTCTATCTGGGGGTCTCATAGCATTACATGTTGGCTTTGTATCTATAAAACAAACATTATTAGGTAGCCTCCCTCCTTGGTTCCAATACCTCATGCTGGGAAGAAGAAAGCAAGGAACAAAGTTAGTGATTCTTGCAAGGCTGTAGAGGAATTTGCTTATATGCAACATGTAAGGTTACAATGGTAGAAGAGCCTAGAGAAAATTTATGTGAAGAATGAAGCATGTACTGGGCTCCAGTTCCCTAATCCTGTTTATAATTCCTCAATCATGGGGATCCTTCTTCACTACTTCTTGCAACGATCCTTCTTCACTACTTCTTGCAAAGAGGGGTGAAGTTTGGCTTTTGAGAAATGAAACTTTTTTGCTCCTAATTGTGAGGACTCTTTGGTGCCTGGCTCAACCTCAGTATTTTTGACAACCATCAAGCTGGTCCCAACTTTTGCAGCCCATGAACAGCATTTCATGAAAAAATTATAAAAAGGACAGCTAGGACAGATAATTGAATTTCTTGTGGAATCCTGGAAAATTTATTAGAAAACCAGTCCCATTTTATTTCTGGGATTTTCACAGGAATTTGTTTTAGCCAAGTGACTTGTTTTCTAATTCATTTAGGTTTCTACTTCAGCTGAAGAATGAACATAGATGCAACACAAGGAGTTAATTACCTTACACATTCTTCCTTGTTCTCCTAAAATAGTCTAGGGCCAATCCTATTGTCCGGGGTTACCTGTGTCAAGGAGTCTAATGGTGTTTTTGTTTTGTTTTGTTTTGTTTTGTTTTGTTTTGTTTTGTTGAGCTGCTATTAGTTGAGCAATACCCTCAACCAAAGTTCCTAGAATCACAGAAAGGTTTCTTTTTTTAAAAAATTTTAACCTTTATTTATTATTTTTGAGAGACAGAAAGAGACAGAGAGCCAGCAAGGGAGGGACAGAGATAGAAGGAGACACAGAATCCAAAGCAGGTTCCAGGCTCTGAGCTGTCAGTACAGAGCCTGATGCAAGGCTTTAACCCATGAACTGTAAGGCCATGACCTGAGCCAAAGTCAGATGCTTAACCAACTGAGCCACCCAGACTCTCACAGAAAGGTTTCTAATCATGTTTATGGACTCCCTAACCTCACCAAGGCTGGAAAGTTCTCCCAAAGAAATACCAAAATTCATCTTCTTGATTTCCAGAAATGTAGTCTTGGGATCCTAAAGTTTGGCCCCTTCTCTGATGAGAAAGCAGCCTGAGAAAGTGGGCCTAATGTTGGGTTTCTGAAACGTTATGAACAGAAACAAGGGTTCCTAAATGTTCCAGAAAACAAGTGCCTCCTATACCCTAGATGTTTATACAAACATAACCCCAGGGCTGCTATTGGTTCTCATATATGAAAATATAACATGTAGGGGCACAGGGAACCCTAGAAAAGCCCTGAGGATTTATTTGTTCATTAGAAGGAATATTCTAGAGAATGTGCTGTGGCCAAGAAGAAGTGACTGCTAATTTGGTTTTCTTAAAGGAATATTCAGGGAGTGGTATAGGGGCTCCATGAATCCACGTTTTCTCAGTCCTCAGTTTAAGCGGACCTGTGTTTTAGAATACAGACAGGTTTTGTTGAAGCAAAAGTCTTCTCAATATTTTTGAGGTTTTGGGGAATTTGAATAGGTCACCCTATTCTAGGATTGAATAAACTTACCAGAGCTTGTTATGTTATAAGCATGAGAGGAATTGCAGGGTCCTCGAGGCAGATTCCAATCATTATATGTCAAGGGGAGGGGTGGTCACTGTATTCATGTATAGAGTGCAATTTAGGGTGAAAGATCCACCACTTAGTTAAGTCCCCATTTCTAGCTAGAGTTTAAGAGAGTCTTACCATTGAGTTGTCTCTCCAGGCTCATGGGGAAAAGGGCAGTAAGCATATCCATAAGGCAAAGAATGATTAGTATCATGGCAAAAGAAGTGATTAAAATTGGGGGCAGCAAGCATACATGTTGAATTAATAGGAAAACAAGCATTGTGAGAGCAAAAAACACAAAACAAATTACAAATGGAAGTCAGCTGTGCATCACTTAGTTTTTGTGAATAGAATTTTATGTCTTCTACAGGCTTGCACTGCTGATTAATGGATTCCTCTCATTTGTTCTTGACACTCAAGGTTTAACTCCAGTGAGTTTGATGGGGGAGTGTGTTGTAAACATCAGGCTTTAAGTTTCTTGTCAGGGCAGGGCTTTTGCCACAATTTCAGGTATATTTGGTCTCCAGGTCTGAAGGGGTGTAGTGGCATCCATAGGATAATGTGACCTGTTAGAAACAAATTTACAGATAGAAATGAACATGTGACCCAAAGCTTTTACAGATCCTGTTACAGCTATTTCCTTTAATATTTGTAGGTCAGGGGAAGCTCTTTTTGCTCACAGGTTCTGTCCTGTGCTTTAATAAAACCACATTTTTGCACCAAAAAATAAATAAATGAATTTGTGGGTCAGCCTGATGGGGTGAGACTTGGAATGGTCTCCCATACAAAATTTCAAACGGACATAATTGGACCTTATTTCAGGGTGCTATTTCTGATTCACAGCAGGGCAACAGCTAACACTTTGGCCCAGGTAAAATTTGTTTCTTGGCAGATTTTAGCAATAGTCCTTTTTAAAGTACGATTCATCCTTTCAGTCTTTCCAGTAGATTGTGCTCTCCATGCAGTGTGTATTTTCCAATTAATTCCTAAGGCCCTTGAGATTTCCTGTGTAATATTTGCCATGAAGGTGGCATCATTATCACTTTAAAATGAGTTCAGAAGCCTAAATCTAATCTCTTTTAACAGACCTTTAGTGACTTCAGATGCTTTCTCCGTTTGTGCTGGGAAGGCTTCTACCCATCTGGAAAAAGTATCTACGAGGATTAATAGGGAACAAAAATTTCCAGGAGCCTTTGGCATGACCATAAAGCCTAACTGTTAATTTTCACAGGGGATTTCTCTGCAATATTGGACTCCTTTTAAGGTTGGAGTTCAAACTTTAGGGTTACTCTTGACACATATTTCACATTGCTAAGTTACCTTATCATCTTCTGAAAGTGAGTCCTAGCAAATATTTTTGTATCCATTGGAGGGTGGCATCTTTCCCACAGTAGGTACCTGATGGACTTCTTTTAAGATGTCCTCTAGTAAATCTTCTGGAATTAGCACTATGCTTTGTTCATTACTTTTCCATCCTGGAAATGTGGGAGACTCAATATTAAATCCCTTTTCTTCTGCCTGTTCCAAATCGTTTTATGAATAATGTGGTACATATTGGGTGAATGGGATCTGTGGAATAAAAAATGCCAATTTATCATTTATTTTTGAGAATTTAGCTGTATATTTGGCTGCTTGATCAGCCAATTGGTTTCCCTTAATTGTATGTGAGTCTTCTTTTTTATGTCCTGCACAATGAATAACAGCCACTTCAGTAGGCTGGTTTATAGCCTCTACTAATTTTAGAGGCTTAATTTCCTTGTTATTTTTTTAAAATATTTTTTTATTTTGAGAGAGAGAGTGAGCATGAGTGGGGGAGGGACAGAGAGAGAGGGAGAGAGAAATTCCAAGCAAGCTCCATGCTTACAGCATGGAGCCCCATGTAGGGCTCAAACTCACAAACCAGGAGATCATTACCTGAACCAAAGTGAGACACTTAACTGACTGAGCCACCCAGGCACCCCTCCTTGTTATTTGATGTAAGGAATCCCCTTTCCTAAGATATTTGCAAATGACATATCAGACAAAGGGCTAGTATCCAAAATCTATAAAGAGCTCACCAAACTCCACACCCGAAAAACAAATAACCCAGTGAAGAAATGGGCAGAAAACATGAATAGACACTTCTCTAAAGAAGACATCCAGATGGTCAACAGGCACATGAAAAGATGCTCAACGTCGCTCCTCATCAGGGAAATAGAAATCAAAACCACACTCAGATATCACCTCATGCCAGTCAGAGTGGCCAAAATGAACAAATCAGGAGACTATAGATGCTGGAGAGGATGTGGAGAAACGGGAACCCTCTTGCACTGTTGGTGGGAATGCAAATTGGTGCAGCCACTCTGGAAAACAGTGTAGAGGTTCCTCAAAAAATTAAAAATATATCTACCCTATGACCCAGCAATAGCACTGCTAGGAATTTACCCAAGGGATACAGGAGTACTGATGCATCGGGGCACGTGTACCCCAATGTTTATAGCAGCACTCTCAACAATAGCCAAATTATGGAAAGAGCCTAAATGTCCATCAACTGATGAATGGATAAAGAAATTGTGGTTTATATACACAATGGAGTACTACGTGGCAATGAGAAAGAATGAAATATGGCCCTTTGTAGCAACATGGATGGAACTGGAGAGTGTTATGCTAAGTGAAATAAGCCATACAGAGAAAGACACATACCATATGGTTTCACTCTTATGTGGATCCTGAGAAACTTAACAGAAACCCATGGGGGAGGGGAAGGAAAAAAAAAAGAGGTTAGAGTGGGAAAGAGCCAAGGCATAAGAGACTCTTAAAAACAGAACAAACTGAGGGTTGATGGGGGGTGGGAGGAAAGGGAGGGTGGGTGATGGGTATTGAGGAGGGCACCTTTTGGGATGAGCACTGGGTGTTGTATGGAAACCAATTTGACAATAAACTTCATATATTGAAAAAAAATAAATTAAAAAGTAAATAAATAAATAAATAAATAAATAAATAAATAAATAAATAGATAAATAAAGGAATCCCCTTTCCTTCTATACTGCCTCATGAGTATGTATAACAGAAAAAGTGTACCTGGAGTCTGTGTACAAATTGATCCATTTGTCCTTACTATGTTGAAGAGCACAGGTAGTTCAATGAATTCAGCCTTTTGTACTGAGACCCTGGAAAGCAAGTCCTGGGCTTCATTTCCATGAAGAGTTATAACCACATACCCATTGCTATGCTGCATTCCAGGAAACTACTCCCATCTGTTAAGAATTCAACTTCAGGTCTCTTGAGGGTCTGGTACACCAGATCTGATCTGCTGGAATCCATCTGCTCTATGGTCTGGAGACAATTGGGGTTCCTCGAAACAGCTAGGCAGTAAGGTGGGTGGGTTCAGAGAAGTTACTGCCTTTAATTTGACATTAGGACTTGTCAAGAATGGCTTGGTATTTTCCAAGTCATCTAGCAGTTAATCATTAGCCCCCTTTTTGTCTTGATAAGCAGAGCACTTATTGGGGTAGATGTGCCATCCCTTAGCAGTTTGTTCTAGTTGCTGTGAGAAGTAGGTCATGGGACGTGGAGCAAATCCTAATGTTTGGGTAAGTAACCCCTGGGCCCACACCTTGTCTCTCATGTGTAAACAAATCAAAAGGCTTTTTAAAATCAGGCAGGCCCAAGGCTGGGCAGTGAGCAGTTTTTCTCTCACTTTGTCAAATGCCTGGATCATTTCCTTAGTCTATATTAGAAGTTCATGATCTTCTCCTTTTAAGGCCTCATAAAGGGGGTTTAACAATTAAAATGAAATTTGGGATCCATGTTTGACAGAATCTGGCCATGCCTAAAAATACCCTCAGTTGTTGTGGCATGGAAGCAGCTGCACAGGCAAGACCTTTTTCATCAATCAGGAAGCAAATTTGTTCCTAGGAGAGCTCAAATTCTAAGTGTCTTCCTATTGGCTAGCATATTTGATCCTGTTTCTTAGAGACCTTATAGCCACTCTCTTCCAAGGAAATTGAGGATGGTGATGGTGTCCTGCATTTTTGCTAGCAACTAGAATATCATCCACATGTTGTAAAAGAGTACCTTCTTCTAATTGGAGGTCCCTCAGGTCTGTGGAGAGAACAGAGTCAAAGAGTTTTTAAGTCCTGAGGAAGTGCCATTCCTCAAAATTGTTTCATCTGGGTATCTGGATCTTACCATTAAAAGGCAAAAGTTTTTAAAAGTCTTTCTTTAAGGGGATGCAAAAGAAGCTTTCCTTTAGCTCTAAGACAGTAAACCAACAGAAGTCCCCTGGCAAGGCTGTTAGGAGGGAATATGAACTTGACACTGCTGGATCTCTATCCTGTACTATTGGGTTGATTGCTCAAAGGTCCTGAACAAACCAATATCCCTCCATATGAGGGATGTGAGTATTAGTTATAAGGCAATTGACATGCCCCAATGAGTCCAAATTTTTAGAAGTCTTTTTTTTTTTAATCTTTTATTTATTTTTGAGAGAGAGAGAGACAGAGACAGAGCATGAGCAGGGGAGGGGCAGAGAGAGAGGGAAACACAGAATTGGAAGCGGGCTCTGGGCTCTGAGCTGTCAGCACAGAGCCCGACGTGGGGCTCGAACTCAGGAGCTGTGAGATCATGACCTGAGCCGAGGTCAGACGCTTAACCGACTGAGCCACCCAGGCGCCCCAAGAAGTCTTTTATTAAGGGTTGTATTCTCTTTCTTGAGAGGATATTGCTTCAAATGAGGAATAACATGTTCCTTCTTTAAAAGAACTTTGACCAGCTGAGCAATCAAAGTTTTCCTGGCTTCCCATCTGCCCCAACAGCATGTTTACCAGAGTCAAGATGTCTTCAGGCATTTCAGTACTTGGATCCTTTTGATCTTGCATAAATTAAAAAAAAATGTTTTTAAAGGACAAGTGGTCCTCCTGAGGCATTTGAAAAATTTCTCGAACTTTATTCAAAGTTTTCTGTTTAGGAACCCTCCTTTTGATCCTACTAAAATGCATTCTTTTTAAGATTTTATTTATTATTTATTTATTTATGTTTATTTTTTTAGAGAAAGAGGGAGTGCGTGCATAAGCAGGGGAGAGGGGTAGAGGGAGAGAGACTGTTAAGAAGTCCATGCCAGCACAGAGCCTGACACAGGATTTGATCCCATGACTCTGGAATCATGACCCAAGCTGAAATCAAGAGTCAGACCCTCAATCAACTGAGCCACCCTAGTGCCCCTTAAGATTTCATTTTTAAGTAATCTCTGCACCCAATGTAGGGCTTGAACCTACAACCCCGAGATCATGAGCTGCATGCTTTACAGACTGAGATACCCCTAAAATGCCTTCCGGATAGTTCTGGAGCCTACGAAGCCCACCTTCATTAACAGCCTATTTGGGGTTGCAGGTTGGTACCACTTCTTAGGGCCTCCAGTCTGGCCTGATTATTTGGGTCCAGAAGGTGGAGCTTCCTCCCATGTCTCATCCAAAACCATACAATATTCTTCTACTGTCAGAAGGATTGGATATCTGCCCAAGTGTGATAGTAAGTAGCAAATATCAAGGCAAATAATCCTTCCATGCTGAGTGGATCATCATGATAAGAATGCAGGTTGTTTTTCCAGTTAAATAGATCTGATGTGGAAGTGGGGAATGGACTCAAACCATTCTCATTGGTTTCCCATTAGCATTTAATCCCCCAAATATGTATTGTCATTTGGATATTGCCCTGTTGGCAAGCCAGGCTGCAAACCAACATTGAAAGGGGGACCCTGATGGGTGTGCAGGGGGAGACTATTCCTAAGCTTCCCTCTGAGGGGTCCCTGGTTTAGGGTCCTTTGTTCCCTATTGGGGTGGCTTTGTTCCGTCTTGGGTGACAGGAACAGATGGAGGAGCTGGCATTAGAGCAGGAACTTCTGTCCCATTTTCTGCTTCCCTGGGTGGGTGTTTGTTATCATATCAATAATAATTTTTGTATTACCCCTTTGTCAGAATCAGGGAGGATAGATCGAATCTTCACGGCCTGTTGCACCATAACTTACATGACTTCTGGGCAGATTCATTTGATGCAAATCTTGTACATAGGGCATTTCATCCCATTTCATTTCCTTCTTACAAAACAGTTCTAATTGCAAAGTAGTATTATAATTTCATTTCAATAAATTTCATTTGTTGGCTACTTCTCTGTCACTCAATGCATATTGCAGCCAACCCACATTACAAAAGACTATCTTTTTCTTTTTCATAGACTCATAACTAAAAGTATACCAATTTTGCATCCCAAAGGGCTACAGTCTGGAATCAGCATTTCCCATGGTACAAACAAGACAAACACACAATAACACACAAAGACAATTAAGGACCTGTGAGAGGAAGCAAAATCAAATAAGGGTAGTTATACAACTTTTTCCATTTTGTAAAACGGAAAGTGTAAAAACAGCCTATCTGAAAAATTCCCTGAAAGGGCCAAAAGCAAAATGAGAGGAAAACACAGTTGATGGTGTGTGCACTAGAAACTCACCCTTGAGCTGCAGAATTCCTCCTAGTGGCCAGAGATTTCTCTGCTCCAGTGGTGACTCGAGCTTGAAGGCAGCCAAGCTGGTCAGGGAGACAGTCAAGAGAACTCCCTTGGACTCAGTCTGTGGTCCAAGCAGCCACAGGGAATCCCCCAAGTGACCCCATCACTCAGGGCCTTCCTGCCACATGAAATTGTTACCAAATCCTAAAATCAGATTCATGTGTTTGATGTGCAATAACCAGTCTCTGAATCACTGGGTTTGAAGCAGAGAAAGCTTTATTATTAGAAGGGCAGCCCAATGAGAAGGCAGGGAATTGGTCACAAATCTTGCCTTGATTTCATGAAATCTGACATCAGGGGAGTTAGCAAGTTCCTTTGGAGGCAGTAAGTATAGTGGCTGCCCCCTTGTGTCCTCCACAGGTCTCTGCATTTGGCCCCAAACATTCCTAAATGGTAGAGAGACACTGTGACTTTTCCCAGTGTGCTTGGCTGCAGAGTCAGAGAAGCTAGCTCATGTGTACTTTGCTTCCCACCAAACGCCTGCCCTCCAGTTTTCAGAACCTCTAGTCCATCTGATTGTTTTTAACATTTATTTATTTTTGAAAGACAGAGAGACAAAACACAAGCAGGAGAGGGGCAGAGAAAGGGAAACACGGACTCCAAAGCAGGCTCCAGGCTCTGAGCTGTCAGCACAGAGCCCAACGCGGGGCTCCAACCCATGAACCATGAGATCATAACCTGAGCTGAAGTTGGATGCTTAACCAACTGAGTCACCCAGGCACCTCTCTAGTCCATTTGCAATAGAGTTTTTGCCAGCTCAGCAGGATGTGTTTCCTTAGCTAGGGGTTATCAGTACTGCTTTACTGAAGTAGTGATAGGAAAATTATTTCAGTGAGACCCCTTGGGACCAACCCTGTGCCAGGTAATACTCAAGGCACCTGTGGGAGTGAGGTCACTAGGTGTCTCTCTCATCAAGAATTTCCTGGCTGTTCTCAGGTTGGAAAGGCTGAAAATTTCCTATGAGATCTGGCTAGAGGAGCAGGCAACTTCCTTTTGCAGTGGGTTGCGCATCCGTGTGAGAGTCATAGAAGTCCCCACCAGAGACCCTGTCCATACCCACAAGGCTGGCACTGGGAACTGAATTAGGGTGCTTGGATGCTGAGTAATAGCACTTTAAGTGTGCTCAGTTGGTTCCCACCCACTTGCCCCCAGGCATCAGGCCTAGTTGGTCCGTTACATAGGAGCTACTATAGCTTACCATGCTACCTTCCTGGGGCAGTGTTTGTACCAATCCAGTGATGAAGAGGTTTGAATGTCATTTATAGTTGGACCCCACTGGACTGTCCTGTTCTTATTGGACTAAACATTTCTTCAACAATCAACTCCAAGTTGACACCCATCCTGTGAAAAACCCTGTTCAGACCCACAATGGCACCAGATCTGGCACCAGAGTCATTAGCTACATTGTTTTGGATTAGTATGGACCTTTTGCCCAGTGGGTACCCTGATGGACCCTACATTTAGCCCAAATTGACATACCTGACACTTACCTGGGGGTTGAGCCTTGAAAGCTTGGCCATTCTTCCTGGATCTAGGGATTCCATGCACTGTGCTATGGTGGGGGGATGGAAACATTCCTTTGATTTAGACCCTTGTAACTCTGTGCACCTGGTGGGATAATCAGGGCCTCTGGGGGAGTTAAGTCTCCCAGAAGTCTCATAATTATAAGTGGATAATCTGGCCATACTTGGGATGGTAAGGCTAAGCAGTTCCATGAGATCCAACTTCAGGGAACAGGAGTGTTTGGGAGCAAAGTGGACATTGACATCACTGTGAGTCTCCCAAAAGTCCTCAAAAGGGGCTAGGCTTCTCCTCAGACCTGAAGACCCATCCCAGGATGCCTGAACGCAGAGTCACTGAGGCTCAGGCATTGGCAGTCCACTCCTGGGAATCTGCCACAGGCATCTTGCCCAGTTTTCCTATTGGAATGAGCCTGCACTCATCCACCAGGACATCTTCCTGGAGCAGCCTTTCCCTGCAATGTGCCATTGATAAAAAAAGTTTGAATCATGATTATTCATGTTAGAAATCAATGGACCTTGCAGTCTTTATGCAGTCTAGGAGACTATGATCATAATTTCCTGGTGTCTCCTATCCTACTAGGTTCTGGTGACCCTGAAAAGGCATCTGAGGTCCCAAGATATCTGGTGTCAAGGGAATTAGCTACATTGTTTTAGAGCAGGATGACCTCTGGTAGCCCCTTGTGTCCCCCTCAAGTCCACACTTTTGGCCTTCAATATCTTTACATGTTTCTGTGGGGAACTATGCTGGGGAGCCTGGCTGCAGGGTGAGAAGGGCCAGTGTATACTCACTTTCCACCCTCTGTACTTCCTGTCCTCAGATTTCTGGGACCCCCTAGTGACATGGAAATAGGCCTATTCCATCTCAGCTGGATACCTTCCTGTAGCTAGGGATTACAGCACTATACTCCTGAAGTAGAGAGAGAAAAGATGTTTGAATGAGACTCCTGGGACCCTGTGCCAGGGGATACTCAGGACACCTGTGAGCATGAGGTCCCCCAGGTGTCTCTCATCAGTGAATTTCCCATTTTGGCCTATTATGCAGGTCCTGGACTTGTTTACTCTGCCATTTTCCTGGGGCAGTGTTTCTGTGCACTGATCCATTGATGAAGAGACTTGAATGGTGGTTACCCTCACAACCCATAGAGTCCTTCATGTCCTTATTTAACTAAGGACTTGTTTGGCTATCATGATTCCAAGCTGTCTCCCACTCTACATAGCCTTGATCATGCCTGGAATGGCTATCAAGATCCTTCGAAATCTGCCTCTGTGATTCCATGAGATCCTGCATCAGCATAACCATTCTGTTTTGGAGCATGATGGGCACTTTGGGCCCCATTTGTACCCACCAGTCCCTGCCTGTGGCCCAAACTATGCCTACATGGGGCCCTGATGTGGAGGCTAAGACATGGAGCTTGGCTTTCATTTCTGACTGGCCTATGCATGGGCACATCATTCCCTCTGTATTTCCTACCCTCAGGTCTCCCAGATTCTAGACCTGAACTGTAAGGCCATCCTCCTGAAGCTAGGGGTTCTTTGCTGCACTACAGATGTGGGGAAGGAAATGTCATTGAGTTTGACCCCTTGTGGCCTTGTGCTGCTAGGATACTCAGTGCTATTTTTAGAGTCAGGTCTCCCAGGTGTGTCATCAGTGTACTTCCCAGCTGTGCCCCTCATGCAAGCATCAGGTCCTCTTGGCCTGTTGGAATGTGCCTGCCCTCACTGTCCAGGATATCTTCCTGGGGCCTCCTTTTCCACACTGTGCCATTGATGAAAAAATTTGAATGGTGGCTACTGTCAAACCCCATATGGGTGTGCTATCTTTATGGGGACTGAGCACCCACCTGGCAATCATTATTCTCTGGTGTTTTTCATTCTTCAGCACTTTGGTGAAGCATGCAATGGCATCCAAGATCCCAGGTGATCTGGCATCAGGAAAATTGGCTACCTTGTTTTGGAGCAGAATGGCCACTGGCAAACACATGTACACTGCACAAGTCTGAACTTGTGGTAGGGACTCTCCCAAGAGAGCTTTGACCAGGGAATGATGACAGGGAGCCTGGCTTCAGGGTTGGAGAGGCCAGCATATGCTCCCTGCCTGCCTCCTGCCCTCAGGTTTCCAGGACCTCTAGTCCTGTGGAAGTAGGAGTCACTTCAGCCCAGCAGGACATCTTCCTGTAGCTAGGGTTACCTTCACTGCATTCCTGAAGCAGAGGAGGGATATTTCAGTGAGACCCCTTGGAGCTCTGTGCCAGGGCATACTTTCAGCATCCATGGGCATCAGATCCCTCAGGTGACTTTCATCAGTGAACTTCCTGGTTGTGCTGGGAGTTCCCATGAGACCTAGCGTCAGGATAACAGGCAACTTGGGTTTGCAGTGGGGTGAAACTTGTCAGCCCTGTGAGTTCCCCAGAAGTCCCCACAGAGGGTCCTGTCCACCCTCACAAATCCAGGACCCAGAAACTGATCCCAGGGTGCTTACATACTGAATTGGCTCATGCATAAACAGTTCAGTCCTGCACACCTGTCCCCAGGCGTCAGTCCCACACCCACTATTGGCTAGGCTCTGCTCTTGCTTACAACATCATTTTCCTAGAGCATCATTTTTACTCAATGATCCAGTGACGAAAAGGTTTGAATAGTTGTTACCATCATAGCCCATATGGTCCTCTGTCCTTACTGGACTAGGGGCCTCTCTGACAATCATGATTTCAAGTTTTCTCCCATCTCTTATAGCCCTGGTCAGGCCTGGAATGCCCATCATGATCCCAAGAGATCTGGCTTCAGAGGAATTAGCTGCTTTGTTTTGGAGCTGGATAGAACCTTTTGGCCCCATGTGTTCCCAAAGTCCCCATTTATATTTCCATGTCCCTGATTCATGGGCCAAACCCAGGATCCTGGCTGCACCTTCAGACTGTTCAATGTATGCACATCGCTGCCCGTGCACCTCCTACCCTCAGGCACCCTGGACTTCTAGGCTGGTGTGTACAGGAGCTGCCCCCAACCCAGCAGGCTACCTTTCTGGAGTGAGGGGTTACTTACTTGCACTGTACTTGCAATGCAGTGAGGGAAAGTTCATCTGCTGCTATGAAGAATGGTGTAATAATTCCTCTAAAAGTTAAACATGGAATAACCACATGTGCCAACAGCTTCACTCGTAGGTATATACTCAGAAGAATTAAAAGTAAGAACTCAAGTGAGATATTTATACACCAGTGTTCATAACAGCAGTATTCACAGTAGCTAAAACCAACCCCAGTGTCCATTAACAGAAGAATGGATAAATAAAATTGGTATATATAGAAACAATGGAATATCATTCATCTGTGAAAAGAAATGAAGTTCTGTTATATGCTACAACATGGATGAACCTGAATATGTTATGCTAAGTAATTATCTAGAAATAAAAGGACAAATAGTATATGATTCTACTTACACAAAATATCTAGAATTCACAAATTCATAGAGACAAAAAATAGATTAGAAGTTACCTGGGGCTTGGTAGGCAATCAACGGGGAGTTATTGCTTAATGGGTACAGAGTTTCTTATGGGGTAGTGAAAATGCTTTTATGCTTTTAAGTAGTGCTGATGGCTGCACATTATTACTATAATTAATGCCACTAAATTTTACATTTATATATGGCAAAATGGCTATTTTTGCTATGGACTGAATTTTGCCCCCCCCCCATTCATATTGAAACTATAACCCCCAATGTGATGGAATTTTGGAGGTAGCTTTTGGGAGGTTTAGACCAGGGAATGAGGGTGGGACCCTCAAGATGGGATTAGTGCCTTATAGGAAGAGACCAGAGAGTTTGTTTCTTGTCCTCTTTTCTGCCATGTGAGGACACAGTGAGAAGGCAGCTGTTTGAAAGCCAGGAAGAGAAACATCACCGAGAACCAATTCTGCCAGCACCTGGATCACGGACTTCTCAGCCTCCAGAACTGTGAGAAATAAATGTGTGTTGTTTAAGCCACTCAGTCTGTGGTATTTTGTTATAGCAACCTGAGCTAAGACATTTTGTGTTATATACATTTTACGAGAACAAAATCTATTTTATTCCTAAATACAAGCAGCAAAGAAAGGAATTAAGTAACAAAGATAATATTATTTACAGTGAAATTAAAATATATAAACCACTTAGGATTAACTTTAAAAAACGGCACAGTAACAGGTGGAAGTTACTCTGTGCTCAGCAGCCTTCAGATACTGCACACACACCCTACAGGTTTCTTCCCATAATACCTGTACATTCCATATTTTCCAAAGATCTAACTGCCACAAGGGACTGAAGCTCTAAAGCTTGTTTGCCTCACATTTTACATGGGGGAATAATAAAAGACTTGGGTGAAAAAGCTAATAGTCATTATTTCTGAACAAGAGGAGTGATATTTATCTTCTTTTTCATGTTTTCTTCTACTCAAACTAACTGAAAGGAATCTGTTCAAAGCACCTACCCCCAGCCACACTTACAAACAAAAGTCACAGGTGTCTGCACTTGGCCTTAACTTTGTTTTTCTAGATTATGGTGCCCTACATTCTCAGAAAGTAGACTCCAACTACAAAACACTCTTCTCTAGCTTGACCACAACCCACATTCTGGAGGAGCCCCAGACAGAGCCCCTCCAGAAACCTGACACCTCCTGCTCCACCTGGCCAAGAGTCAGCCCCCTCCCCACACTCTGCCATGAGCACAGCTTGGACATCCTTCAAAACCCCTTAAAAAGCCCAACCTGACTCAGGGCTGACATTTTTCTTGACGTCTGGCCCCTCTCTTCCCTTGGAAAGTGAATTAACTCTGTCCTGCTTGGTGTCCTCCACTCTGTACAATTCTTTGTTGTCCATGCCATCAGTCACCCTAATATTAACATGAGGATATATTATGTTTTTCAAAATTAGAGAAAAATGATATTGGTTGCTAAATATATGTTTAGAATTTATACTTTTCTCTAAATTCCCACTTGATCCCTATTCAGATCTTCATGACTTCCTGCAGGAGCATCCAGGAGGTTCCCCATCAACTGGCCTTTCTATATGCTATAGTTTCTCCTGCATCATGTGTCTACCTACAGCTCCTCCTTCTGCCCTTCTGCCCCTCCGAGGGACCCTCGTGGTCCCTGTTGTTATTTCCAGGACACCTCCCTCCCTCAGTCAGTGCTGTCAACACTGCCTCCCAGAGACCACATCCTGTCACTGCCCTGTAATGTCCTGTCTTGGTAAATACTTTGGGCTCTCTAAACCCCTCCCTTACAGTGTAGAACTGGGGCAGTGCCTCTCCGTTTAGTCTTTTCCACTGTGCCCACTCAGAAGCCCTTAGCCTGCTTCAGGGGGCAGCAGCATGCTATTATGGTTGCAAGCAGTAGCTCAGCTTTTGACCGCCTGTGCCAGTGCTGAGAGGTGCTGCGCAAGTCCTCAACTCTTGAAACCTCACTTTTCTCATCTATAAAATGGAGAAATTAATGTCTAGGTCATAAGAATGGATGACAATAAAATAAAGCATTCTGTGTAATTCAGTGAGTATAGTATGCCTGGTCTACATTAAACACAATAATTTTAAAGCAACTTGAATCAAACAAGATTTTAGATCAGATAAACCTGGGTTCAAGACTCCACACAGCTGTTAGTCATACAACCCAAGCCAGTTTCTTAACTTCTTAGATCTCAATTTCTTCACTGAAAAGTGAGTGTAAATATGATAATCCATTTATTCTTTTATTCATATAAATAACACCAGATTGTGTGATACCATACATGAGGCACTGAGCTAAAAGTCAGGAATGCAACAAGAAAGAAGCACTCCCATCACTGGGAACACATAGCCACATAAAACACAGACAGCAGAATCACAGTCCTGGCTGAATACTGGAGTCCCCTTAGCAGGTTAAAAAAAAAAAAATCCCAATGCTGGGCTCTGCTCAGGGCTTGAGGTGTGGCTTAAGTACGGATTCAGAGTTTCCCCAGAGACCCCAATGAGCAGCACACATGGACAACTACTGCTTTAGAGTCACTCTCAGAGAATTCCTTCACACCTAATTTGTTACAGAACATTTCCCTAAGAGATTGTTTGATATACTGTGGACACAGAGGTGGGGTAGTCTCTAATCTTGGGATCGGGTGCCCCAATTCCCACACACTTTATATCAGCTCAAAATGAGTCACAAGTACCAGTGGAGGTCTGGTGAGTGGGTTGGCTCCAATCTTATCTATTTATAACTGATAACAAGAAAAAACCTTCCCCAGAGCTGGGAATCTGTTGCCCCCTCACTAGGCTTACAGCTGCTCCCAGACAGCCCCTTCCAGCTGGCCACCTGGGCCTTGTTAACTAAGCAAACCTGGGCTCCTCTGCCATGAAATGCAAAACTCTTTTTTATAATGCCTGTAAGTAAATGAGATCAAGTGACAGGATACTGAAAAATAGGAATCAGCAGCTTTCTCACTGCTAGGCCATCAGCCCTTTCCCTCCCTGGAGCTGACTTTAGGTCTTAAGCAAACAGCTAGTGGGACATTCCATCCATATTTCTAGACTCTCAATCCTGTCTTGCTGTCAAGACATTTCCTTTCCTTTCCCTGCATTTTCCTTTTATAAAGTTTATATCTTCAAAACCTTATTTGACATAGAAAATATCATGATGTCTGAGATTTGCTTTAAAAAAATTCCAGAAAAAAATATATGTTTGGGAGAAATAATAAGATTGGCAAAAATTGATACTTAATCGATAAACCCCAGTTTATTGAATCCTTATTATCCTGGCTTTTGTGTATGTTGAAAAATGTCCACAATACAGGGGTACCTGGGTGGCTCAGTTGGTTAAGCTTGGTTTTGGCTCAGGTTATGACCTCACGGTTCATGAGTTTGAACCCCAAGTCGGGCTCTGCGCTGACAGTGCAGAGCCTGCTTGGGATTCTCTCTCTCCCTCTCTCTCTCTGACCTTCCCTCTGCTCTCTCTCTCTCTCTCTCTCAAAATAAATAAACTTAAAAAAAAAAGAATCAGATTGTAAATTTAAAAATAATGTCTACAATACAAAATTCAACAGAAGAAACTGGGGGGGCGATTAGATTTTAGATATTAGTCTTAGATCTTTAATGTTATCAGAAAGGCTTGGATTCGATATCCTGCAAAGTGAACAGTTTTAAATCTTCTTATTCAAAGAAATATAATCCTTTAGCTTATACATGGTTTTACTTTAGCACAACCCATTTGCTCAAATAAAAGTTTCTCCTGATTTGAAGTCATAAAACATACTTACTTTCTCCAGCATGGAGCCTGATGCAGGGCTCCAACCCACGAACCGAGAGATCATGACCTGAGCCAAAACCAAGAGTTAGATGCTCAACCTACTGAGCCATCCAGGTGCCCCTTTTATATATAACTAAATTATGCACTTCACAAGTAATAACCATTAAATTTAAAAGTGTATTTGTCATGACTCCAGTTACAGATGTTTCCATGAAAGTGTGAGGTATCATCTTCCATATGGTTTGCCTAGCCAGGTCTGCTGGTCTTGACCTGGTCTTGGCAGCTCACAGACCCAGTCCCTGGGAGGCCCCATGGCAGCCAGGCTCACCAATTCCCTATTGGTTTATGTAACAGCCTCTTTAATAAACCTCATATTAAATGTTTAAAAAATTAAATAAGTATCAAAGACTATTTCATCCTCAGAGGAAGCATGCTATTTTTAGAAAGCAGTTTTTATATTAAAATCACAGAACAATTTGCCCCAGAGTTGCAACGTATCCTCCTCAGTGCTGATAAAAGGGCCTCTGGTCCTTATTTTGGCAATCACTCCCTTCTTGGATTCAGAGCTTAATGGGGGGGGGGTCACCTCTATACTCAGTAGTCTTCACATACTGAGCACACTGTAGGTCCCTTCTTATAAAATCTGTACATTTCATATTTTTCAAAGATCTAAGTGCCACAATGGACTTAGATTCTAAGCTTCTTGTTGCCTCTCCCTTTACATGGGGGATAATAATAACACTTCCCCAGGGGCATGCTGTATCATATTCACCACCATGCTGGGCACAGAGAAATGAATCAGTCTGTTAAAATATTGATACATCCTCAGAAAATAGGGGTTGAAATGTCTCTCTTTATATTCATGTTTCTCAGTCAAGACTTTTGGGACCCACACTTGCTGGTTATGTCCCACACAATGGATCCCTTCTCTAGCTGGGCCCTCACCACCAGTACAAGGAGTATGCAATATAAAATTTCCATTTTCCTGTGAAAAGGTTTTGTTCATGTTGGATTTTAATTTTTGTTTGTTTGTTTGTTTTTGTTGTTGTTGTTTTGGTGAGGGAAAGGCTTGTTGCCTTAGCCACAAATGTTTTACATCAGGGGTGGACCACTCCTGCCGCTGTCAACACTGTTAACACTACTGGGGAGAGAATTAGTCCAAGTGTCCGGCCCCCACCCCCCCCCCCCACCAGATCTCATTGAGGGAACAGTCCTGGAGGCTCCGCATGGGCCCTGCCTGTCACAGCAGGTCATTGCCTAATGGGCCTCCACAGCAGAACCCAGAGATCTCACTGTTGTTTCTCATGGCCTAGGCAGAGGATAGGAAATACCCGTATCTTCTTTACTTATCCACCTTTATGTCCTAGTGCAGTTGTTACAAGAGCTGGAGTAAAGACACCTTCAAGTACAAAACCCAGTCATATTTGACCTCCTTGGAAGTTGGTCTTCAGTGTATGGATGAGAGGAGACTCTCACAGCAGACGTGTCAGTGGGAAAATGGTCCGGAGCCACCCTGTTAGGTAAGGACACAGATCATCCAGATCTGAGAGCCAAGAGGGGCATTTAAAAGCCTCCAGAATAAACTGCAATGCATGCACATTTGTTCCTTCTCATTAAGGGACATGTACACTTCTTTGGTCTCAAAATCTTTCTAAGTCATGACAACATTAATTAAAATCTACAAGTTATAAAACATGGCATAATATTTATTACACATTAAATATTGTATAGACTTATGTTTATATATGATTGCATTACATTTTGAACATGTAAATTTCTACTTATACTTTTAATATTTTAAACTTCAATAATTTCCTTTAAATATTCTAGGCTTCTGTTTTTTACCAGTTTGGCATTACAGATCATCCACTTGGGAAACAACAGTAAGAAGCGTTTTATTTATAGTCTCTTACTTTTTATTGCCTATTTGTTTCTTAATCATTATCAGTCTCATATTTTCGGTGTTTTTAAAAGGTTATCAAAGAGAGAAACATAAAGGTAACAGAGAAGAAATCAACAATGCTACAGTCCAAAAGCTCCTGCAGAAAACACTCAACTGGACCCTGAATAATTTTGGGGAGGTGAATGCAAGCGCCAATGGCTGGAGGCCCCAGAATTCACGTCCCTACTTTCCGGATCTCCAACAGCGTAAGTTGCAAGTCGCGAAGGCGCCCACATTACCTTTGTGGTCATCTCAGTCGGTGGTCTGCAGATTTAGGATCTGAGAAAAACCTGGAATAAATTTAGCATAAAATGAAAAATCCAACAAAGCACATTTTATCATCTTCAAATGATGATACACTATAAAGTGAAAACTATTTCCTAGTGAGGTGTTCTTTTGCTCTGAAAAGTTTTACTATTTCATTGGTAAAACTTTCCATCTGCTCAGGTCCAGAGAACTGCGATTTAAATATATATGCAAAACAACCTCCCAACCCAAGATAATAGGGGACCCTTGCTTGGCTTATTGCAGACTGTCAGCCTCCAGACCCCACATCCCGGGGGCGTGGAGGCTGGGGGCGGGGGTAGGCGGTCTTTCTGGCGGGAGGGCTGGAGGTGAGAGGGTTTTCTACAGTCCTCTCTCGGTGGGTGGTCCCCTCCCAGGAGGCCTGTCTTTAATCACTGTCCAGGCAGGTCACAGCCTGACTTTAACATGTGAAAGGAATGAAGAGAGAGAATCCTACTTGCTGGGGGCAGGGATTCTCGTCGGGTCCTCGGACTGGTTCCTGACCCTCCGGTATTCCTGGCAGTTTGCTTTTAATCCTTAACTTAACAAGTAGGGTTTGCCTGAGCAAACACACTTAGCAGGGAGTTAAATTTTATTGCTTTTCCGGGGTGATCTCGCGAAGCCCTCTTCGGGCTTGTCTAACGCGGAAAGCCCAGCGGCAGGCGGAGGCTGACAGCCAGGCGACTCCCCCCACAGGTGAGCCCCAGCTGCTGCACTGCTGCAGTAACGGCGGCACCTGCGTGCTGGGCAGCTTCTGCGTGTGCCCCGCCCACTTCACCGGCCGTTACTGCGAGCACGACCAGAGGCACAGGTGAGCGCGTCACGGAGCGGGCTGCTAGGTCGGTGGGGCGGGGATAATGGGGCGGGGGCCCTGGAGCGGGCACTGGGGCAACCCGCGGGGCGGCGCGTGGCGGAGGGGAGCGGGCTCTGGGGGCTCGCAGGTGGAGTGTGGGGGAGGGGAGCGGGGAGTGGATGGGAGCGGCCGCGGGGCCTGTGCGGGGTGGGGCGTGGATGGGCGTGGGAGAAGGGAGCGCATGCGCTTAGGCAAGGCTAACTCCACCTTGCGGCCTCCCTAGCGAATGCGGCTCGGTGAAGCATGGAGCCTGGACCTTCCTCGGCTGCCGCCTTTGCAGGTGTGTTTTCGCAGCCCTGCACTGCCTCCCCCGCCAGACACCCGGCAGCTGCGGTAAGAGTACCCGCCTCCTATTAGCACAGTCCACACACGCAGGTGGTTGCTCCTTTGTACCTATCTATCCGCAGAGATCTAGCTGTGCCAGGCGACACAGAAATGAGCAAAAATTCATCACTTAGGAAAGTCACATTCGTCGTGAATCACATATAATCATTCTGTGATTATCAGCATATCATTATTATTATTTAAATTTTTATTCCTAAATTTACTATGTCCCGATTGCTGGGTTTAAAAGTGATTTCCAGTGTTCTTCAAGTATCCTTTCAGTGAGCCTACTTTGGGGAGCACACAAGCTGGTAAACCGAGCCAAGCCTGGCAGACAGATTACCGGACTGATTTACCGGACTAAATCTCCAGTGACTTCCTTAAACCACACCAACACCATCTTCTCCAGTGTGAAATGAGGAGGGCATTGGAGCAGGACAGGAACAGGGATGAATGGCTACACGCCACCCTTTAGGGCCTACCAGGTAGTGCTCCCAGGGAAAGAAGGTGTTCAGGCTTGCCACACATATTAAAAGCCAGCATGGTGTGGAGAACACATGGGGTGAACGCTCATTTGTGAGGATTTTGAGCAGGGAGCAAACTTCGTGCAAATGTTTCACTTTTAAAATGCAGTACGAAACATGAAATTTCCTGGGTCAGAAAACAGATGTAACACTCTACTATGACCTCAAGGGGCACAGTTAAAGAAGGTACAGCATTTCAATCCCACATCCTGCACCCTCTCCCCTCTTCAGCATGCTCTGACCGGACTTCACTGAGGAGCAGTTAATGAAGGCACAGCCCTCAGCCCTCTTCAGTCAATCCTGGTGGCCTTGGCTGTGAGAAGTCAAAACTCCTAAGTCCCCTTTTATGCTCCTCCTTTGTCCTTCTTCTTGTCCTTCTTTGTCCTTGCTCCTGGGCAAATCCCACAGTTGAAGGGCACACTTAATGATATCACAGCCCTTCAACCCCACTTCCCACCCCTTTGTCCACTGTCAGGACTGCAGTGGAGGAGCAGCAGTAAGTGAGGATAAGAAACCTCCAAACCAAGTTCTTACCCCTGCCTTCTTGGTGGGGCCAGTAGTGGAGGAGCACACTGAATGAATGCTCAGCTTTCAACCCACATTCCTATACCTTTCTCCCTCTTCTGCAGCCTTGGGTAGGATTACCTGTCAAAGATGCTTAGTGAAGGTACAACCCATCAACCCCACTTCCTGCCCTGCCCTTCTCATCCAGCTGTGCATGGTGTGGGTGGTGCCAGTAGGGAGACTGTGATTATAGTACAGTATTGGAAAACGTTGTATCTTTCCCTCCCTCTGTCATGCCCACCACATTTCCCAAAGCACCCCCTCTCCTACTGGGCTTTTTGCTGACCTGTGATTCACTAGCTGTTCCTTCCGTGCTCCAGAGAAAGGACACACAAATTAGGGAACAGATATTGATATTGCAGGTGGAACCTGTGTAGTCCTACAAGTGAAGTCATTTCCCACGTGCCACTGGCACTCCCAGCAGTAATGTGGGGAAGGGATTAGCTGTGATCATTTCCCAGTCTCCCATGCAAAGCCAGCTTGGTTTCAGAAGCAGCAGGGCAAAGACTAGGTCCCAGGCTCTCTGCTTACTAATTTGTATCTTTGGAAACATCCAAGGCTGGGAATGCTGTCTGTCAAGGACAGTGAAAATGGCTCCAAAATGTGGTTTCTGCTCATGAATGTTGAATGAAATAGTCATGTTTCAGAGTGAATTGTCAGGTGCAGAAAGCACAGCAACACTTTTGGACTCTTTGGCCTGTTGATTCTTCTTCATAGCAGATGACTGTGGTGGCTGTGCTGACAGTGGTTATGATAGGAGGGATGATGATGATGGCTGTTTTTGTTAGCACTTTGTATATTTCAGGCACTTCGTACACTTCATCCCATCCGATTCTCTTAGGCCCATGAAATAGGTATTATTATACTTTTTTGTATTTGAGGAGACTGAGACTTAGAGGAATTAACTCCTACAGCAAATAAACAGGGTCTGATATTTATTTCTTAAGAGATAATCATGAGAGGCTAGTTGGTATAAAAATATATATACATATAAAATAAAATATATATAAATATATAAAATATATGTGGTATATAAATATATACAATATAATATGGTATATGTATATGTACATATATAATATATAATATATGTAATATATAATATGGTATATATAATATAGCATGGTATATAAATATATATAAATATAAAGTAAGATATATTTTATAACGATTATTTAAAAATATTGTAAAGAAACATACCATAGCATATTGATATAATAATAATTAACATTATTCTGTGAATAATAACTAATATGAATCTATGACTAAAATTGCTACCATTTATGGAGTACGTAAGGACATCCCTGAAATTTGTCATATACTTTTTTTAAAATTGAGATATAATTCGCATATAACATTACATTAGTTTCAGGTGTACAAGATGATGATTGAAAATTTGTGTATATTGTGAAATGTTCACCACACTAAGTCTACTTAATATCCATCACCCTCCATAGTTAAAATTTTTTCTTGTGACGAGAACTTTTAAGATCTACTCTCTTAACAACTTTCAAATGTACAAAATGGTTTTATTAACTATAGTCACCATGCTGTACATTACAATCCCATTGGTTATTTGTTTTCCAAATGGAAATTTGTACCTTCTGACCTTTGATCTTCACCCATTTGCCCACCTACCAACCCTCACCTTTGGCACCCACCAAACTGTTCTTGTAGCTATGTTCCATTTTTTTTTTTTTTAAAGATTCTACATATTAGTGAGAGCATATGGTATTTGTCTTTTTCAGTTTGATTAATTTAGCATAATGTCCTCAAGGTCCATCTATGTTGTGACACATGGCAAGATTTCCTTCTTTTATGTGGCTGAAAAATATTCCACTGTTGTGTGTTTGTGTTTTATATATAAATATACATATTTTGGGGCACCTGGGTGGTGCAGTCGGTTAAGCGTCCGACTTCAGCCAGGTCACGATCTCGTGGTCCGTGAGTTCGAGCCCCGCGTCAAGCTCTGGGCTGATGGCTCAGAGCCTGGAGCCTATTTCCGATTCTGTGTCTCCCTCTCTCTCTGCCCCTCTCCCGTTCATGCTCTGTCTCTCTCTGTCCCAAAAATAAATAAATGTTGAAAAAAATTTTTTTAAATATTTTACCCACATTTATATCATATTTATATTATATTTATACATATTTATATCATATATTTATCCATTCATCCATCAATGTACACTTAGGTTGCTTCCATATTTTGGCTTCCATATTATTATAAATAATATGCAATGAATATGGAGGTGCATATATATTTTTAAGTTAGTATGATTGTTTCCTTTGGATAAAGACCCAGAAGTGGAATTGCTGGATCATATGACATTTCTTTTTTTAATTTTTTTATTTTATTTTTTATTTTTTAAATTTACATCCAAATTAGTTACCATATAGTGCAACAATTATTTCAGGGGTAGATTCCTTAATGCCCCTTACCCATTTAGTCCATCCCCCCTCCCACAACCCCTCCAGTAACCCTCAGTTTGTTCTCCATATTTATGAGTCTCTTCTGTTTTGTCCCCCTCCCTGTTTTTATATTATTTTTGTTTCCCTTCCCTTATGTTCATCTGTTTTGTCTCTTAAAGTCCTCATATGAGCGAAGGCATATGATTTTTGTCTTTCTCTGACTGACTAATTTCACTTAGCATAATACCCTCCAGTTCCATCCATGTAGTTGCAAATGGCAAGATTTCATTCTTTTTGATTGCTAAGTAATACTCCATTGTATATATATACCACATCTTCTTTCGATGGACATTTGAGCTCTTTCCATACTTTAGCTATTGTTGATAGTGCTGCTAGAAACATGGGGGTGCATGTGCCCCTTCGAAACAGCACACCTGTATCCCGTGGATAAATGCCTAGTAGTGCAATTGCTGGGTCATAGGGTAGTTCTATTTTTAGTTTTTTGAGGAGCTTCCATACTGTTTTCCAGAGTGGCTGCACCAGCTTGCATTCCCATCTTTTTTTAATTTTTTGAAGAACCTCCATACTGGTTTCCATAGTGGCCACACCAATTTACATTCCCACCAACAGTGCACAAGCGTTCAGGATGTGAATCCTAACTATTGTGCCATTTCTATACTCATCCTATAAGAATAATTATCAATATAAACTAAAGAAATAGTTTTGATAGTGTTATTTAGAATACTGAAAATATGACCATATTCTAAATTTAACAGCAGAGTAATAGGTAAGTAAATACTGTAATAGGATGTTATGAGGATTGTGAAAAACATGTGGAAGATAGAATAAAAAATTATGTTTATAATATAATGAGGTGAAAGGATACATCTCGATGCAGGAATCACAAACAGAAAATAACACACTATAAAATCATGGCCTTGTGGCACCTGCAGGCTACCTGAAAGCCAAAGGGTCTCTAAGGGGCCTTCTTGCTCAATCCTGTCTGGGTCCAAGAATGACAGGCTGTCTTAATCCCAAATATAATGCCTTTCCAAGGGCATTCTGATTCAGAAGAGCTCTATTTGTTTCTCAGTTTTTATATAAAATGAGGATAACCTGCCCTCTACCCTCACATACATGTTGAAGGATAAATTTTATGCAAAATAATCTTGTTTGTGGTGTGAGCTATTTTCTGTTCCATGATCTAAAATAATGCTTTGTGAATAATAATTCTAAATAAATATTGAATGGATGACCTTTGACCAATTAGTTCCAAATACAGCTCGAAAGAAGAAACACCATAAAAGCCATTACCTGTTATTATATTGCAATTAAAAGAAACCATTTGTAGGGTTCTATCATTGCAGGGTTCTATCAATTGTTCTATCAATTGCAGGGTTCTATCAATCTATCAAAATGATAGGGTTCTATCAATTACCTACATTGCAGGTAACTATCATTATTTCTACTATTTTCTCCATTTACATCTGTTAATTTTGCATTTAAAGAGACAGTGTGGCATAATAGAAAAAGCGTGGGAACATACCTCCAAAATACTTTTTCAAATCCCCAAAAAATACTTTTTATAATGTTTATGATCTTTATGAAAGGTTGAATAACTTGTTTGTATTTCAGTCTCTGCAACTGCAGAATTAGAGCTGAATATTTACCCCATTGATAAGATGTAAAGGCACTAAACCTGTTACATGTTATGCACAGAGTAAATTATTTTATTATCACTACCATCAACAGTATTCAAGTCAATATGAGGTTTAAAAAATTATTTCATAATCTAGCATTTATATGCAAGTTTACTGAAATGTGTCTTTTAGGGGGCGCCTGGGTGGCTCAGTCGGTTAAAGTGTCCGACTTCAGCTCAGGTCATGATCTTGAGGTTTGTGAGTTCAAGCCCCACGTCGGGCTCTGTGCTGACAGCTCAGAGCCTGGAGCCTCTTCAAATTCTGTGTCTTTCTCTCTCTCTCTCTGCCCCTCCCCTGCTCATACTCTGTCTCTCTCTGTCTCTCAAAAATAAATAAACATTAAAAAAAATTTTTTTTAAAGAAATGTGTCTTTTAGGTTGTGAACAATATCCACTAAGGGGCATTAAGTTAATTAGGGTTAAAAAAAAAAAAGACAGGGGTGCCTGGGTGGCTCAGTCGGTTGAGCGTCCGACTTCAGCTCAGGTCATGATCTCGCGGTCCGTGAGTTCGAACCCCACATTGGGCTCTGTGCTGACGGTTCGGAGCCTGGAGCCTGCTTCAGATTCTGTGACTCTCTGTGTCCCTCCCACATCATGCTTGCGCTCTCTCTCTCTCTCTCTCTCTCTCGTTCTGTCAAAAATAAACATTAGAAAAAAAAAAAAAGACAACATTCCAACTACCAGGACCTTTGCTTTGTGTTGCGCCAGCCCAAGATCTCATTATACCAACAGGGTGGTTCTTCCCACACATAGTCCCAAAGAATTAAGTATTTCGTTAGCCTCAGGAACCAGTTTAATATTCTAAGATTTAGTCTTAAGTACTGATAAAATGAAATAGCAAACTCAAGTGCCTTCAGAAGTAAACAGGTAATGTGAATGTCAGATTGGGGTCAGGTCAAGCCTCACCTCACACTTCACACCCAATTTTAAAAATACATTTCTGGCACCAGCCAATCAACCCACACAAGCAAACAAACATCTTTGGGCCAGAACCAGCCTATATAGGCCCATAGGAGAGATGGCCCTCCAGCATCCTGGCCCTGGCCAGCTCCAAGTGTGCTGTATGGCAGAGAGAGAGAGAGAGACCGACCCTTGGTCCTGCCCTCCAGGAACCACCCTCCCATGATAGGTGCCATTCCAATAGGTGAGCTTCTCTGGGTGTCATGGCAGGAGACAAAGCCATCTGGCTCCCAGAGATATCTGCAAATTGGAAACTTTTGGGAATGTTGGTTCTGGACCTCACACTGAAATCTGATGTTATACTCATCCAGGGTGGTCTCCAAACTTTTTAATTTCCCACTCCATTCCAGTAAAAATACCTGAGATTGTTCCCCATTCAGTGGCGGTAACACAGTTGCCATGCTAGCATGTACAAACTTGATTTTACTTATATCTTCCTCTTTATACATATGTACAGGACTAATACACATGATAAAAATCTTTGCCATGAGGGGCACCTGGGTGGCTCAGTCGGTTAAGCATCCAACTTCGGCTTGGGTCATGATCTCAGTTTGTGAGTTCGAGCCCCACGTTGGGCTCTGTGCTAACAGTAGGCCTGGAGCCTACTTCAAATTCTGTGTCTCCCTCTCTCTCTGCCCCTCTCCCACTTACACTCTGCCTCTCTCTCTCTCTCTCTTTCTCTCTCAAAAATAAATAAACATAAAGAAAAATTTTTAAAAATCTTTGCTATGTCTGACCAAGTCTAAAAAAGGCCTTTTGATAAGTATATAATAAAAATCCCAGATTATAGTAAGTCATCTATTGGTAACAGTTTTCTTTTTTGTATGATGTGAATAATGGTGGGCCATAGAACCATTAATTTGGTAGATTCTAATAAATACAGTAAATATTACTAAGCTTAGTTTTAAATTTTCCTATAAATGTACAGTAGAAGTTCTAATATTTTCTGTCTAAGCTCTGTGGGTGACCTTGGGCTTCCTGAGAGGGACACCACATGGTGTTCACAGTCCCAGTTTGGGGACCCCTGCTTGCAGGGCTGCCTTGGTCTAACCAAATTCACAAAGCTGACTAAAACAGCCTTTGAGTTTATGTATAAGCAATGATTGCCAACGGGCCTGAACCCTTTCCTATGGGAAGCCTGTTTCTTTCTACCAGGGGAGAGTGAACATTGAAGGTCAGTATGGGCTGACTCTTTTCTCACCTAAATACCTTCGTACACTGTGAGCACCTGTCTTAGCATCAGCTTTTCTGGAGACTTCTCTGGGCCCAGATGTTAGGTTTTCTATTTTGTGGGGTTTTGGTACTCTGAAACAACCCTCTCCCAAGGTGGGGTGGTATGGAGAAGTGGTACCCAGGCCTAGAGTGGGCCTGACCTCAGTCCTATCCTTAATCTAGCCTCCTAGATGGTCCCACCAAAGCCCACCTGTGAACATGTGCAGAGTGGGTCCCTGTTGCAGTTGCTTATCACTGCTTGTTAATTTCCAGTGTTTCATGCTCACCATAGGTTCTCACATTCAGAGGGCAGGACCAGGCAGGCCTGTCTGGAGTGGGGTCAGGGGGAGGGGGGATAACACCAGGTTGTGCTGGAGTCCAGCTCTAGCAGGTCCAGGGGTTTCTGAAGGATGAATGGTGTCAGCAAAAAAGTGAAAATAAAACAAAACTAAAACAAAAATGAAAATACAAAACTAAAATAAAAAGCTAAAATAAAAAACTAAAATAAAAAAACTAAAATAAAAATGGACAGAGACAACAGCAGCGTGTTGAACTGGCCCATTTATTGTAGCAAACGTGGCATTATATATGCTAGTGATTTCCTTGTAGCATACGTCATCTGTGTTTTTCTAACATTACCTAATTTTGAAAATGTTCCTATGTATAAACGACCTTTAAGAAATAACATGGTGATTTTCCCCTAACTTTCCCGCATACCCTTTGATTATAGATTTACTTCTTACATTATTCCATTATGCATCTGCGTTTATCTATAATCTACAAAGCATTTGCTTTGCTGTTCTCGTGAAAGGCCCTCCATTTCTCAACACCTCAAGTGGAACAGTTACAGGGACATGACCTCCTAACCACATGAGGCCAGAAGAACAATGTGTTTGCCTTGGTCCGAGGTGCCAGAAAGGGGCTGAAAAGGCCTTAGAAACCCATGCCTCATACATTCTCAGAGAGACAATGCACCTAGGAACCAATGAACCATTCTAGTTTAACTGACTAGGTTCAGTCATCATCTGGAATGCCTCCGGGGGGCCAGGTGGGCCTAGGGGTTGAAGTCACCTGTGCCCAGAGATACACTCCTTAGTTGCTGGAGTGGGGCTTTCAAATCCATAGTCTCTTCTTTACAGGCCCTCTTTGCTGGCAAAGGTATGAGGCTATCCTTCCTGTAAGTAGAGGAGTCTCCATAGGGGATGGCAAGGGCTAAACGTAAGGCCACACCATTTCTTGTGGAACCTTATTTTCTTCCCTAATGGTTCTTTTCCCAGGTGGCCTGCTGAGGGCAATTCCCCAACAGACAATACCCCAGGTAGTTTTAAAGCTAAATTACCTAAAAGCAGGAGTACAAGAAGCTTCACCGTCGGTGGGCCGCCTTGCAGTCACCAATCCGTCCACAGCCGGGGCTTTGCCACTCAGGCTGGGATAGCTTGGCTTCCAGCAGGGTTGGCCTCTGCTGAGCAGTCCTGGGGAGAAGTTTCCTATATTTGGGCCCTTCCTTATCTGCATGCTTACCTGCCCAGCCTTCCCCACATGTAGCTCCAGGTTTGCTTGTGAGAGTGTTCTAGTAGAGACACTGCCCCCTGCCCATGGGGCTTGTGGTTTTCACATAGTAATCACTCAGTAAGGACTTTAGCCAAGACTTCTGCTGGGCCCCACGACCCCAGGACTCCCACCCAGCACCTTTGGGATGGGGTCCAGCCATACAGGCAGCCAGAATCATAGACCCTTAGGGCTCAAAGGGAGACCTACTGTGGAGGAACCCCCTTGTGACAACAGGGAAGGTGAGCACCTTGGGGTGTGGCACTAGCCTCCAAAATGCTGTGAAGCTATTTATTTTTGTGACTTACTCTGTGGAAATACCAGCCATTGCTTTAGGAATTGGTGCTTTCCTCCTGTTTAATAAGCAGTCCCTAGTCAAGGAAATGGGTTATTGCAGGATTTTTTACCTCAATACCCGGGGTTTGTTGTCTTGCTGCTTTGAAGAATGAAGAGGTGGACACAATAAAATGAAAAACACACAAAAGTTTATTAGAGTATAAGTTTAGGAAGTAAGAATGGTATGAAAACTGTCTTTGCAGAGAGGGGGCATTTAAAAGGGAATGTCCATGACTATAGGCAAGGGTCTTTGTTTTAGAAGGTTCTGGTAGCCCCCCCTCCCCCCCCCCGCTTCCCCCTTGCTCCTTCTCAGATCCTACCCTTATTGGCTTGATAACTCTAGGTGCTGGGTTGTCTATTCCTGATTGGCTTGACTCCATCATGTGAGGAGTCAGGGTATGGTCATAATGCCCCTCATATAACATAAGTTTTATGGTTTACCTATTTTAGTTATGTATTTTGATTGTCAAATTCCTGAAGGGGAGTAGGTGGTTTCTGTTACATTCTTTTTTTTTTAACAGCTATCTTTTTTTTTTCAATGTTTATTCATTTTTGAAAGAGAGAGAGAGAGAGAGAGAGAGAGAGAGAGAGAGAGAAAGCATGAATGGGGGAAGGCACAGAGAGAGGGAGACATAGAATCCAAAGCAGGCTCCAGGCTCTGAGCTGTCAGCTCAGAGCCCAACGTGGCCTTGAATCCATGAACTGTGAGATCATGACCTAAGCCAAAGTCAGATGCTCAACCGACTGAGCCACCCAAGTGTCTGTTATATTCTTAAGAGGAACCTTACTCCCGAGGGTCAGTCCCACTCCTCTGGTCAGTCCCTCTCAGCGTTGTTCCAAAATATGTGTTTTTCTCCATCCAAGGACCTCAGGTCCTAACCTTTCTTTCCCTCTCTGCCTATTTTGCCCTATCTTTCCCTATCATAGTGTTAGGACTAAGTTGGGGAAAAGTTGGACCTTCTTTGAAACACATGGATGCAAGCTGTTTTATGTTACTGCATTTCAAATCAGATCTATTTGCTCCTGATTGTTAAATGATTTGGTGTGGAATTCTCTGACAGATCACCTGTGGTCAGCTCACATGCTACATAAGAAGGGCTAAACCCTAAAACCAATAAATTCTCCTTCAGCTAAGTTCCACAAAAATCCCATTGTTTCTGGCTGCAAGGAAAGGAATATAAAAGCTAGAGGAAGGCACATCTTCTTCCTTGAGCTGTGACCCCCACAGCGGAGGCTTCCTTTTGCTGCCAAGGGAGCTCACTGTCGCATGGGGTGGGGCTTCACAGCCATCTATTCTCGGAGCCTCACCGGAGCAGTCTAGTGAGGAGGCCCCAGCAGAGCAGGGCTTCTAACAGAGCAGGTACAGACCTCTCTGCTTCAGTCTCTTAAAGCCGGCCTGTGACAGTGTGTCTTACATACTCGGGATTTTTTTTTTTTCAGACCTGGAAGACTTTCTTGCTGCACGGTCTAATGGAGAAAGAACACAACACATGCTGAATGTTCTCTTCCTCCTTCCCTGCTTGCTCGTACAAAGCATCCTTAGTGAAGCGGGAGACTCCTGACTGGATCTTAGAGGACCTAACTCGCAGTTCCACACCGGAAGAACCTTGGTGTTCCCAGCACAAGCTTGAGCAAGCATGGTTCTCTGTGGGAAAGCCAGGGCTGTGCATCCACATCGTTTTCTGTGTTGTAGGTAATAGATTTGTTTCATTTCCTAGAACTGAAGCATTAGGTGAATATTTTTATTGTTTAATAAATATTTTCATGAAACAGATTTTCTCCTCTAAGCCTTATTTCAAGGTCTGCAACCTAGAGCAACCATGAGTAAACACTTGTGCTGGGGCCTATTCAAGCCTAAATTACCTCTGATGATTTAAGAATAAACCGAGCGTGCGGCCCCTCCCAGATAACAAGTTCCCTTTGAGTACCCCTTCATCTCCCACACACATAGATACACCATGGATGTGGCAGCACTTCATGTCATGCATTTGTTTACTGTCAGTGTCCCCCACTACTCTTATAAATCTTTGAGAGGCAGGGACAGCACCACATGTGCTGTGGGTCTGGCAAAGAGCTGCTGCCTTAAAAAATGCTTCATTGATAAAGAAGCAAGAAGGGGGAGAAAGGGTATGAAGGAGGGAGACAAGACTTGAGGCTGACAGCCACTTTTTTCTCACCTCCTTTTCTGCAGCTTCCCCTACTAAACCAGCTCCTTTGTGACACCTTTTTCAGGGCCTTTGGCACTTCTTCGGATTATCACCATCTCCTTAAAAGGGGAAGATTCTCCATAGCAGAATCCATTCTGAAGACAAGGCAGAGAGAATTCAGCAAAAAGAGGTCAGAGCCTCAGGCTCTAGGCTAGCCCTCCTCTCTTGGAGTCTAGTGATCTGATACCCAACCAAGCAAGCACAGCTTACCCGCAGCAGGCCAGCCACTAAATCTTGTTACAGACTCAAACTTGTCCACGAACATGATGTGCCTTGCTTGTAGTTCCTAAAGCTGCCTTGCTCTGTTGAACCTAGGAACAGTTTATATGTAGTGATTGGGGAAGGAGGTGAATACATGAAAGGGGAGTGATAGGTTTCTTGAAATCTTGGGTGGGGGAGCCTTGAAACAACCTGAAGGTATGCATTCATGATGGGGGGGCATCAGATAATTTCAAGACAGATGTTATCATCTGGTCTCTATTAAGTTTCTATATCAATGTGTAAACAAGGAATAGAGAGTGAAAAAGGCAGAGTTAATGGGGCTGAAAGGAGGATAAAATATAGGAACATAAAAAGCAACATGAAGTTAGGTTAATAATATAAATCCTACAACTGTAGTACTGTTTATGCTTTCAAAACAGGTCCAGCCACCAAGCATCCAGCCTCAATCTGAATCCCAATCTGAAATCAAGTATGTATAAAGAATTTATGAAAAATAAAGGGACTGAAGGACCCATCTTCCTATCAATCACACAGTACTTGGGAGTTAGGCGTTTCTAAGCTGGATCTGTCAAGTACATTAGCTCTCAGATAATCACAACTCTGGACAGTTACCACAACTAGAAATCAGAGGAGTGAAAACAAGAAGAATATTACAAATTATTCAAGTAAACGATAAGAATAAAATGGGATCAAGAAATGGACTCTGGAATAGATAATACAGCCTGAATTAATATATTAATTGATCAAGATATTGATATTTTTATAAGGCTTATAGAACTTCATTTAAAGAATTCATAGCTGAGTTCAATAGAAAGGCCTTCCCATTGCTCATGTGATGTAAAGCTGCATGTACTGGAGTACTTTTATAGACAGAAAAGTGCCCTGCCTCGAGACAGTTGCCACAATGCTCAACTGTCAAAATACTGCATTGGAGGGTAGTTTTGACTCTATTTAGATAGTAGAACACTCTACTTATAGGTGAATAGAGAGCTCTTGGTGTGAGCACTAAAATGGGAAGTGATGCTGAATTAAATAGGCTACTACTTTAGTGTTACACATAGCATACACACACTACACACTCACATGTAACAATTCAACAAAATCTTTTGAGGCCCACTATAAGCTGGGCCCATTGGCACAGTCCTTCAAGCAGGAAATAGGAGAGAGAAGTGAAACAATGCAAAGGTTGTCAGTGACTACAGAAGTACATCAGAATGGGGCAGGGGCACACTGGAGACACCAGATGAGAGGGGCATGTCCAGAAGATCCACTTTGAAAGTATACATTTCAAATAGATTGGACTTCCATTGAGTTTTTCAGCTTTTTAAGTCCACTTCACTTTATTAGCCTATGTAATACAATTACTTTAAAAATCTATACTATAAATTAGTTTGTTGGCATTTTCAACCATTGGTTATGAAAATATGAATTCAGAATGTGCAATATTCAAATGAATGTTAAAGAAGGTAGAATACAGAAAAGGATTGAGTTATCCCCCTATATTGGATCTTTTTATTTATTTACAAATAAAATTGTTTATATTTAAGGCATATAATGTGATGATTTGATATACGTATGTGCAGTCAAGTTAATTAACACACCCATCACCTCACATAGTTCTTTTTTCTAGATAAGAACACTTAGGTTCTACTTTTAGCAAATTCCAAGTATACAATAAAGTATTAGTAACTATAGTCATCATGTTGTGCAATAGATCCCAGAACTTACTCATCTTATACCTGAGTTTACACGCTTTGACCAACATCTCTCCATATATCCACCCTCCCAGTGCTGACAACCACCTTTCTTTAAGTTCAATTAATTTAGATTCACCATATAAGTAAGATCATACAGGGTTTGTTTTCTGTGTCTTGTTTATTTCACTTTGCATAATGTCTTCCAGGTTCATCTATATTGTCCAAAATGGCAGGATTGCCTTCATTTTAACACTGAATGATATTCCTCTGTATATATGTGTACTTATTATGTATATGCGCACACACACACACACACATTTTTATCCATTCATCCATTGACAGACACTTAGGACACATATTGTTATCCATTCATCCATTGACAGACACTTAGGTTTTTTCCACATCTTGGCCATTGTGAAAAATGCTACAATGATGAAAGGATTTCAGGTATCTCTTATTTCCTTAACATATATAAACAGAAATGGAATTGCTAGATCATGAGGTAGTTTATTTTTAATTTTTTGAGGAACTTCCATACTGTTTTCTATGATGGTTATATCAACAGTGTACAAGTGTTCCCCTTCCTCCACATCCTTGCGAATACTTGTTAATTCTTGTATTTGGCATAATAGCCATCCTAACAGGTTGGACATCTCATTGTGGTTTTGATTTACATTTCCCTGATGACTAGTGATGCTGAGTTCCTATTCATATACTATGGACCATTTGTGTGTCTTCTTTGGGGAAATGTCAGTTCAGGTCAATAAAGGGTTTATTTGGACTATAGTTCATGAAAAAGTAATTACTAAACTTTTGAGAAGTATTTCTAGGCAATAGTGATTTTTGATAGCAAAGTTGCCTTTAAATAGTTTCAAGTGCATTCTGGTCAGTACCTTGTATTGCAACTCAAATGTTGTAGAAGCAAACAAGTGATGAACTTTGAACATGTATTCTCAGAATTTGATGAATATGTTTATACTATGTGTAGAATGTTCACAAAATACGTTTTACACTTTTTACATTTTTATACCAATATGAAGTATGCTGAAAAACATAGGCAGGCAAAAATTGTCTCATTTTTGATAGCTGCACTTAGGAAACTGAACTGAGAGAACTGTTCCATGTCTGAGAGGCTACAGTTGTGGTGAAACGGAAAAGCAAGATTTCTTCCTTACTAGTATGAATATGTAAGATACAAACTCTCATTTACATTATAAGTGGGAAATTGGATCCTCCTAATAGAATAATTCCTGACTATAAATAATAAAAGCAAATTAACCATCCTATCTATCTATCATCCATTTATCATCAATCATCTACCCACCTACCTACCTAGCTCTGAAATAATATAAAATCTCATCCAGCAATTGTGAAAAGTAAACCACCACCTTCTTCTGTAGTGTTTGGAGAATTTGAGGATAAAAGGTATTTTCCCTGTAAATAGCTCTCCAGGTGTCCAGAGAGATCATTAAAAGGCAGAAACTTCCCAGGAGACAAAAGGGGATCCTGGGCTCATGGTTGGAAACTTCACATAAATGTGTCACACATCTTATCTGTATCCTGCCATTGAGGAAAGCAGATAAAGGCAGCTTTCCTAGGCCACTATCTCAGAGCTGCCCCATCCCAGGGATGAGCCTATTCATACCTCTGGTTTTGCTCACCCTGACAGCTGGTGAAGGGACCTCCTTTGGAGAAAGTAATTACAATCTGTCTCCATTCTATATTGTTTATAGAAGCGACTCTTTCCTTGCCAGCTTTCCTTCTCACTCAGTCTACCCTGGCATATCCTAGAAAAGTAGGGTTTGTTATTATAAGGCCATGTAAGCTCTTACTCGGGGAACCACTTGGGGACACTGAGAAAAGGAACAGGGAATGCCACCTGTCACATGGTTTCAATTTCCTGACTGTTCAGAGCTTTTAACCCATTCCTGCATTAGAATTTACTTAAGAGCCAAAGCGAATGCCTGCCAGTCCAGGAGCCCTCTCTTACCTTCCAGCCACCTCACACTCCCTCTGCCCCAGGATTGAAGTCACTAACTTCTTGACTGGTAGCATTTAAAAGCAGCTGTATATGTATTTCCAATCTCTGTAGTCTGCAAAACCCATCTGGCACAAGTAGCTTTATATCACACAGGCAGTAAGTCCTGTGACTGACCTTTCTATTGAATTCATTTTTGAATATTTAAAAGGAAGTTGTATAAACATTATATACACAGGCTTTTGTCATTTCACCTGGATTGTCTGCTATTGGAAAGGAAAACAGAGAGTGGTGTCACCTCCAGTTAGAACTGCTGGGCACTCCACTGATCTGACCAGGAGCTGGACACCTTTTGGATCCCAACTAGACACTATGAAAGTTTAGCCAGAGAGATAGCAGGGTCCCCAGCAGGTGAACACTGCCAATCTGAGTGGGAGTGCTGTGCTTGGAAATGTTTGCAACACATCCATTGGTGTTCATACCCTGACATGTAAACAAATGTTCAATAACCGGCTCTCCAGAAAAATATCTATAAAAAATGTTATAGTATTTACTTTGTATATTTATAAATATGTTATATATTATAAATAGGCATATCTATCAGTTTATTATAAGTAAGGTAGATACAGTTTGTTATTTATAAATATAGATAGCACAGAATTTGTACATAATAATAACATATATAATATTCTGTCATGAATTCCACATAGCCAATAAGCTTTTGTTGACCTTTTACCAAATTTTGCATCTGTGCCCAACCTATGATTGTGATTCAACAATAATTTGACAAATGGTGCTGCATCCTCATTCACTGACTCTTTCTCCAATACATTATTGTCATTACATCTGATATGTGATTTGTGAATCTATGTCTAATGTCCGTACAAATGATGTTAAATATCTGAAACCTTTTTGAACTTTGGTACATGTGTGAGAACTTCACTTGCTTGTTGACATGAATAACTTCTTTACTGTTTTAGAATGTAACTGGGATTTGTTTTAATCAAGAACGGTAAGACATATGGACACAGAAATGACTGTCATGAAGGAAGAAGTTTACACTTACAGATCCCTAGAAGTAGAAGGCATAGAACACCACACAGAGCCGCATGGGGAAACACCAGGGTCATTCAGGAGACAGAGGGAACAAGGGAAAAATGTAGGCAAAAGCCTTAAATTTTGGTTTCCATGGGAAGGAATGGGCAAGGCAAGGTAAGAAGGCTTAGGATTGGCTAGTTTGAATAATTTCAGCAGACTCTGGGGCAGAGAGTCTGTCCTTAGTTTCCTGGTACATTTTTCCATTGCCCCCTCTGCCTCCTAACTGACTCTGTGCTTCTCTACCTGTCCTCTTGAGATTTGTGAGTATAACAAACTATCTTTTCAATGGCCTTGTCACACCTGAATAGTAATAGAAGCTACATTTTAAGACACATAGGAATGAGTTGTTCATACATTGGAAGTATAATGGACTAAAGAACCGTGTAAGCTTTGGCACTGGGTCATCACTGTGAAAGCTGCAAATGCTAGTGTGGTAACTTTGTATCTACTGCTGACTGAACCTCCACAAAGGCCAACCATGCAAGTGTGACCCACATGTCTAGACAAGGATGGTTAGTAAAACATACACTTGGACTCCAGGCATTGTCTCGAGGGAAGCCTGGTACTGCTTGGGCCTCTGGAGTTTACTGTATACCGAGAGATACCTCAGTTCATCTGGGGCGGGGGAAAGGTCATCACCACTCAAAATGTTCACAAGGTTGTAAATGAACAAAAACCATATTTCAGAATCTCTGTTATTGAGTCAATAGTAACTTCATCTAATAATAAACCTTACCTTGAAGGAGGCTTTTATATTTCCCTCATGGAATTTGATCAATCATAATGAAAGAAAAGCCACCATAACTGTCTTTCTTTGCCATGTGAGGGAACAGAGGCTTGAGGACTAAGCAGGCACATAGCCAGCAAATAAGAAACAGGGCACTGAAGTTTTGGTGCCTTGATTCCAAAGCCCATGATGCATTTTCTCTCACATCTCTACTGCCTGGAAGGGACTGTAAATTTCTACTATGAATTAGGCATCAATTGTGATTTTAGTTCTTGCTCTAGAGCCTCCTTGTGTGGGGCGCTTGCCAGCCCCAAGACTTCAGTAACCCAGTCCTTGCTCCCTCAAGTACTTTTAGGATCAAGTGGGCATTTTCCCCCTCTGATGCCACATTCCTTCCCTTCTCCTCATTCCCAAACTCTTTCAATTACAGGCTTCCTACAATCTTTTGTAGTCAGGCCCTGGGGCAGCCATATGCCACACCCAGCTCTGGTAGGAATCTGAGAAAGGAGGAGTTTTCAGGCAGAGCTGGAGAAATTCACTTCAGATTTCACCAACTGGGATCTAACATTTCACTTCAGATAATGTTGCCCAAAACAGGAAATGCCATTCCCTTGTGGAAAATCTCTCTCCCTCATTTGTGCAAGCCATGGTTTCTGTGTGATGCGCAAAAGACACAATAAAATAAAAAGAAAAGCAAGAGGGGCGCCTGGGTGGCGCAGTCGGTTAAGCGTCCGACTTCAGCCAGGTCACGATCTCGCGGTCTGTGAGTTCGAGCCCCGCGTCGGGCTCTGGGCTGATGGCTCAGAGCCTGGAGCCTGTTTCCGATTCTGTGTCTCCCTCTCTCTCTGCCCCTCCCCCGTTCATGCTCTGTCTCTCTCTGTCCCAAAAATAAATAAATGTTGAAAAAAAAAAATTTAAAAAAAAAAAAAGAAAAGCAAGAGATCTTCAGGGACTGGCCATTAAGGTGGGCACCCGGCTCTTTTACAAGAAATGAAAAAACAGGCTGTGAATTGCAAGGTGGAGGAAGGAAAGTTCAGCAGTAGGAGAGGGAAAGCACCACTCAGTTTCGTGTGGAGTCAACCACTTAAAATAGGCTCTTGCTGTCTTCTGTGGACCTTTGCAAGGAATCATGCCTATGTCATTGTTTTAAGTGAATATAAATCTATAATGAGACAAATTATGGTTTGAATTTTCCTTTTAGATCCTGTATATGTGTGAAATATGTTGCATTTTAGTGAAATTTGTTTGTCCTGTCAGTGTCAATATTTTCCTCCACAAAACAAACAGTTGAGACTGCTGGATTGAAAAATATCACAATTCACCCCCAGAAACTCCTTGAAATTCTTAATCTCTGGGTGATAGTTTCCATGACATTAACAGGGAGGTTCTAAGGATTAGGAGATGACTACCTGGTAGGCTCCATGGGTGAGTGCAGCACTCAGAGCCTAGTGCTGGATGTTATAAGAAAAAAGATTTATGAAAGCAGAAGGAAGACACTAGGCACACCAGATGATGGGATGAAGGAGAGGTCAAAGGTCTCAAGAACAGAAGAATCAGTAGAGCATCATCACCTGAGCCCAGCCACGACTGACCAATATTTGTGCTCCCCTGAGTGGGGATGAGGCAGGATATGCCACTATGGCTAGCATGATCACTGTATGGAGGTCTCCCTACAAGACTGCATTAGAGCTTCCTTCTGTTCTCATGTCTTCTCCAACTGTGTGACATACCAGGTATTTTCTTTCATGACTTTAGCAATTTCACCAACAGAAATTAGTGAAAGGCAGCGAAGTGAAGTCTCCAAAGATTGGCTCAGAAACGCATTGGCCCAGAAGGGCAGTTTAAGAGGCTAGGGCAGCTGCGGTAGCATGTTCTGTTGCAGTGGAAGTGGGCAGGGCACTGGTTTCAGTGCAGGGCAAGCCCAGCAGAGATAGGAGCATATCCCAGAGCTCAGGTGGTCCTTGCTGCTCCCTTTGTGGCGAGAACTTCCGTTGGAATTTTTCTCTTAATTTTTTTTTAACATTTATTTATTTTTGAGAGAAAGAGACAGAGTGCAAGTAGGGGGAGGGGCAGAGAGAGAGGGAGACACAGAATTTGAGGCAGTCTCCAGGCTCTTGAGCTGTCAGCACAGAGCTTGATGCTGGACTCAAACTAATGAATGGTGAGATCATGACCTGAGCCAAAGTTGGACGCTTAACTGACTGAGCCACCCAGGTGCTCCCACTGGGAGTTTTTCTAAAAGTGTCTTGGAATTCTCAGGCCCAGACTCTTCCTTTATAAGTCTTTCCTCTCATGGGGATGGGAATCATGGCTATGGGCAAGCCCTGCAAGGGCAGCAACATGCCATCCTCATTGCCAGTGCTCAACACTGGGCAATGTCAGGTGAATACACTCCTGGAGTAGGATCTAGTTCAGGTTTGAAAAGGACCCCTTCTCAGCCTGCTCAGGCCTGTTGGGCCCCAGATGGAGCCAGTGCCTGCCCAGGCTTTCATCAAGGGTGGGCTTCTGAAGACAGTGAAGGGACTTTATGCTTTGATTTTGTCTAGTACAGGCTCTGTGGGGCCATGATTTGCACCTCTGTTTTCAAGTGGCCCTCTGCTGGGAACTCTTCTAGGACCTGAATGTTGACCTTACTGTTTTAGTGTCCCCAGGGCCTCACAGAGGCCCTGGCACTTGTGTATGTGCCCAGGCCAGTGAACCACTCTGCAAGGAAAACCGGTGGATCTTCCTCATCAATGGAATTCTAGAACTACTCTATCGGCCATGGCAGCCACTAGCCAGATGAGCCTGCTTATATTTCAGTGAATTAAAATACAGTCCCTCAGTTACATAAGCTCCATTTCAAGTGCTTGTCAACCTACCCATTGTGGCCAGCGACCACCATGCTGGATTGTGCAGAGAGAACATCTCCCTGCCTCACAGATGCTGTCCTGGGCAGCTGCTTTCAGCCCAGCACAGGGCTGCTGTCCTTGTACTTCACATAATCCAAAGATTCAGAAACAGTAGCAACCTGCATGTGATTTATTTCCTTTTTCTGTCTCTTTTTAATTCTCTTTCTTAGTCATAGGCTCCTCTTTGTAGCTCTTCCCCATTCCTTCTCTCACAATTCTCACCCTGAAGGACCTGGTCTCATCCAGGCAATTGAGGTCATTGGGTCATCAGTGTCTATAAATAATCTCTCTGCAGGCCCCTCACCCACTTTCCTAGTATGTCCTTGGTTTCTGAGTGCTGAGCTGCACCGTAGTGTATTGAACAGCCGTGAATGCCAAAGGAGCAGGGCTGAGAGTCAGAAGAACTGGGCCTATCCTGCTGAAGTGGCAGCAATAGGGCTGGCTGTGCCCTGGGTACTCCCTACACAGGAAGTTTCCTGCATTGGGTGGCTCTGTCAACTCTGTTCCAGCAGGAGTCTGGTTCCAGACATTCTCTTGTCATGGACTCAAGAGAAGGGACTGAGTAGTAAAAGGATGTGATAAAGTAGCAGAAATGTGCATGTGGAGCAAGTGAGATGAAGTAGAGAAGGCAAACAAGTTCATGTATACTTTGGTGCTTTCCTCATGTTCTTTTTGGCATTTCAGGAAAACCAACAAAACCAAGGAGAGCACTGGGATGGGCACTATTGTGTATGACTGTAGGAGGAGGATCAGTGCCATCAAGTGAAGGATGTCTTTAGAACATCCTCCCAGGGAGTGGATGTCTGTTCCATAAAAGTCCCTCAGGTTGCATGGCTAGACCTCTAATAGTTCCTTAATTAGGAGGAGAAGGTTATAGGTACCTGCAGAACCACCTTCCAGTGACTTTAGAACTTGCTGTTACGTATTCCATGTGAAGAGAGCTGCTTGTCCTGCAGGAACCAACCCCATCCTTCAATCTCTTAAGGTCAGCATGGAGCATCCACAGTTAAGTACTGGGTTCTGTGGCTTCAGATCTCAGAAAATGGTGAGCAGCATAGAGGCACCCAGGGCCCCCTCCCATGCAAGCAGGAAAGCCCACATGGTACACTTGGGAGTCGCCCAAGCCCTGGGGTCCCACGGCCTCTATAGAGCCCTGTCCAAGGCCTATGGTTACAACGTGACACAATTTTTCAAAAGCTGGAGTCCTGTATATTTTTTCATTGGTGTGTAAAAGTCAAACAAAATACAAAAACCTGAAGGTGAAAAACCAAAGTTAACTTGAAACGTGTTTAAAGGGTAGGAGTACAAGTGTATTCATGTGTTTTTCATTTTGTAAATAAATAAATATAACTGGATATCTTACATTTTAAAAAGGAGCATCTCCTGTAGACATTTTCACATTGGAATATACTAAAGCCATAGAATTTATGTTTTTATTACCACTGCATAAGAATATATTTTTTTTAACTGAAAGGTACAGGCAAGGTTTGGTGGTTGTGCTAGAAAGAAAAATCCTTATTAGGGCAAAAGGGAAGCACTCCAAGAAGCTGACCACTTTTTTTTTTAAGATTTTTTTTAATGTTTATTTATATATGAAAGAGAGACAGAGAGTGCATGAGCAGGGGAGGGGCAGGTAGAAACAGAAACAGGATCTGAAGCAGGCTCCAGGCTCTGAGCTGATAGCACAGAACTCGATGGGGGGCCCAAACCCACAAGCAGAGCTGAAGTCAGACTCTCAACCGACTGAGCCACCCAGGCGCCCCTGCGAGCTAACCACTTTTAAAGTGCAGATCTCATGACAGGACTGTCTTGGGTGGAGGGGTGGGGGAAAAGAAAGGGTCATCCCTTCCACTCCTGTTCCATGAGACCCGAGACAGGCAGCTCCTCACTCAGCCCAGGTCCGTGGGACTCAGACTGCTCATCCTGGAGACCTAGAGTTTTCCCATTTGCCCTGCATTATTTCACTCTCCAGGGTACCAGTCCTCTGAAGGCTGCCCTGCCCATCACCTGGGGTGAATGGCTCTGTGTGTTGATAGATCACATACTTAGTACAGAGCAGCAAATAGGTCTCAGTACCTTGTGCATATGACCCCGGATGATTCTAGGGGCCAAGGTCACCTTCCCAGGGGCCAGGACACACCCAACACACTCACCCTCTTCCATCCATCACTCTGACCCCCGTGGATTCCTGTTTGTGCTACAGATTCGGGCACTGGTGACCAGAGGCCTCAGAGGGGCTGGAGATGTCCACCGCTGGGGGCCTTAAGTCATGAGGCCAACAACGGAGGTGCCCCTGGGCTCCTCCTGAACACTCCTCTCTCCCAAGTCAGCTACTGTAGTGCCAGTTATTTAGTTCCTGAATGTGTGGACCTAGACTTAGTTTGGTGAACATTCTTTACTTTTGATGTTGGAAGTTTTACATTACACAATATTTGCTACCAGTTGTTTCCTTTATTTATTTTCTTAATGTTTATTTATTTATTTATTTATTTTTTTTTTTTTTGAGAGAGAGAGAGCATGAGTGGGAGAGGGGCAGAGAGAGAGAGGACAGAATATCTGAAGCAGGCTCTGCATTGACAGCAGCAAGCCTGATGTGGGGCTTGAACTCACTAACCTGAGATCATGACCTGAGCTGAAGTCGTACACGCAACTGACTGAGCCCCCTACCAGTTGTTTAAAAAGTATCTTTATATAAATGAAAAGTACCCCAAACCAAGCAAGCTCTTAAAAAATTATTATGAGGCAATTTCCCTGGTGACTGCCACTAAGGTCATTCTGCCTCTCATTTTTTTCTTAAGTTTATTTATTTATTTATTTAGAGAGAAAGAAAGAGGATCCCAAGTGAGCTCCATGCTTCAGCACGGGGCTTGATCTCATGAACTTCGAGATCATGACTTGAGTCAAAATCAAGAGTCAGGCGTTTAACTGAGCCACCCAGGCGTCTCAAAAGCAGTATGATTGATTGATTTAATTTTTTAAATTTACATCCAAATTAGCATATAGTGCAACAATTATTTCAGGAGTAGATTCCTTAATTCCCCTTACCCATTTAGCCCATCCCCCCTCCCACAACTCCTCCAGTAACACTCTGTTTGTTCTCCATATTTAAGAGTCTCTTGTGTTTTGTCCCCCTCCCTGTTTTTATATTATTTTTGCTTCCCTTCCCTTATGTTCATCTGTTCTGTGTCTTAAAGTCCTCATATGAGTGAAGTCATATGATATTTGTCTTTCTCTGACTAATTTCGCTTAGCATAATACCTTCTAGTTCCATCCACGTAGTTGCAAATGGCAAGATTTCATTCTTTTGATTGCCGAGTAATACTCCATTATATATATATATATATATATATATATATACCACATTTTCTTTATCCATTCATCCATCGATGGACATTTGGACTCTTTCCATACTTTGGCTATTGTTGATAGTGCAAAAGCAGTATGATTTAAACAGACTTTCTAACATCCCAGGGCTCTCTCTCCTGTTGTTGCTGTGAAATGCTTGAAAACATGGCAGCTTGCTTCTGGAGTTTTCCTAGCTGTATTCCCCTACCCTTCACTCGTAGGGTGCCTCCTGCTACTCCTACTGCACTGTCCTGCTCTATTTTGATTCTGTCCTTTAATACCAGGAGCAACTTGTACAACTTAGAAGGAACAGCTGCATTCATCTTCCCCAAGTATACAGCTACTCCTTTAAATGGATATCTATTTTTTTTAAGATTTAATTTTTAAGTAATCTCTATAGCTAACATGGGGCTTGAACTCACAACCCCAAAATCAAGAGTTGCATGTTTTCACCAAGCCAGCCAGGCATCCCTAAATGGATTATTTACTTTCAGACTCATTTAACTTTGAAGTTATTTTCAATTATATGCATATATTTTAATTATTTCAATTTAGAATTTTAAACTTATTTAAAAATATTTTTTTAATTTATTTTATTTTAAGAGAGAGAATGAGAGAGAGAGCAGGAGTGGGAAAGTGGCAAAGAGAGAGGTAGAGTGAGAGGAGGCCAAGCAGGCTCCAGACCTCCACACTGAGCCTGATGCAGGGCTTGATCTCAGGACCATGAGAGAGTGACCTGAGCTGAAATCAAGAGTTGGACGCTCAACCAACTGAGCTACCCAGGCATCTCTAAACTTACTTTTAATAAGTATTTTACTCTTATAATCATTAATTTTTAATTTCTTATTTATTTTAGTCATGGATTTTCCTTTGTTATTTATATTTGAGTCTTTTGATTTTAGAGTTGTTAATTTTCATTTTCTATTAAAAATTAGAATAGGTCATTTGTTTAGCAAATACAATTTTCTCTACTAGGTTTTTAGAGAAAATCAAATAAGGTAAAGATCCCAGCCCAAAGAAGCTTACAGTCTTAGGCAAACTCTTATATATTACAATGTCAAAAGTGACGTTAAAAAGTATACAGGTGAAGTCCTATGGAGGTGACATTTCCAGGCATAGTTGATAAAGATTTCATGTAGGAGATAACACTCAACTTTCCAAAAGAGAAAAGGAAGGACATTTGATGTATGTCGAAGTCTGAAGGTTATTACTTTATTTATTTTAGATTTGCCTACTTTTTTTTTTTATTTTTTATTTTTTTAAAAAATTTTTTTTTTTCAACGTTTATTTATTTTTGGGACAGAGAGAGGCAGAGCATGAACGGGGGAGGGGCAGAGAGAGAGGGAGACACAGAATCGGAAACAGGCTCCAGGCTCTGAGCCATCAGCCCAGAGCCCGACGCGGGGCTCGAACTCACGGACCGCGAGATCGCGACCTGGCTGAAGTCGGACGCTTAACCGACTGCGCCACCCAGGCGCCCCAAGATTTGCCTACTTTCAAAAGGATATGGTTTTTATTATGGCAATTTATTTTTGGTGCTTAAGTGGCTGTTTTTGATTCTAGCTCTTTGGATCCCTAGTCATGTAGATTCAGAACCATGTCTAACTGGGCCTACAACTTCATCAGCAAATGGCTTTTGCTATTATCAGGCAGACACCAGGCTCCCCCACCAGATCTCGTGTAAGCCACAGAGCCTCTAAGTATTATCTTAAATACTTGTCCATACTATATATAAAAGTATTGTTTTGGAAATAACCTCTAAAAAGAAAGAACTCTTAATTTTTACTTATTTTTATTTTAACAAGTGTACATAAAAAACGTCAGCCACATTATGCTATGATTCTGATTACTCGGTCTCTTGAAAATAGACATGTAAGCTAAGAATTATGTGGCTTACAGCACATAAATGTTCGTCCTCTGCATATGGAGAGGAATATTCACATTCCAGAGGTTCAGAAATGCTCTCGCAGACTGCCATGCCCAGGGTGCTCTGCGTCTCACTGCCAGCAGACTGTTAGTGCGGGAAGTCATCGAACCAGGGTCACAGCTACATCTTTTTTTTTCCAATGTTTATTTTTAAGAGAGAGAGAGAGAGAGGGAGCATGAGCAAGGAAAAGGCAGAGAGAGAGAAGGAGACATAAAATCCAAAGCAGGTTCCAGGCTCTGCACTGTCAGCACAGAGCCTGACACAGGGCTTGAGCCCATGAACTGTAAGATCATGACCTGAGCTGAAGTCGGATGCTTAACTGACTGAGCCACTCAAGCACCCGTGGTCACAGCTCCATCTGAAACACATTCTCAAGAGATCTTTCTTCACTAAAGGATGAGAGCTACATCATACAAGACCCCTTCAAAATTTGATCCCCACAGAAGCCCTGTCCTAGAATCTTCCAGTAAAGATTGGCTTGATTCATGGATGACAGAATATGTGACATGTAGATGAGCACTGGGCTGGCTGACTACATCCCATGAGCATATTTGTCACCTCTCTGGGCCTCAACAGGGCTCACTGGCAAAGACCATTGATCTAAGTAACTTCTAGGATATTGGGTATTCACATAATCAAGTTATGGACTTGTCCTGTACTCGCTTTCCAAGTGGTGGGCAGAAAAGTTTCACTTCCCCAAGGATAGGCAGAGCCAGAGAGAGAGAATGTAGGAGAAGAGATAAGAATAGGAGATTTGTAGCCAAGGCATCAAGGAGCATGTGTCAAGGGAGGAGTAGAGATGGCTGGATTTCCACCCAAGCAGAGTCCTACAGGGTGGCAGAAGGGCTATGGTACAGAGTGCTCTCAAATGTGCAGCCAAGTGACTATGGGATCATGGTCTTTCTCTGGATGTCAAGGAAGGCAGTTAAGTAGAACAGTCAGGCAGACCCAGCTTCACAGGCAGGTAGCACAGTAATTTTTATCTTTGAGCTTGTGACTTATAACAGAGTATGTGCACAAGGACAGCAGAGGAGGTTCTCCAGATGGGCACATGCACCTGGGGGTTCAGGGACATGGGCACAGTAAGCCATGGGAAGTGTGTCATATAGAATTGGCCTGATCCAATTAGATTCAAGCTCTTTTGGGGGGATAGTTTTTGAAGTAAATGTTTCAGATTTGTTGTGATTCCAGGAGGGCTTTTCTTAGCTGCTTCTTGCCCTGGTTCTCTCCAGTAAACCAGCTGCCCTGCAGTTTAACTTTTATCTCAGATAAATCTACCAGTCTCTTAATTGCTTTTTGCCACAAAATCCATTATTTCTGAGGAAGCCCTTCAGCTTGAATTTTCCCACATTCCATTGTAAACAAAGTCAGTTCTGTTGGGAAGAGCTTCAGATTTCTTTGTTGTATAGCCTGATTCTCTCCCTGGACCAAATTTCTGAGCCAGAACTGGAGCTCTGGGGACAGACACACTTGTCTATCAGCCTGTTTTAGGAGCTAGATGCTCCATGATATGGGGGAAGGAGGGTGGTAGCCTCAGGTCATCTTGTCTTGCCAATCTGTGCATAGATACTTTGCTTTAAAGTCCAGGGCAAGAACAGGTATTTTTAGTGCAGCACACCCAATGTAGAGCCTTCCTTCAGAGTAGGGGCTGATGGTAGAAAGATCCTCAAGCTCTTGGCCACACTTGCCCAGAACTTCATAGGTAGCTGGGGTCAGGATAAGAAAGACTGACATCCTGCCTCTCCCAAGAGGATGCTGTAACCCTCTAACTGGGGGACAGGGAGCCCTGTGTCCTTGGCTGCAGGAATCTGGAGTGGACTTTGTGTCATGCTGATCTGGGAATGGGAAAGGGAGGAAGTAGGTGTGGTTCAAGTGCCACAGACTCTTGCCATTCTTACTAAGTTTTTGTAGGTTTTCTTGAATAAAATTTTCTCCATTTGTTATATGTCCATAGGACCACTTTTGAACACTTTAATTTTTGAAAACAATCTTCACCACTTTCACTGGAGAGTTGGTCCATAGAGCCATGCCACAGTGGTACTCCTTGCTGGTAGTTTTGAGGTCATTTGTTATTCAGTAAAAACAGATACAGGGAAATGAGTAGAGATATGTAAAAGCTAACAGACACAGGGGAACAAGTAGAGGTATATGTAATCTTTGGCATTTACAAAGTCTGAAATCTTGGTCCATTTCTGCTTTCTCTCATATCTTCTAGTTCTTATTTAGTGAGTTTTGTTTCAGTTCATGGTTGCTTCTATTTGACCATATGCTGGTTTTTATTCTTGGAAGAACTTGCAGTGATTTTCTTATACCAAGAATGAATGTACCCTCCTTTAGGGAAGCTCAGCATTTGCTTCTGCCAGGAGGCTGGAGCCCTATTGGTCACAGACCACCTCAAACTACATTCACATCTTGATGTTGGTTGACAGAGCTCTAGCCAGTCAAACTGCAAGGGTACATCCACCCGTTTCTTTGCTTTCAACTCAGTGCCAATGTGGCCTTCCCTGCAGGCTCTAGGGCTTGAAGGAGACCAGTGTGTCTTATCCTGTTAGGCTTTTTGGGGTCCCAGTGTAATATGGGGAACATTTCCCATAAAATTCTTGAGATAGTTAATTTTATGTATTGACTTGGTTGGGTCACAGTGTTCAGATATTTGGTCAAAAATTATGCTAGATGTTTCTGTGACAGTGTTTTTTTTGATGAGATTAACACAAATCAGCAGACTTTGAGTAAAGCACATGTCCTTCCATAATGTAAGTGGGCCTCACCTAATCAGTTGAAGGCCTAAATAGAACAAAAGACTAACTGCCCCAGAGGAAGAAGGTTATTATGCCAGCAGACCACCTCCAAACTTGAACTGAAATGTTGCCTCTTCCTGAGTCTCCAGCCTGACAACCTTTGGACTTTGTGTTAAAATACCTGTGCGATTTTAATTTATGGAGGTGACTATGTGGTGGCCCAGAGAGGTAAATACCATTGAGGGATTTTTGTTGTTTACATTTCCCGAGAAGAGTGAACATGTCACTTCACACAGGGCCACATGATAATGAAACACCTGTTTGGTCAGGAGATAGAAGCAGGAGTGAGGTGAAAGTACAGCCCAGCGCTTTATTGTGGTTTGCATGGACAAAGTAAGGCAGGGGAGAGGAAGCAGTTTAGGACTGGTCAGTTGGAATAATGTCAACAGGCTCTGGGCTATATGGGTGGTCTCTGTCTACCATCTAGCTTTGCAGTGATTGAAGGTGGGAAAAATATTGGTTTGGTGTGTGAGAGTAAGACAGACGCATTGGGGGTACAGACTTCGGTTTGGTTTGGTTTGCATATGAAATGTATGTTCCCAGTTGATTATTATCTCTAGGTATGGAACAGCCTCTCCGTGGTCAACCCCCACTGAGATTTCAAGTTATTATAAAATACAGAAAACAAAAAATACAATTAATATAGCTTTGAATTGCAATATCATCTCTTCCTGAGTCTAAGCCTGCCAGCCCACCCTGCAGATTTTGGATTGTTAGTCTCCATAATCATGAGCTAATTCCTTTAAATAAATCAATCTGTGTGTGTGTGTGTGTGTGTGTGTGTGTGTGTGTCTGTAGATGTATAGATATAGATCCTATATATTTATATACAGACATTAATTGATTCTCTGGAGACCCCTGTCTAATACAGCTTCCTTCCCATGGTCTTTGCAGAAGTCTCCTGAGGCCCACATATGAGCTGTAAGAATATATCCTTGCAACAAAAATAACTTTGGGTATCAGATATTCTGATTATGTTCTGATTGCAGGCTTTTCTCTCAGAATTTGCCCTGGCAGATCCCTGCTCTCTTCCTACCTTTTCAATGTCTTTATGAAGATTTTTAATTTTTTTTTAACGTTTATTTATTTTTGAGACAGGGAGAGATAGAGCATGAATGGGGGAGGGTCAGAGAGAGAGGGAGACACAGAATCTGAAACAGGCTCCAGGCTCTGAGCTGTCAGCACAGAGCCCGAGGCGGGGCTCGAACTCACAGACCGCGAGATCATGACCTGAGCTGAAGTCAGACGCTTCACTGAGCCACCCAGGCGCCCCGAAGATTTTTAAAAAGGATTTTATTTTATTCATTATAATTTTTATTCATTTAATTTACTAATGAAATAACTTATTTGAACTATTCAAATTAGAGCCTGGCCCAGCTCTCCAAGCTCAAGCACTCATTTGTAACTTCCTGATCTAATTCACGCACGAAAAAGAAAATGAGTTTAGTTTATATTGTCACTAAGCCCAGAAAATCCCTGCCAACCTTATGCTGCCAACTTTTCTAGGACCGTATTATTGGTGGAGAATTTTAAACTGAAGGCATTTTTATTCTTTTTACATATTTTCTGTATCTCCTTTTTCTTTATTTTCCTCTGTTTCTCTCTGGATTAAGCCTTATAGTTTTTTTGATTTTCTGCCTGGTCTTTTTTTCTGCCCCTGAAATTTCTCTTTTTGTATGGTAAAAGGCTTCTGCCACCCCACTCTTTTCCATTTTTTCCAGGGTTACTTCAATGAGCTATCAAAACATACCTGGCGAATTATTCAAATTATTCAAATTTTAAATTATTCAATTTTCAAATATCAAATTATTCAAATAATTTATTCATTATTTTATTCATTATTATTTTACTTTTTTGTGTGTTTTTATTGAAATTCTAGTTAGTTAACCTACAGCATAATACTAGTTTCAGGTGTACAATATTCAGCACTTCAAAACAATACCTAGTGCTCATCACAAGTGCCCTCTTTAATCCCCATCACCTGTTTAACCCATGACCCCACCCACCTCTCCTTTGGTAACCATCAGTTTGTTCTCTATAGGTGAGAGTCAACTTCTAGGTTTGCCTCTTTACATAAGATCTTATTTTTTGAAGTGATCTCTACACCCATTGTGGGGCTCAGACTCACAATCATGAGATCAAGAGTTGCATGCTCCATCAACTGAGACAGCCGGGTACCTCATGAATATTTTCTTTACTGAATTAATAAAGACTTTCTTTTCTTTCTTTCTTTCTTTTTTTTTTTTAGCAGGAGAGTGGACCCAAGTAATCTAGACCCCCTGTAGCAATTATCTCCTGTCTGTCCCTCCAGGCATACTCTCCACCCCATCCCACTCCTTCTGTGCGGGTGGAAGTGCAAGCTGGAAGGCCTGACAGGTTCCTATTCTCTCTGGCCACAGTGGGTTCAACCAGAGGGGAGACTCAGATGAAGATCTGAGGAGGCGAGAGAAGTGGTCACAGTGTTTATTTCCACAAAAACCCTATTTGTGAGGTTTCCTCAGTTAGCTATGTCCCTCAGCTGTCAGTCCTTGCTCCTCTTCTCCCTTCCCTGTTCCTTAGGGCCAGGGGTGGGGGGAGTGGGGGGTGGCAGAGCTTATGCCAGGCTCCTGCACTGGCCTCCTCTTCTCCTTATCCCCAACCATACTTTAGAAATTAGATCTTTTGTAAAGAAACTCCACACATTATCCTACCATAAGTGTGCCAGCTCCAAAGTCCATACTTTGCAATGTCTACACAAAGTAGCAACTGTATGCCTCTTTCATCTGTGTTTACCTGTTATTCATCCAATCTGTTGTGCCTTCTAATTCAACCATTGTATTTTCCATACACAATATTTTGACTTGGTTCTTTCCTGTGGTTTCTTTGTCTTGGGTCTTATTGCTAATAATATTTTCCTATATCCATAAGGATATTTATTGCGTTTATTAATTTTTGGTGGTCTGTCTCTTCTAATAATTCTATCTCAAATAACATATAACGTCCAATCTTCTGTATTTCTTATGTGACAATCATACTTCTCAGTTGTGCAGTTATTTTGGCACATGTGCTCATATAACCCATGGGTTAGCAGCTACTCTGTCACTCTTTGGTACAGTATACCAGAGAAGGACAGAAGTCCTGGTGAGTTCAAGGAGAAGGGAGGGTGACCCTAGACCAGAGGCCCCAGGCATCAAAAATCCACTCTTAACCTCTCCTCCATACTGATATCTGCCAGGCATTTTCTGCAGCCAAGGCTTCAACATTAAAGCTCTTAGAAGAAGTCATAGTGGAAGGATCAAGTCTCCCCATGTAGTACTCCCCCCGACCTCAGGGGTAGAAGCGTGGGCACGGAGGGCATGTACTCAAGATGGCTATCAGAAGCTACACACTAGTTGACACATCCACCCTGGAATACACTGGCACCTGAGAAAGATTAGGCAGCATTTGTCACACGGTATCGGATGGGGGGAGAGTGGGACATGCAAACAGCCTTCAAGCCCATCCTATCATTGCCCTACTCTCTTAACCCAGCTACAGGCCACTTCAGGAAAACTTTACTTCCTCTAGGATTTCTTGTTGATTCTACATTTCCTTCTCACCTTCCCTGCTCATCCAGGGTTGATGTGGGAGTGCGACCTAGCAGCCCATTGGGAGCTTCTGATGGCGGGTCTGGTGAAATCCACCTCAGCAGCACTCCCAGCCTGTTCCCCAGCCCCAGTCCTACTGGCCTTCCAGACCTGCTCTGCACCCTGACATCAGTCTTGTTATTTGGGATCTTTCCTTGTCACTGACCAGGGCCACACTTGGGACAGTTAACCCAAACCTCTCAAGGTACCTCTCAAAATTAACCTGAGAGAGGAAATCACACAGGGCCTGAGGTGCCTGAGAATGGCCTGCATTAGAGGGAAGACCCCTGAGCTCCTTAAGAAATCTGGGTTTGAATTTCTGCTCTGCTATTTACTACCCACATCACCTCAGACAAGTTACCTAACCATGCTAGATCTTGGGTTAAGATCTGTAAAAAGAGATCAAACATGGATAATAATACCAAACATTGAAGCTGGCTGTAACAGGGAAGTAGGCTGTGGGAAAGTTGTGATTTGGCAGATCTTCAGAGTGGACTGGAAATGTATTTGCATCTACTGAGTTAGGGGACCCAAGAAACTTCATGCAGGACCAACAGTCACACCACTCGGTGCTTCACATAGAAACATGGCTATTGATGGACAAAGCAGAAGTCACTGTGGGAGAGAAACCCAGCACAGTCAGCACAAAGCCACCATGGGTTGAAGGTAAGTGGAAGTTCTAGGGGCAGTGGGTAGATAATGCTCCAAATCTGAACTAAGTGCTGACTCCCACCTCCGGGCCCAGCAATACAGCCAGGAAGCCCCATAACTGAGTCTACTAATAGGGAGAGAATGCTTTTTTTTTTTTTTTTTTTTTATCACTTCCAGACACTGCTGAGCTGGGAAGAAAACCTCTGCATGAGTAGCAGAGGGCTTAAAGCCAGCAAGATTCTGGTGACCATGTGGATGTGACTTCACCTATTTTCACCTGCTGGTGAGAGTCCAGGCTATCTGGGGGACAAGATTGGAAAGAATTTGCACAGAACACCTGATGGCATTTTGATACAGTGGATCTGCAATGGTTGAGGGCTGCTCCCTGATCACCAAGAGTTCAGGGTGGGTCTTGTGGTTATGAGACTCTTCTGAGTATTCTGCTAACTAGTTACAATTCTGTGACCCAGACATATTTGTAGGGAACAGTTCAGGACATGGCTTAAGGCTCAGTGCTGGGCCAGCAAGTCCTGGGTCAGCCAAACCACAAGCTATGACAGGTTCCCAGGGGGTGGGGGGCTGGGCCCCTGGAGATAGGGGGAGGACAGGTACTGTGGGTACAAGGGGAATAGACTAACAGCAGAGATCTGAGGGCAGCTGACCTGTGATTTTGGACCTTAGCCTGGTAGCCAGAGCCCTTCACAGTCTACTTTAAATAGAGCCTTTCAAATAGAACCTCTGTGACCTGTGGGCCTGGAGTATCCTTCTTCATCTCCGGCTCAGGGCAAATCATCCACCTGTAGGGCGACCCGTCCCTATCACATTGGCCATTAGTGTTCTGTGGGACCTAGGGGATGCCACTTCCTCCATGGAGTGAGGCCTTGGGCCCTAAGCCATGACAGCTCTTTGGAAGACTCCTCAAGGCTAGTGATTCAGTTCCAGATAGCTAGCCAGGCCCTCAGTGTCCTTGCCCTTCCCTACTCCCAGCTGAGGGAGCGGGGAGAACTTCATGTGCCAAGGAGCTTGAATGACAGTAGGGTGGGGACAGAAGGTAGCTCTGATAGGTCAGAAACAGGAGCAGGAAGCTTCTTTAATATATTTTTTAAAATTTTATCAGGCCTGGAGTAAGCTTCAGATGGACAGGATTGCTCAGAGATGGACACATTTAAGAAGAATGTAGAGCCTGTTGGCATTAATGCAAACAAGCTTGTTGGGGAGGGCCAGGAGGGGCATCACAGGGTCTGTCACAGAATCCTTAGGAAAATCAGCAGTAGGAGGAAGGTCTGTAAAGACACAAGGGTTATGCAGGTGCTGGGCTTGTGGACAGTGCCCAGAGAAGAAAAGTCACTCAAAACAGGAGGTTTGTCCTGAGAAGGAGCAAAAGAAGGATCAGGATTGGGCAAGGTGCTCCGCTTCTCACTGATCCAGTGGGAAAAGTAGGTGAGCCTGGTGAAGACGCTGGGGCCTATGGGATAGTGGCAGGCCTGGCTCCAGCTAGACAGCCCCATCAGAAACCAAGTGCCACCATTCAGCTTGCAGACCAAGGGGCCTCCAGAATCTCCCTGAGGAAAGAGACAGCATGAGTCATGGGGACCAAAATAGAGGGGGACACACATGGTTTAGACAGTGTGAAGTACCTTTGCCCTCCACCAGAGTGGAGTTTAGGAAGCCTCATGTCAAGGTGGGGCTGTGAATTGTTCTCATCAGAATTACATGGAGGATTTGAAAAATCCAGACACAGAGTCCCACTGCAGACCTCTTTGATCAAAATCGCAAGGGTAGGGCTTTGGAGCTCACTTCACAAAGCCTGTGGAGGGGACTCTGAGCATCCTTCTAAGCTGGCAGTCATAGACCTATCAGAATATGCAGGCAGACTCCAGATATCGGACACCAGCCCTTTGTGCTCCCAATCCTAAGTGAGTGAAGGTACCACCTGAAGTCCCATGGGGCTTGCAGGCCTCTGGGTAATTATCAGTCCAGTACAACATCCCACCTGGGCATTTGTTTTTGACTTATTAAGGTCTCTGGTTTGTGGAGCTCCTTTAGAAAACGCAAACTGTTAAATGTGCTCAGCAGAAAAGAAGTGATCCCAAGTCCAAACTGGTAGGGTGGTCAGAATGGCAGGGAGCCCAAGGGGGTCCCAGAAAAATGCTAAGGACTTTGAGGTCAGGACTCCAAGGCAGGAAGGCACCATTGGGCATAATGCTTCTATCTCATGGGTTATAAAGTAGGGACCAAAGAAACATAGCACCCTTCCAGCCTTCTGTTGAATAAACATGACAGAGTACCCTGTGTGTAGGAGACACTGATATGACACAGAACATGAACACAGACAGTACAGCACACACCATGCACAGATGCAAGGTGTGGAACAGAGGCACCCAGGGGGTGGTAAATGGCAGGAAGGGCTGCCCTAACTGGACCATCAGAGAGCCTCTAAGCAGAGATGGGAGGGATGAGCAAGGCCTGACCTGGAATTTGCAGGCACAGGTAGGCGGCCTGCTTGGCACAGGTGAGGCTGAGAAGTGGCAGGGCCATGCCCAGGCTTATCAGCTGGGAGGGTATGGATGAAGGGACATTGAAGGACACTCAGCAGGGAGGTAGTGTGACCTGATACAGATTCTAAAAGGATGGTAGGATTTCTGGGGCTGGGTGAAGCACAGTATGTGGCAGGGCAGAAATCAGCACAGGGAGACCAGTCATGAACTACTGTAGCAGAAAGAGACTGATAAAGACAGGCAAGAAATGGTGAGGCACAGATTTGCCCTACCTGACCCTTTCCCTCCATTTAAGGTAAAAATGGAGCAAGGCAGGAAAAGCAGAATAAGGGCTGAGTGGGGGGTCCTTGGTGTGTGGAGGTCAGAAAGAGGAGGAAGAAAGCAGGAGACACAAGAGGGGCTGCCCTTCAAGTATGATGGGATGTGCTGCAGGGTGCATGGCCAAGCACCAAGTGGGAGGAGGTCAGAGGTGCACCTAGGCATCTGGCTGTCTTGGTGAGAAAACTGTGGAGGAAGGGCGAGCACAAAAGTCTGATAGAATGGGCTGAGGCAAGAAAGAGAAGTGAGTAAGCCAGAGAGGGCCCTTGAAGTGGGTGAGCCCTGTGGGAAGGCAGGCTGAGAATCAGGGCCCAGGGCAGAGAGCTGGGGAAAAGGGAAGGTATGTGTAGGGTGTTTTAAGATGGGCATCATGACAGTATGTTTTTCAGCTGATGGGAGATGGTCAAGGAGAGAGACAAAGAGGTAGCAAAAGGAGCAGGAGAGGAAGGAGCTCTGTATGAGGAAGCATGTGGGGGCCATAGCTCCAAGCTTTTCTAGGTTTGACTATAATCATGCCACTTCACCTTGAGCTATCCACTTTCCTCTCTGGGTGTCAGTTTCTCCACCATAGAATAGAAGGATTCCACAGAGTAGGAGAAAATATTCTTAATACATATATTCAATAACATACTCATATTCTAAAATTCAATGAGAAAGACACACAATCTCATTGAAATAATGGCAAAAAAATTTGAATAGACACTTTTAAAAAGAGGCAATACACATATGAAAAAAGTGCTTATCTTCATTATTCACAGAGAAATTCTCAGAGAAATGCAAATTAAAAATCACATTGAAAATGGCGGGCAACATGAAGTACTGGAGGCAATGTGGAGCAAACACAACTGTCATTCCCTGCTGGGGGGAGTGCAAACTGGTACCAGTGGATTGGAAAGCTGCTCCTCAGTACCTGTGAGAGACGAACCTGTGCATATCTTATGGCACAGTAATTCTACTCCCAGGGTTATACTCAACCAAAATGTGAACCCATGTGCACTAAAACACATGCACTAGGATATTCACAGCAAATCTATTTGTAATGGTCTCAAGTGGAAACTATCCAAATGCCACGAAGACTAGAATAGATAAATAAAATTGTAGTATATTCACACAGTGGATACCATACAGCAACAAGATGAACAATGTAAACTACACACAAGATGCATAAATCTCAGAAACATAATATTGACCAGATGAGAATGCATCCTCTATAATTCCATGTAGGTAAGTCCCGACACTAATCCACAGAGCTTCAGAAGCCAGGACTAGTCTCAGGGAGTTAGTAACAGGAAGGAAGTATCAGGAGGATTCTTTAGGTGCTGGTTGTTACGTGATTGTGCCAATTTCTTTTTTTTTTTTATTTAATTTAAAAAAAAATGTTTACTCATTTTTAACGCAGAGAGAGAGAGAGAGAGAGAGAATGGGAGGGGCAGCGAGAGGGAGATACAGAATCCGAAGCAGGTTTCAGGCTCTGAGCTGTCAGAAAGCCCGACATGCAGCTCGAACTCATGAACTGCGAGATCATGACCTAAGCCGAAGTCAGACGCTCAACTGACTGAGCCACCCAGGCGCCCCCCAAAATTTTTTTTTAATGTTTATTTATTTTTGAGACAGAGAGAGACAGACAGAGTGCAAGCAGGGGAGGGGCAGAGACAGAGGGAGACACAGAATCTGAAGCAGGCTTCAGGCTCTGAGCTGTCAGCACAGAGCCGGACATGAGGCTCAAACTCACGGACCACGAGATTATGACCTGAGCTGAAGTCGGATGCTTAACAGACTGAGCCACCCAGGTGTCCCTGATTGTGCAAATTTCTAAAAATGCATCAAATGGCACATGTCTAAATTATGCCCTTTTCTATGCATGCTATTCTTCAACAACGTTTTTTTTTAAACGAAGAAATGTATGGAATGAACTAGTATTCTTTGGGGTCTTCTGACCTTCAGTTCTGACACTTCAGGCTGGGGTGAGCTTAGGAGGAGGAAGTCAGGGGCAGGATCCAGAGAAGACACAAAGGGAGAGGGGAGTTCCCACTTGATAAACAGAGCCAATCTCACTTACTCTGCAGATGGACTTTCCTGTCATGAGGTCCCCAGCACAAAACATATCCTCGTGTATAGAATATTCACTGCTGCTGGAGTCTGGCGATTGGAAATACATTTTACAGACTTCACTGTCAATGATGCCAACCTCTCCTTCCTGCAGCTGAAATGGTGCAGCCAGGAAATCTGCAGGGGTCAGGAGTGGGGGAAGGTCAGATGTGGGTTGGAGCCTGAGAGAAGGGCTAGCTACCTCCCCAACTGGCCTGCTAATGGACATGCTGCCATTTCCAACTGACAGGATTGGGGAAGTCTCTCAGAGGACTTGCAAAGATGAAGGGAAAAGACATTTAAGGCAGACAAGAGAGCAAAGGTGAAGGGTCTGTGGTGGGAAGTGCCAGGAGGGAGGTCTGGGTGGCTGCAGTGGCATGGGAGTTGAAAAAAATGAGACAAGGTCACAGCAGGGTCCAGAGCGAGCAAGGCCTCTTCACCAGTATGTGGAGTTTGGATTTCCCTCAAGCACACTGGGAAACCACTGAAGGGTCTCCTTGTGTTTTGAAAATAATTAATCTGGCAGCTATGCAGATATAGAAGTAGAGGTGGAGGGTGGAAGTTGAGAGTCCTGGCTTGGCCCAGGTTCCAGTGATGCACCTAATGGATGCTGGGTGGGGTGAGGTAGTATGTCAAATAAGACATGGCCCAGCCTCAACGAGCAGCTGGTCTGTGGATGCTTTCCATGTGGATTCTATTTCCACAGATTGCTCACAGATCAGACTGGTGTTTTCAGTGTCACAGTGACAGCTCCGTCCTGTGGAGTGCTTGCCATGTACAGCTCTCACATGTCCTTGGGGACAACCCAGGCCCAGCAACTGTGGTCAGGGAGAGGACAGAACAGCTGCAGGCTGAGTCTATCATTGATGTCAGATGCTCCCTGACCTGCTGGCTGCTCTAGCCTGCAACTTCCCCTCATACCCCAATTCCTACCCTCCGACCAGTTTTGCAGAATCCTCCTTGCTCTGCCAGTGGTTCTTAATGAGTGACAGTGCTTCCCAAGAGGGTGTCTTTGGAAATGTTGAAGCATTGGCTGTTTTCATGACTAGACAGTGTGATTGATATTTGTGGCCAGAGCACAGCAAAGAAAATCTTGCCCCAAATACCTCCAGTGAGATACTCTGCCAGATCATGACCCTATGACCCTACAAATCACGGCAAATTTACATTCTGCTTTTTTCACTCTATGTTACATTTTCCTAAATTAAAAGCATTTTCCATTGTGTTAAAAAAATATTTGCCCACCATTTCTCCTCTCTCAGCCTAAAAATGTACAAGCCCAGCAAGCTGGCAGAACAGGCAAGTTTTACTTGAATTAATGGATGAGGGGAAGTGAGATTCACATAGGAATATGTTCTTAATCCAGAAACACCCAACTTTGCCTCTCAAGCCAACAAGCAAACTTGTTTTCATTTCCTTACTGTTATGCTTCCCTGAGTACCTTCCATGGTAGGGAAAGCCCAAGAGGTGCCTGATGAAGCTTTGGAGGGGCCTGACATGGTCTCATGCAGGACCTGTGAATCAGAGTGGAATCCTAAATGGCTTGGAGTCAAAGAGCCCAAGTTCTTGATTCCAAAAGTTAGATATGCTCAGACTTTTTGAAGCATGACAGAAGGAAACTGAAGCTTTAGAAGGAAATGGTATCAGGGCTGGAAGGGCCCCACAATGGTTAACACACCTTCCTCCTCCACCACCCTTACCCTCCCTGCCTGCCCTGCTCCTACTTACCATCCTCAGTGATCATCCCCCAGCCGGTTATCCAGCAGCTGCTGTGAAGGGGCAGCTTCATGGTAGGCCCCGGCAGGCAGGCAGGGAGGATGTGAGAAGTAAAGTTCACAGATAGATGCAGTTGCAACAGAGCGATGTCACTGCCCATGTAGTAGCGTTTGTTAAAGTCATTGTGAACAATGACTCGATACACTGTCATCTGCCGGCTATGCTCAGTGGGATGTTGGAGCTGATGGTACCCTAGCAGGACCTGGTAGTCAGATGGTTCATGGGACCTGTTGTGAGAGGCTGTATTATCACCTGTCTCCTCTGAGCACTGGGCTAACACCCTTGCACTCTCACCTGACTGCCTACCCCCAACTCTCCCAACCCCATAAGCAACCAGACATCACCATTATTCCAGAGGTTGCTCTCTCCTCCCTTCCTAATATTCTCATCAGGTGGGCTGGATTCTTGTCTGTCTGTTGCCTCAGGAAATCTGTCCTTTGAAAGTTTCTGATGGCTTTCCCAGTATGCCCCCAAATCAAAGGAGCAGAGAATCTCAGTGCTGGAAAGAAACATTGGGGCACATCAAACTATACCCCTTCATTTTAGAACAGAGGAGACTTGGCTCCTTCCCAGCTCTGACCAGAACTATTGGAAGGTCCCATCACTTGGAGTGGTTCTCAAAGACCCCATTTCTCAGTGCAGAATCATCCATTCCCTCTTCCCATTCTTCACACTCAGACTTCCCTAAAGGATGAACCCCATCTGGAGACAGGCACTCAATAAGCCTGTGTGGAGCAAACAGGCGAGCACATGGAACTGAACTTGCTTCTGGAATGTGAGCAGCTTTCCAACATACGTGGTCTGCTCATGCTGCTCCCTTGCCCAGACTCCATGTGACTGGATTCTTCTCCCACAAGGCCGTACTAGCTCCGAGCCCCTCCTCTGATGCAACCCATGGTACCTCTCCTGACACTGGCTCAGGGTCTACCCTCTTGCATATTCTGGTCTTTCCATCCTGCAGCACAGTAGCTGGGTTCATGTGTCACTTTCCTGATAGGATGAGAAACTTCAAGGTGGGTCTTGCATCTCCACATCCTCCATGGTGGGCCTCACAAGGGGCCTACCACCCACAAGTGCTGAATAAATGAACAGAACCCAAGTGGTTCTCAAAGCCAGTTGATGCCAGTGGCTCTTACCTCCTCTGACTTCGAGTGTGATATTCTCCCCGCTCCCTCTGGGCACAGAGTAAGCTCAGGATACACCTGAGATGCAGCCCACTCTCCTGACTATCTGTGTCCCATCCGAGGACAGAGGCCATTTGCTTCATGCCTCACTCTGGCCTATGGAGACAGTGGTGAACACAGTTGCTCTTAGGCACATATTTCTACAGAAGTGACAGGAATTTCTGGATGCTGGTTAAACAGCCAGAGTCCCATGATGCTTCCACAGAGAAATGTGCTAGAATGTGCAGGTGGTTAGGACCCAGGGAAGCCTCTGGCAGTTGTGCCAATGATGACCTTTGAACAGCCTGATTGGAAGAGGACAAAATAATTGCCCAATTTGTCCAGGCTCTAATGCTCCCCCAGCCCTGGAAAGTGGGGACCCTAGAACTATTGCTCTGACTTAAAGCCTAAAACCTGTTCCATATGTTCAGCCAGGGATACTACACACCCACTACCATCTGCACAAGAGGAAACAAACCCACTGACATCTTGTTGGCCTGTCTAGAGCTGGGTAAGATGTAGAATGCAGAATCTACCTTGAGTGGGAACAGGACTCAGAATCCTAAAATTTAAAGAAGACAAAAAGTGGGCTGAAGGCAATGACTTTGGAACTAAAGTTTGTTTTCCAGTACTTACTGATAATCACAGTTGAAGTTAATTTCCACTTAGCTATGTACAAGTAATGTACATGTAGCTGAGACAGCCATACCATCTTGGTATTACCAAAGTGTGAGGAGGGGGACAGATGGGAACATCCCTGAAGGAAGAGATAAGGTAAATGGCCTTTGTACTGGGAGATGTGAACTCAGAGAGTCAGGAGACTGGAGTAAGGTGGTGAGAAGGGATGGCATTCCAAGTAGAGGGGAATGCTCGGTCAAAGGCAGGGGCAAAGTGCACACAGACACCTGGTGGTGGCCAGGAACAAAGCCCAGGGAAAAAGGTCTGGGACATCATTCTCCTCCTTCTGTTCTGTCCATCTTGTGTTCCCTCCCCAATCCCACCTGAGTCACTGGGCCCATTGGGAACACGCACTTTTGGAAGCAGTGGGCAGCTGAGATCACCCAGTAGGCATCTATGAGGGCAGCTCCACAGATGTGCTTGCCATGGTAGAGTAGGCTGGCCTGCCATGGCCACCGACGGTCCGGTGCATTCTGGCCACCAAAGATCTTCCCAGTTACTGCTGGCTTCCCACACACTGTGGAGACAATCCTACCCATGAGGCACCATGAGGTATTATGGATGCCAGCCTTGGTGTCTCTGGATGTCAGCATCAACAGGACACAGGGCCACCATGGCCCCTCCTCACTTTTCAGCTGGGAAATCCAAGGCCCAGGGTGAAGAGACATGGCTCATGTAACAAAGAGCCACCTGGCTTTGCTGGTGATGCTAGTACTAAGGAAGCAGCCTGTGGGTTTCAGTAAGAAGGGTGGGGGTGAGGTTTGTGGTGCAGGCACCTGCAGAGGTACACATCTGCATACCACTGGGGTGCGCAAGTCAAGACCAGGAGGTGGTGCTGCCCCAGGTGCTTCACCAGACCTTATTTCACTTAACTAGCACACCATTATTTGAAGTCCCAGAAACTAAGGACTTACTTAGGGATGCTGTTTACTCAGGGCCACTGAGGATTAAGTGGTTGCACCCCTCCCACCTCAGTCCAATATTCTAGGGAGACTGAGGCCAAATGGAGCACATTTTGCTTGATAATTCTCCTAAAGCACTGCATCCTGTTCTTAAAATGAAGAGGTTTTGGGGGTCCACACAGACAGGCCAGTGATGAACCTCCGCTCTTGAACTGAGGAGGCTTGAGATCCAGAAGGAAAGAGCTGGCAAGAAGAGGGGGTGCCCTGGTCTCCTCAGCCATGGGTCTCCCTGACCGTGCCGAAGGGGAACCCAGGAATTCTAGGGCCCCACTCAGCCAGGTAGAGTTCCTCCTGGCTGGTGGGGTGGGTGAGGGACACTTGAAAGGTGGGGGAACCTGACGCCCCTCACCATACTCCCCCCCCTACACTCACCATCCGCAGCAGTTCCCTCGGGCTCAGCACGAAGCAACAGTGGGCACAGCCAGAGCAGGGCTGTGGCCAGCACGCAGGCCCCCTGCCAGCCTGGGCCTGAGCCCTCGGCCCGGGCGCTTGCCATTGGGCCAGTCCACGTCGTCTTCCCAGACAAGGGGCCTGCGCCACGCGAGGCCGCAAGGGCTGCTGGGAAACCGTCTCCCTCTGTAGGGAGTGTCGCCTCCTGCCCTGCAGCCTGTGTGGGTACCAGGAGGAGGCAATGGGCCCACACACGATGCCAGAGTCCCTAGGCTGATGGGAGAAGCAGAGGACATATAGAGTCTTCTGCCAAGGGACCCCAGTTTGATGGCAGACACAGCGTGGTTATGGTGTATGCCTAGGAATATGCACTAATGGTCAGAGGTCATGTGCTTATATAATGTCACCAAATATTTCTAACTGGCTTTCAAGATCCAAAGCGCTCATTTCTACCCCTCCCCCATTCACATAATTAGGTCAGACCCACTATGGATAATATCTCTTTCTTAAACTCACTTGAGCAATACAGCATGGCATAGTAATGGGGTGGATATTTCATTATAGTCACAGGTGGCAAGAGGGCATTATGCAAGGGTATGGGTTGTATGCGGAGTTCAACCTCTGGCTGCCAACAACTTATGTTCTTCCCAAATGCAAAATCATTCACTATATTCTAAGGTCCCCAAGAGTCTCATTCCATTACAGTATCAACTCAAAATTCAGAGTCTCATCTGTTAGAGAAGGTCACTGAGAGGATATGACCACTGGTTGATCTTAGAGCTAGATCCAGGCAGAAGAGGCCCCTCACTCTCCCCTGGCCTTGGAATGTATGCTTTGCCCACCAAGTGGGAGCTGCTTCAAGGACACCCAAGACAAGCCTCATATTTAAGTTCTCTTGCTAATTAAATCTGCCACCTACCAATCTGCAGCAGCCTGCCTCTTTTTCTAGCCTCTCCTTGACCTCTGCGAACAGGGGCCAATCTGTGAGCCAACCTAGTCATCTAAATGTAAGCATCAGTATCTCATCAGCTCAAAGTGCAAAATCTCATCATTTAAATCCTCTAAGTTAGGTGAGGATGAGGTTCCTAGCTTTAATCCATTAAACATCATTCTTAAACAAAATTTTTCCTCCATCTGAGGACCTATAAAACTAAAGAAACTACCTACCCAACATTCCCAACACACAATGGTGGGACAGGCCTAGGATAACAATGCAAGACATTGCCATTCAAAGAGGGAGGAGGAGGGGAGATGGAAAATACAAAGGAGTTACTTGTGCATAAGTTTGTATATCCTACTGGACAAGATTTCAAGGCCTTAGGAAAGAATTCTCTGTGACTCTTGGCTCTGCTCTTTAGACTCTTGGTTATCCTTCTCCTGCTTTTTCTTTTAATTTTAATATTTGCTTATTTCATTATTTATTTATTTGCTTTTTATTTATTTATTTATTTATTTTTATTTATTTATTTAAATTTACATCCAAAGTAGTTAGCATATAATGCAATAATGATTCAGAAGTAGATTCCAGTGATTCATCCCCTATATATAACACCCAGTGCTCATCCCAACAAGTGTCTTCCTTAATGCCCCTTATACATTTAGCCCATCCCTCCACCCACAACCCCTCTGGCAACCCTCAATTTATTCTCTATATTTAAGAGTCTCTTATGTTTTGTCTGCCTCTTGTTTTTATACTATTTTTGCTTCCCTTCCCTTACATTCATCTATTTTCTACCTTAAATTCCACATATGAGTGAAGTCATATAATATCTGTCTTTCTCTGACTGATTAATTTTGCTTAGCATAATACCCTCTAGTTCCATCCACACAGTTGCAAATGGCAAGGCTTCATTCTTTTTGATTGCTGAGTAATACTTCATTGTATATATATACCACATCTTCTTTATCCATTCATCTGTGGATGGACATTAGGGGTCTTTCCATACTTTAGCTATTGTTGATAGCACTGCTATACATTGGGGTGCATGTGCCCCCTTTGAAACAGCAAACCTGAATCCCTTGGATAAATACCTAGTAGTGCAATTGCTAGGTTGTAGGGTAGTTCTATTTTTAATTTTTTGAGGAATCTCCATACCGTTTTCCAGAAAATGCTGCACCAGTTTGCATTTTCATCAGTAGTGCAAAAGAGATCCTCTTTCTCCACATCCTCACCAACATCTGCTGTTGCCTGAGTTGTTAATTTTAGCCATTCTGATTGGTGTGAGATGATATCTCATTGTGGTTTTGATTTGTATTTCCCTGATGATGTTGATGTTGAGCATTTTTTCATGTGTCTGTTAGTCATTTGGATGTCTTCCTTGGAAAAGTGTCTATTCATGTCTTTTGTCCATTTCTTCACTAGATTATTTGTTTTTTGGGTGCTGAGTTTGATAAGTTCTTTATTGATTTTGGATACTAACCCTTTATCTGATATGTCATTTGCAAATATCTTCTCCCATTCCATTGGTTGCCTTTTAGTTTATAGTTTTGATGATTGTTTCCTTTGTTTTTGTTTCCCCCAAAGACAAGTTGAGTAAGAAGTTGCTGTGGCTGAGATCAAAGAGGTTTTTGCCTACTTTCTCCTCGAGGATTTTGATGGCTTCTGTCTTACATTTAGGTTTTTCTTGCATTTTAAGCTTACTTTTGTGCATGGTGTAAGAAAGTGGTCCAGGTTAATTTTTCTGCATGTCACTGTCCAGTTTTCCCAACATCGTTTGCTAAAGAGACTGTCTTTATTCCACTGGATATTCTTTCCTTCTTTGTCAAAGATGAGTTGGCCATACATTTGTGGGTACATTTCTGGGTTTTCTATTCTGTTCCATTGATCTGAGTGTCTGGTTTTGTGCCAGTACCATACTGTCTTGATGATTACAGCTTTGTAATACATCTTGAAGTCTGGGATTGTGATGCCTCCAGCTTTGGTTTTCTTTTTAGAATTGCTTTCACTATTCGGGGTCTTTTCTGGTTCCATACAAATTTTAGGATTGTTTGTTCTAGCTATGTGAAGAGTGCTGGTGTTATTTTGATAGGAATTGCATTGACTATGTAGATTGCTTTGGGTAGTATTCACATTTTAACAACATTTTTTTCTTTCATAAGCATGGAATATTTTTCAAATTTTTTGTGTCTTCAATTTTCTTTCATAAGCTTTCTATAGTTTTCAGTGTATAGATTTTTCATGTCTTTGGTTAGGTTTATTCCTAGGTATATTATGGTTTTTGGTGCAACTGCAAATGGGATCAATTCCTTGATTTCTCTTTCTGTTGCTTCATTATTGGTGTACAGGAATGCAACTGATTTCTGTGCATTGATTTAATATCCTGTGACTTTGCTGAATTCATGGATCAATTCTAGCAGGTTTTTGGTGGAATATTTTGGGTTTTCTATATAGAGTATCATGTCATCTGCAAAGAGTGAAAGTTTGACTTCCTCCTTGCTGATTTTGATGCCTTTTATTCCTTTGTGTTGTCTGATTGCTAAGGCTAGGACTTTCAACACTATGTTGAATAACAGTGGTGAGAGGTGGATATCCCTGTCTTGTTCCTGACCCTAGGGGGTAAGGTCTCAGTTTTTCCCCATTGAGGATGATATTAGCAGTGGGTCTTTCATATATGACTTTTAAGATCTTGAGGTATGATCCTTCTATCCCTACTTTCTTGAGGGTTTTTATCAAGAAAGGATGCTGTGTTTTGTCAAATGTTTTCTCTGCATCTATTGAGAGGATAATGTGGTTCTTGTCCTTTCTTTTATTGAGGTGATGTATCACATTGATTGTTTTGCAGACATTGAATCAGTCCTGCATCCCAGGTATAAATCCCACTTGGTCATGGTGCATAATTCTTTTAATGTATTGTTGGATCCAGTTGGCTAGTATCTTGTTGAGGATTTTTGCATCCATGTTCATCAAGGAAATTGGTCTGTAGTTCTCCTTTTAGTGGGGTCTTTGTCTGGTTTTGCAATCAAGGTAATGCTGGCTTCATAGAATGAGTTTGGAAGTTTTCCTTCCATTTCTATTTTTGGTAACAGCCTCAAAAGAATAGGTGTTAACACTTCTTTAAATGTTTGGTAGAATTCCCCTGGAAAGCCATCTGGCCCTGGACTCTAGTTTTTTGGGAGATTTTTGATTACTAATTCAATTTCTTTACTGGTTTCTATTGTTTCAGTTTCTTTTTGTTTCAGTTTCATTTTGTTTCAGTTTATATGTTTCTAGGAACTTGTCCATTTCTTCCAGATTGCCCAATTTGTTGGTGTATAACTGCTCTTTTCTCTTACTATTGTTTGTATTTCTGCAGTGTTGGTTGTGGTCTCTCTTCTTTCATTCTTGTTTTAATTTATTTGTGTCCTTTCCTTTTTCTTTTTGGTCAGACTGGCCAGGATTTATCAATTTTGTGAATTGTTTCAAAGAACCAGTTCCTGGTTTCATTGATAAGATCTACTGATTTTTTTTTTTATTTCAATAGCGTTAATTTCTGCTCTAAACTTTATTATTTCCCATGTTCTGCTGGTTTTGGGTTTATTTGATGTTCTTTTTCCAGCTCTTTTTTTTTTTTTTACTTTTTTTTTTAACGTTTATTTATTTTTGAGACAGAGAGAGACAGAGCATGAACGGGGGAGGGTCAGAGAGAGGGAGACACAGAATCTGAAACAGGCTCCAGGCTCTGAGCTGTCAGCACAGAGCCCGACACGGGGCTCGAACTCACAGACTGCGAGATCATGACCTGAGCCGAAGTCGGCCGCTTAACTGACTGAGCCACCCAGGTGCCCCTTTTTCCAGCTCTTTAAGGTATAAGGTTAGGTTGTGTATCTGAGACCTTTCTTTCTTCTTTAGGATGGCCTGGATTGCTATATACTTCCCTCTTATGACCGCCTTTGCTGCATACTAGAGGTTTTGGGTTGTGGTGTTATCATTTGTGTTGGCTTCCATTACTTTTTAATTTCCCCTTTAATTTCTTGGTTAGCCCATTCATTCTTTAATAAGATGTTCTTTAATTTCCAAGTATTTGTTGTCTTTCCAAATTTTTTCTTGTGGTTGATTTTGAGTTCCATAGCATTGTGGTCTGAAAATATGCACAGTATGATCTCGATCTTTTTGTACTTGTTGAGGGCTGATTTGTGTCCCAGTATGTGGTCTACTCTGGAGAATGTTCCATGTGCACTTGAGAAGAATGTGTATTCTGCTGCCTTATGGAGAAATGTTCAGAATATATCTGTTAAGTCCATCTCATCCAGTGCATCATTCAAAGCCATTATTTCCTTGTCGATTTTCTGTTTAGATGATCTGTCCATTGCTGTGAGTGGGGTGTTGAAGTCCCCTACTATTATGGTATTATTATCAATGAGTTTCTTTATTTGTGATTAATTGATTTATATATTTGCATTCCTCCACAGTTGGAGCATAAGTGTTTACAATTTTTAGAACTTCTTGGTGGATAGACCCCTTAATTATGATATAATGCCCTTATTCATCTCTTGTTACAGTCTTTACTTTAAAATCTAGATTTCCTGGGGCGCCTGGGTGGCGCAGTCGGTTAAGCGTCCGACTTCAACCAGGTCACGATCTCGCGGTCCGGGAGTTCGAGCCCCGCATCAGGCTCTGGGCTGATGGCTCAGAGCCTGGAGCCTGTTTCCGATTCTGTGTCTCCCTCTCTCTCTGCCCCTCTCCTGTTCATGCTCTGTCTCTCTCTGTCCCAAAAATAAATAAACGTTGAAAAAAATTAAAAAAAAAATCTAGATTTCCTGATGTAAGTATGGCTACTCTGGCTTTCCTTTGGTGACCATTAACATGATAGATAGTTCTCCATCCCCTTACTTTCAATGTGAAGGTGCCTTTAGGTCTAAAATGAATCTCTTTTAAACAGCATGTAGATGGAATTTGTTTTCTTATCCATTCTGTTACCCTATGTATTTTGATTGGAGCTTTTAGTCCATTGACATTTAGAGTGAGTACTGAAAGATATGAATTTATTGCCATTATGTTGCCTGTAGAGTTGGAGTTTCTGATGGTGTTCACTAGTCCTTTCTAGTCTTTGTTGCTTTGGTCTTTTTTGTTTTGTTCCATCTTTTCTCCCCCCAGAGAGTCCCCCTTAAATTTTTTTGCAGGGCTGATTTAGTGATCATGAATTCCTTTAGTTTTTGTTTGTCTGGGAAACTTTTTATCTCTCCTTCTATTTTGAATGACAGCCTTGCTGGATAAAGAATTCTTGGATGCATATTTTTCCAATTCAGCACATTGAATATATCCTGCCCCTCCTTTTTTGGCCTGCCTAGCTTCTGTGGATAGGTCTGCTGTGAACCTGATTTGTCTTTCCTTGTAATATAAGGACTTTTCTTCCATTGCTGCTTTCATGATTCTTTCCTTGTCTGTGTATTTTGTGAATTTGACTATGATATGCCTTGTTGATGGTTGGTTTTTCTTGAGTCTAACATGAGTTCTCTGTGCTCCCTGGATATTGATGTTTGTGTCTTTCTGCAGGTTAGGAAAGTTTTCCACTATGATTTGCTCACATAAAACTTCTATCCCTTTTTCTCTCTCTTCATCTTCTGGGACCCCTATGATTTGGATGTTATTCATTTTTGATGAGTCACTGAGTTCTCTAATTCTTATATCGTGATCTTTTGCCTTAGTTTCCCTCTTTATTTCTGCTTCATTATTCTCCATAAGCTTGTCCTCTATATTGCTGATTCACTGCTCTGCTTCATCCATTCTTGCCACCATGGCATCCACTCAAGATTGTAGCTCAGTTAAAGCATTTTTAATTTTGTCCTGACTAGATTTTATTTCTTTTATCTCTGCAGGAAGGGATTCTATGATTTTTTCAGCCCCAGCTAGTATTCTTATTATTGTGATTCTAAATTCTGGTTCAGACATCTTGCTTGTATCTGTATTGATTAAGTCTCTGGCTGTCATACCTTCCTGTTCTTTCTTTTGGAATGAATTCCTTCATCTTGCCATTTTGGAGGAAGACAAAGAATTAATAAAATTAAAAATTAAAATTGAAAAATTAAGAACAGCACAAAAACATCAAATAATGGAAGCTAAATCCTAGGTGTTTTTTGGTCTGGTTGTTGAAATAAGCTTGATAGAATAGAGAAAAAAGGGAAAGAAAAGAAAAAGGTTGGGGAGGGAAGGAAAATTTTTGAAAATAAAAAATAGAATAAAATGAAATGATGAAAGTAAAACAGAATTTTTAAAAATTTACAAAAAAGTAAAAAATACAGTAGAAAAAAATGAAAGAATAATCTTTTTTTATAAAAACAGAAATGATGACTGGCTCCATTGGCAGCACAGTTCCCAGACTGAAGACTGGGGTTCCAGGTGGGATCCATATGTGATGACAGGGGCTGTAGCAGCCACCTTGGAGTCAAGGATGAACGTCATATCTGGAGGATAATAGAACCATCTGATCTTTGATCTGTTATAAGATCTTTCACATTGGAGCATATTTATTTGCCTCATTATTTTCCATACTATTACTCCATGGTATGTGAAGTGAGATACTATCTCATTCCAATAACTAAGATAGAAAGCATGGGTGGGGGAGGAGCAGCGGGGGCGGGGGGGCGGTACACAGAATCTGGGGAAGGCTCCAGGCTCTCAACTGTCAGCACACAGTGAGATCATGACCTGTGCTGAAGTGAGACACCCAATTGACTGAGCCACTCAGGTGCTCGCATGATCCTTTTTCCTAAGTTTATAGGAAACTGATTGAATATTTACTTTCTACTTGTTTTAAACCCTGGAATAAAGAAAAGAGAATTTCAATATATACATCCCATCAAGATTTAGAGATTTGCATCCTAACTAGACACTAGATTTATGATAATGCCTACATTTATACCATGCCTCTCAAGGAGATAGAACATTAGTTTTCAAATTCCAGTGGGGTTAAACCATGCATATTCCTGGGCCACCCTCTCATGGGCTCTTGGAAACTGTGATTAAACACTTAATTCTGATACCCCAGGTCATTGGATTATACTTTGAGAAGGACTTCAAATGATTGCAGTAAGCAAAACTCCTCTTACTTCTGTCTTATGAACAAAAGATCTGAATGCATTTTCAGATGGAATTAGTGGAGTATGTTCTAGTCTCCACTAGATGGTAGCATATAAAAACTTTGACTTTTGAACACCCTTTATTTTAATTGTGTGATTTTAAAGAAAAGATTGTTAAAATAAGTGGTTTAAAACATTATTTAGGGTAAAGACATTTCCAGGCGTCCACGGGGACAACCTGGAGGGCCATAAGTGTGTGTTGCAAACTGGTGGAGAAAAAACAGGTGGCGTGGGCATAGAGGGGTGGTAACTCCTTCTATGGAGAAACAAAGGGAAGAGAAAGAGAGGCTGGGGAAGTGTAAGACTGTATCTGGACAAGAGAAAAACCATGGAACGGGACAGACAGAGATCCAATCTCTAACTTCAAGGCTTTCTCCAACTGGGGCCAGCTGACCTGTTTGCACACCTGGGGAGGAGGGAAGCCAGCCCCGGGATCAGTAACTAGTTCAGAGGTGCAGTCTGCAGTGGGAGAAAGCAATCCCCTCCCTGGAGTGCAGTGGGAAGAAAGTATATAACCATTAAAAGACAAAGACTGCCTATGCCTGCCAGCCAGAGGCCAAATGTCCAGGTGTGGAGAAGCACTTCCTAAGAAACAGGGCACACAGAGAGGGACTCTTTAAGACATCAGGGTTTAAATCCCAGCTGAGTGCCAGAGAGGCATGGGAGTCAACAGAGCAAGACAAACTGCCTCGTTCACACCCGTGGCACTGTGAGGATGGTCTGAACAGAGTGGTTTGGGTAACTCTGTCTGTGGAGGAGAGACTGGGGTGTCACCATTTTTCTCCCCATCACCAACAAGGGGGGGCTTCAGGGAACCAACAGTGGGCCCACAGTGGAGGTGGGACCCACCTATAGAAAACCATGCCCCTCCACACCTGGTAACTTTGTATCTACTGGAGTGGGATTAACGTGATGGACTAGACAGGCCCTCATCCAGACCAGCGCTGCCAGTGGTTCCGAGGCACCCAGTGATTTTTCATTTTCTGATTTAATTTTTGGGCAATTCTTATACATATTTTTTTTCTTCCTTTTTTCCTTATTTATTCCCTCCTCTAGTCTGGTTACTCTGGTTCTTGGTTTGTTTAAGCAGACATATTTAATCTATTCTCTTTATGCCTATTCTTTATCTCCTTTTTTATTTTATGTGGAAGGAGGGAGATAAAATAAGTTTTCTAAGGAATTTGGAAGCCAGGATTTCAGGACCTTGAAGGACTAGCTGCTGTTAAGATATGGTTACATTTAGCTTTTAATAAAACAAAACACTAAGACACTAAGGCAGCCATGAGTTGCTTGAGGAAGGTCACTCTGAATGTTTTAGGTGTCTATCAGTGGGCTACAAGCTGTGTGATTTAATTTAAGCTATATTTCTCTTGCCTTGATTTTTCTCATCATTTACCGTCATGGTTCTAGAGCCTGCTAGCTGGGCCCAGTCTTGGCACAGACCCTGCTTGCATGCCAGTTTGCCTCTTGAGGATGCTGATTCCTTATGTGTGAGGTGGGGATTAGGATAGTTCATCCCCACAGCCCACCTAGCACCCTGCCACTGCTCACAGGGTGCTCTTCACTCTCCAAAACCACCGATTTCATGATGGTGGCACCCCTGTCCCAAGCCTATCTTCTGCACTTCCTTGGAAACAGCATGGAGTTGAGGTAGGCGGGGAAAAGGTTAGAGCTCTGATTGACCAGGAACAGGACACAGTGGGGCACCAGCAGACCTGGAGTTGAGTCCTGGCCCTGCGTTTCCTGCATAATTGTTGGGTTTTCCTTGGATTGTTTCCTCACCTGCAAACTTCTCATGTGCGTAGTTGTGGAAATGACACGTGGGAAGCCTGGAAGGCACATGTCCCAATGCCAGACATGTCCTTCCCTCACCCTGAGCACCTTCAAAAGCATCTCAGATGATGAGCAACAAATGTCCTATACCCCATCTTCTCCAAAGTTCCCTTTATCTCCCACATTTCCTGAAAACAGTTTTCCCGTGGTTTTTCAGTGGCAGGCTGCCTTTGTCCTTAGACCCACCTGCCTGGTGTGCCCTGGCTCCTGCCCAGTAGTGACTCCTAGCTTCTGAAATGTCTCCAATTCCCCACACCTGATGCCCCCTTTGAGGCCCAGTCATCATGCCTCCCCACCTTGCCCATTCTGGTCACTTTTTCCAGCTTCTGTTCAAAACTCTCAATCTTGTCCTCTATGTCTCAGACTATATTAGGGAGAAGTGTAGTACTTTTATTCTTCAGCTTTTGTGTGTGGTGAGGTGGGAGGGATATACATAACTTCTCAACAGGAGGCCAATTTAGAGAAACAATTGTCTCAAAAATATGTGTGGATGTGGCTTTATCTAATAGCGTGAAACCTAATGAAATCCACCCAAGGACCACAAGGTTCTGGAGTTTATGTCAGCAGAAGTACTGGGGTTTTCTACTGACAGGGACAGATAAAATACAAAATGGAAGTTGGGCCCTTAGATCTCTACTAAGGGGAAGCAAGTTGACAGAGCTACTCAGGTACAAATTTTGTGCAGCTATGTAGTACTTCCCCCTAAAAAGGACACAATAATTGTTTCCAATCATTATTTTCTTTATTATTTTTTTCAGAGAGCCTCCATTATTCCAAATAAATTTAGAGCAATATTTTAAAGTTCTTCTTTAAAATATAGTCATTGAGATTGCAGCTATAACTCATGAAATTATCTATTAAGGACTACATGACTCATACAGAAAAATTTAGAACTTCATTCATGTAAATCTCTAAAGCACTACAAATGTTCTCTTATAAAGTTTGAAGATTTCTTGTTAAGGTCAAGAAAATATTAAAGGGCAAGAAAAAGTAAGGAAGAGGGAAAGAAAAACAAAACAGTTCAGAGAGTATAAAAGAAGCAAATATTAGGGAGGGGCCAAGATGGTAGAGTAGCATGGAAGTTTCTTTGTCTCTCTCATCCCTGATTGCAGCCAGATCAACACCAAACTATCTTGCACACCTAGAAAACTGATCTGAGGATTAACACAACAATCTGCATAACCTGAACCACAGAACTTGGCAGTATGCAGCGTGAAGAGGTAAACTGGGGGAGAGAGAAGTCACAGAGGGTAGGGACTTGTTTTTGCTTGTGGAAAGAGGACAGAGACAGGGGGGAGAGTACAGGAAAAGCACTACTCCCCCAAAGCAGCTGGAGAGAAAGAGAAAGAGTTGAAACACACATAATGGACTGAATAAGAAAGGGAGAAAGGGGAGGGTTTAAATACCATTAAGATAAATGGTATAAATACTATAAACAGGGGAATGAAGAGTCTGAAACTCCTCAGCTCCATACCTGGCAGAGCTCTGGTGGGAAGAGTGAATCCCCAGCAGTAGACAGCAAGGTCAGAGGGGTCCTTGGGCCACCAGGGAGAGGCAGTTCCTCTGCTGGGAGGACATTTGGTAGAAGTTCTGTGGCTTCTCCATAAGCAAAGGTCCCACTGGACCCCAGAGAACAGCCACATTTGCTGGTGTTGGAACAAGGATGTTAAGGGTAAATCCTGGGGCCAGATGTGTGTTGTGATTTACCATAATCCCTGAAATGCTGCTGCTACATGATCTCGTGAACTTCTGGGGCAGGCTGTCACCCAGCCATAGTCTCTGGGCATCTGTAGTAGCACAGTCACGTGAACGTTCCTGGGGGTGCTGGCACCCAGCCATTGCTCAGCGAGATCCTCCCCCAGAGGGTCGGAGCAAGTCAAAGCCGCAGGACCCTCAGAAGTGAGGAGTTTGGAAACACAGCTCCATCTAAGATAAAACTCAGGAGGGAGGTGTGACACCTGGCAGGCTGATGGCTTGGTCACAGACAGCATAGAAGTGGGGAATGGATGGAAGCTGGAGACAAAGGAGGAGCGCTCAATTGCTGGTTGGCGAGAGCGCAGAGTTCTGATACTAGAGACTAGGTAACTGGGTGACACCATTTTCACCTCTCCCTCACATGTACTTACACCAGTACATGCGCCACAACCATCTGCCCCACTACAGTAAACACCGCCATCTAGTGGAGAATGTGGACGTTACACCAAGCCCTGACCAAAGGCACATAAGCGTGCTCTAGGGGAACACTATAAGTCTCCCAGCCTGGTTAGTTCACAGACTATAAAGTGCTTCAAGTTCAACTTCTAGGGGAAACCAGATGTAATTTCAATCATATTTCATTCTGTTCACTGGTCCATCTATTCAATTTTTTCTTTTTCTTTTCTTATTCTTGAAAACAGAAAGAGAAAATTTTGTTTTTATTTTCCTTTTTTAAAATTCAACTTATTGTCAAATTGGCTAACATACAGTGTGTATAGTGTGCTCTTGGTTTTGGGGGTGTATTCTGGTGGTTCATTGCTTACATACAACACCCAGTGCTGATTCTAACAAGTATCCTCCTCAAAGACCATCACCCATTTTCCCCTCTCCCCCTTGCTCTCCATCAACCCTCAGTTTGTTCTCTGTATTTAAGAGACTCCTATGGTTTGCCTCTCTCCCTCTGTAACTATTTTTCCCCTTCCCTTCCCTCACGGTCTTCTGAGAAACTTATTCTCAAATTCCACATATGGTGAAAACATGATATCTGTCTTTTCTGACTCATTTCACTTAGCATACTACCTTCCAGTTCCATCCACGTTGTTGCAAATGGCATGATTTCATTCTTTCTCATTGCCAAGGAGTATTCCATTGTATATATAAACCACATCTTCCTTATCCATCCGTCAGTTGATGGACATTTATGTTCTTTCCATAATTTGGCTATTGTTGAAAGTGCTGCTATAAACATTCTGGTACATGTGCCCCTATGAATCAGCACTCCTGTATCCTTTGGATAAATTGCCAATAGTGCTATTGCTGACTTGTATGGTAGTTCTATTTTTAATTTTTTTGAGGAACCTCCACACTGTTTTCCAGAATGCATTCTGGAATGCACCAGTTTGCATTCCCACCAACAGTGCAAGAGGGTTCCCGTTTCTCCACATCTTTGCCAGCATTTGTTGTTTCCTCAATTGTTAATTTTAGCCACTCTGACCTGTATGAGGTGGCATCTCAGTGTGGTTTTGATTTGTATTTCCCTGATGAAGATGATGAGCATCTTTTCATGTGTCTGTTAGCCATCTGGATGTCTTCTTTGGAAAAGTGTCTATCCATGTCTTCTGCCCATTTCTTCATTGGATTATTTGTTTTTTGGGTGTTGACATTAGTAAGTTCTTTATGGATTTTGGGTACTGACCCTTTATCCTATATGTCATTTGCAAATATATTTTCCCATTCCATCGGTTGCCTTTTAGTTTTGTTGATTGTTTCCTTTGCAGTGCAGAAGGTGTTTATCTTGATGAGGTCCCAATAGTTCATTTTTGCTTTTAATTCCCTTGCCTTTGGAGACGTGTCAAGAAAGAAATTGCTGTGGCTGAGGTCAAAGAAGTTGTTGCCTGCTTTCTCCTCTAGGGTTTTGATGGTTTCTTGTCTCACATTTAGGTCTTTCATCCATTTTGAGTTTGTTTTTGTGTATGGTGTAAGAAAGTGGTCTAGTTTCATTCTTCTGCATGTTGCTGTCCAGTTCTCCCAGCACCATTTGTTAAAGAGACTGTCTTTGTTTCCTTGGATACTCTTTCTTACTTTGTCAAAGATTAGTTGGCCCTATATTTGTGGGTCCAATTCTGGGTTCTCTATTCTACTCCATTGGTCTATATGTCTGTTTTTGTGCCATTACCATACTGTCTTGATGACTACAGCTTTGTAGTAGAGGCTAAAATCCGGAATGGTGATGCTCCTGATTTGGTTTTCTTTTTCAACATTACTTTGGCTATTCAGGGTCTTTTGTGGTTCCATGCACATTTTAGGATTGTTTGTTCTGGCTTTGAGAAGAATGCTGGTGCAATTTTGACTGGGATTGCATTGAATGTGTGGATTGCTTTGGGTAGCATTGACATTGTAACAATATTTATTCTTCCAATTCAGGAGCATGGAATGTTTTCCATTTCTTTGTGTCTTATTCAATTTCCTTCATAGGTTTTCTATAGTTTTCAGCATATAGATCTTTTACATCTTTGGTTAGGTTTATTCCTAGTTATTTGATAGTTCTTGGTGCAATTGTAAACTAAAGGATCAGTTTATTTATTTCTCTTTCTGTTGCTTCATTATTGGTGTATAGAAATGCAACTGATTTTTGTACACTGATTTTTGTACCCTGCAACTTTGCTGAATTCACGTATTAGTTCTAGCAGCCTTTTGGTGGAGTCTTTCAGGTTTTCTGTGTAATCATGTCATCTGCAAAAAGTGAAAGTTTGACTTCTTTGCCAATTTTGATGCTTTTTATTTCATTTTGTTGTCTGCTGATGCTAGGACTCCCAACACTATGTTAAGCAACAATGGTGAGAGTGGACATCCCTGTCATGTTCCTGATCTCAGGGGGAAAGCCTTGGTTTTTCCCCATTGAGGATGATATTAGCTGTGGCCTTTTCATATATGGCTTTTATGATGTTTAGGTATGTTCCTTCTATCCCGACTTTCTTGAGGGTTTTTATTAAGAAAGGATGCTGTAATTCATCAAATGCTTTTCTGGATCTATTGACAGGAACATATGGTTCTTATCCTTTCTTTTATTAATGTGACATATCACATTGATTGATTTGTGAATATTGAACCAGTCCTGCAGCCCAGGATGAATCCCACTTGATCATGGTGAATAATTCTTTTTATATGCTGTTGAATTTGATTTGCTAGTATCTTGAGAATTTTTGCATCCATGTTCATCAGGAAAATTGGCCTGTAAATCTCCTTTTTGGTGGGGTCTCTGGCTTGGGAATCACAGTAATGCTGGCTTCATAGAATGAGTCCCGAAGTTTTCCTTCTGTTTCTGTTTTTTGGAACAGCTTTAGACAGATAGGTATTAACTCTGCTTTAAATGTCTGGTAGAATTCCCCTGGGAAGCCAGCTGGCCCAGGACTCTTATTTGTTGGGAGAGTTTCAGTTTCTTCACTAGTTATGAGTCTGTTCAAATTTTCTGTTACTTCCCATTTGAGTTTTGGTATTGTGTAGGTGTCCAGGAATTTGTCCATTTCTTCCATGTTGTCCATTTTGTTGGCATATAATTTTTCATAGTATTCTCTGATAATTGTTTGTATTTCTGAGGGATTAATTTTCATTTTCATTTGTGGGTTTATCTATATGGGTCCTCTCTCTTTTCTTTTTGAGAAGTCTGTCTAGGGGGTTATCAATTTTGTTATCTTTTCAAAAAAATCAGCTCTTAGTTTCATTGACCTGTTCTGGTTTTTTTGGATTCTATATTGTTTATTTCTGCTCTGATCTTTATTCTCTTCTGCTGGCCTTGGCATTTCTTTGTTGTTCTGCTTCTAGTTCCTTTAGGTGTGCTGTTAGATTTTGTATCTGGGATTTTTCTTATTTCCTAAGATAGGTCTGGCTTGCAATGTATTTTCCTCTTAGGACTGCCTTTGCTGCATCTTTGTGGGGAGTTTTAAAAACATTGTCTTCCCCTGTTCTGTCCTGTGTGTGCAGTGTCCTTTTCCCACCCTCTTGCTGTATTACAACAAGCTTCCTAGAGGCAGAGGCTGTGTTCTGGTGTCTGTGACACAGCCTCATTGTGGAGCAATGGCTTGCAGCTGGAATATTGCATCCAAGGACCCTATAATGACCTTCCCCTCCCAGCCATGGAAGGCAGGGCTGAGAAGAGTTTGCTCCACTGGAATTCATGTGCATTTCCCCTCCATGTGACCTCTGTATGTCTTTTCTTCCGTGGGTGCTCAGGGCTGAGACAGGACTGTGTGCATAGTGGTATTCTCCATTTCTTGGGGTACGTATCTGCCTACATGTTGCCTGCCAAAGGAAAATTCTGATGAATGTATGATTTCTTATGGTTGATCATTATTGCTACTAGAGAAACATCATGTATGCACATAAGAGACTCAATCCAGCATCCTCATCACTGCTCTGCTTATATTGGAGATAACATAAATATCCATCAATAGGTAAAGGATATAGAGTGGTGGTATAAACAGAGAATGAAATGCGGTAAGGCATTTTCTCTTTCTTTCTTTCTTTCATTTTCATTTTGCAAATTTTCATTTTCTTTCATTTTCTTTCTTTCTTTCCTTCCATCCAATTTAGTTAGCATATAGTCTAATAATGATTTCAGGAGTAGAATCCAGTGATGCATCCCCTGCATATAACACCCAGTACTCATCCCAACAAGTGTCTTCCTTAATGTCCCTTGCCCATTTAGCACATCCCCCCACCCACAACCCCTCCAGCAATTCTGTTTGTTTTCTGTATTTAAGTCTCTTATGTTTTGTCCCCCTCCTTGTTTTTATATTATTTTTGCTTCCCTTCCCTTATGTTCATCTGTTTTGTATCTTAAATTCTGCATATGAGTGAAATCATATGATATTTGCCTTTCTCTGGCTGACTAATTTCACTTAGCATAATACCCTCTAGTTCCATCCATATAGTTGCAAATGGCAAAATTTCATTCATTTTGATTGCTGAGTAATACTCCATTGCATATATGTATATGTATACCGCATCTTCTTTACTCATTCATCCATCGATGGCTCATTTGGGCTCTTTCCATACTGTGGCTATTGTCGATAGCACTGCTGTAAACATTGGGGTGCATGTGTGTAGGGCATTTTCATAGAATGAACAATCTGTGTAAGAAAAACACTGGCTTACAAGGTATAATATTGAGTAAAAAAAGGCAATAGTGGAATTAATCATAGTTCAACACCAAACATGAACACCAATACTATATATGATTTGGGAACCGTGTATTTGCATTGAAAGTTCAAACGCATGGGTAGGAGGAATATAGACTAAATTTGGGATGGAGGCTTCCCCCTGGGGAGGTAGGAGAGGGAGCAGGCCAGAGGATAGTGACAAAGGCAGCTGTAAGCCATGTGTGTAATGTTTTTTTTATACTTATATGCTACACATGTATATATTGCATATAAAATATACAATATTTTATATTTTATATATCTATGTATATATATCTATATATATAACATTAAAACAGTATATAAAATTATTGGAAGCAAATATGGCAAAATACAAACATTTGTTAATTCTGGATAGTAGGCCCATGAACATTTGTTAGTTCCTCTCTGAATTTTTCAATATATTTAAAATAGCTCACAATGATAATAAAAGAACATAGTGTTATATATTAACTTTTAGAATTAAATAAATGAACAAAATGAATCCTAAGTAGTAGCAGGGTGAGGTGAGGAGAGGGCCTGAGTCTACAGAAGATGGGAAGGAGCAGCCTCCACAGAAGAGACAGGAAGAAACCAAGGAATTGGCTATGGAGGAGAGCACCAGGTGAGGGCAGGGCAGAGTGTACAAGGCTGGGAGGCTCGTGGGCAGCTGCTGCACAGGGAGGCACAGTCCCAATACTTCTTCAGCTGGGACAGAAGTGAGAATGATTTTCCAGTCTTTATGGGGCCTTTTTGGACTTCAGGAGGGGGTAAATGAGATGGTAAGAATTATATGCACAGTTAAAGAGGCTTTTCATGCTAAAATACGATAAAATAATCTTTACTTACTGCCTCAGTGACTGCATGAATAAAAAGTTCCTCTGGGGTTGCCTGTGTGGCTCAGTTGGCTAAGCGCCCAACTTCAGGTCATGATCTCACAGCTGGTTGAGTTTGAGCCCCACTCTCAGCACAGAGCCTGCTTTGGGTCCTTTGCTTCCCTGTCTGCCCCTCTCCCACTCACTTACACATGCCCTCTCTCTCTCTCTCTCAAAAATAAATAAAAATTTAAAAAATTTAAAAAAAAAGTTTCTCTGACTACAATGTGGAGAAAGGTTAATGGACACCCTAGTGTGTGTAGAAGGTGAGACCTGGGCCAGCCCTGAAGACCAAGAGACACTCAGGTTTGCATACAGGTAATGAGGACCAAACACTATGGTCTTTCTGGCCCAGCTACCCCAGCCAGGCTCCAGGTGTTATCATCCATTTATTTATTATCCTAAGATTTACCAGGTAGGAGTGCTGACCCGGAAACACCATCTGAAAGGGGATGAATGCAAATAAGCTGTGGCCCTGCATTCAGGGAGCTCGGTGTGGTAGAGAACAAGGCCAACAAACGAACACAGGAGATGGAGAGAATAGTAGGGCCTGTGGGAGCTATCAGAGTTTTAATTTATATTTCATCAGTATATATTTTTTATTTTTAAAATCTAGGTTTAACCAGGAGATGCAGATGACATTCCAATATTACTTGACTATGGATTGAAACTCTGCTATATATATATATATATATACACATGTATATGTATATATTTGTATATATTTATACATATTTTATATGTATATATAATTTTTCTTTTAAGTATGCTATACACTCAATGTGGGGCTTGAACTCAAGATCCTGAGATCAAGACTTGCATGCTCTACTGACTAAGCCAGCAGGTACTCTGAAAATTTGCTAATTCTAAAGATGTCAGTATGGTGAAGGCCTCTAGGATTTCAGGGACAGTTCTTAAAAAGTGGTATATCTACCAATGGAACGGTCAACTTAGGACCTGTCTTTGCAAAAGTATTCCTCTTCTACACATCTGGTCCATCACAAAGAAATCTCACTCTGCCTCCAGGCCTCCTCCAGCCCATTGTCCATCTGGATGTCAGCTCTGTCCTCATAGTAGGTAAGTTTTGTCTTGTTGCTCTGCAGTGTTCATTGCTTCCCCCCTCCTCCTTCTTGCCACAGCCCATGTGGCCCACAGGCAGTGCCCTGGCAGTGTTGGGTCCTTCATCTTCCTGGCTCTGCTCAAGCTGAGTCCCTCATTTGGAACTTCTACCCCATCTCTTTTCCTTGTCTCAGCAACTGGCCTTCAGGTCAATCCACTTTAAGCCTCAGCCTAGCATTTACATGACCTCTCTGTGTGACAGGCACTGAGGGTCTGCTAGTGAGCAGGACAGCCTCTATGGACCTGATTCTGATAACAAAGTTAGATGTGACTCACACAAGGAAACACTAAAACAAATTGTAAATAGAAAAAAAAAAGCAGGGGTGGAAATATATGAGTATAAAGAAGATAGCTGTGATCCATTCCAGCAGGCAGGAGACATTTGCCAAAAAAGTCCTTCAAACTGATAACTGGCTGATAAGGAAGGGGGGTAACAATGTTTCCAGGCAGCAAGAGTCACATGTTCTTTAAGGAATGGAAAGGAGGGAAGTGAGCTGGAGAACAGACTGAAGATGGAGGGAGGGGCAAGGGATGGGCTGCACTTGGTCTCATATATTAAGACAAAGACCTTAGTCGTTATCTTAAGAGCAATGAGAAGAGTTTTATTTAAAATAGGAGCAACATGTTGATGCTATGCTAGTGATCCTGTTATGGTAAGACTGTTGAGGAGGAAGATTATGGTGACAGTGACGATGGTGATGATCATGTGATGATGAGGACAGTGATAACAGGGATGAAATAAGGATAAGACCGATGTGATGGTGACAGTGATGCTGACATGGTGATAATAATGGTGATGATGAATATATGTAGATTGAAAATGAATAAACAAATAAACAGAAAGAACCAGACCTATAAATACAGAGAACAAACTGATGGTTGCCAGAGGGGATGGGGGTGGAGGAATGTGCAAAACAGGTGAGGGGAGGTACAGGCTTCCACAGAGAATATAGTCAAGGGTGTTGTAACAGCGCTGTGTGGTGACATTTGTGGGGAGCATAGCATGACATATAGACTTGTTGAATCACTAGGTTGCACACCTGAAACTAATGTAACACTGTGTGTCAACTATACTCAAAAAAACAAAAATATAATCTAAAAAATTTTAAAAAAGATGTGTTGACTGAGATGCTGATGGAAATGGTGATGGTGGTGAAGAGTCCAGCACCAATACCTGCTAGGACGGTAGAGACAAGAGGACTGTCCTGGACACTGATGGAGCAAGGATGGAAAGAAACAACACTTGATGTGGAGTGAGACACACCAGAGCTCTGCCATCTATTTTCTGGATGCCTTTGAGAAAATACCTTCATCTCACATCTGCCTCAATTTCCTCACCCTCAAAAAGAATCCCAAAGGTGAAACAATGTGTATAAAATTACCTGGCACCCAGTAGGTACAACTGTAAGTTTCCTTTGTTTCTCCCTGACACAGAGGCATGTAGCTAAGCATATGACTATGAGGGCCTCATTCCTGCAGCCCAGTCAGGTGACACTGCCTATTGCTGAGGGACATAGTGTTGCTTCTAGGAGCCCAAGAGCTCTTGTTTAGATCATTCCCTTCAACTTGAGAGTCCTGGCTGCTGGCTGTCTATGGGAACAGCTATGTGAGGTAGAGGTTCTGCTTGGGGCTACTTCTGCCACTTCAACTGCCCACACCCTGACACACCTGAGCTTCATGCTAACACTACAGTGAGTAATTCCTGTTCTGCTGCCAACTCTGGGGGATGCAGCAATGAATACTCTGCATGTCTCGGGAAAGGCAGCTTGTACTCATCCTGAGCCTTCCCACAATGGCAAGGCACTTAACCTCCTTTGGTCTCAGTTTCCCACCTAGAAGCTGTCTTGCTGATTCAGTGTAGTGTTCCCATGATGTCATGTGCTGGTGCTTGCATGCAGTAGGTGCCCCACAGTGAGGCTGTGTGCAGTCACTTAGTTTCTCTCTCCCTTGGGGGGCAGGACTTGGGGGCCTGTCCACTTGGCAGTTTGAATTTGCATCAAGCTTTTCCATAGTTTCAGCTTATCTCCAGCTTCCTGGATGGTGCCTTCTGTCTGGTCCCTGGACAAGGGCAGTCCCAGGAGCCAGAGGCTTTTGAAATGCCACACATGGTGAAGATTTTATTTCCAAAGTGACATGTAGATTTGATAACCTGTACTGCTCATTTTCTCTGTATCAGTATGTGGTCTCCTATAGCACCCACAACGTATACAGACAGGCATGTTCTGACCCATACTGAGATCAGAGAATGGAGGGGAATAGAGCATTTAAAGGTGGTGATGTCACTAACCAAGAAGGGGCAGTGCTATGTCATCCCTACAGCAGTCAGCACATACTGACCTTCGAGAAAGGCTGATACCAGAGACCCCACATCCATGCTAGTCTGGATTTTTCCAGAAAGGGCAACCTGGGTGGTGCATGATTTTCAACAGTAAGGCAGGCTCCTTACTACACTTACCAGCTCATTCATCATGGGAGTTACTAACTTTCCATTTCCCTGGAGCTGTTGCCTGTCACCAGCTATCAGAAGGATTGAGCCTTCAGTTACATTTTTACTGAAGGGTTGTCATTTAATGGTTTCTCTCTCCCAGGGAATCTGTATTCTAAGACAAGCACCTGCTGAGGGCAAGACTGACAGCCAGGGACTGGCAAGGGTATCTGTAAAGCTGACAGCAGGGGGCAGCCTTACCTCCAGCCCAGCTCTAGGCATACAGGCTTCAGAGTACACCTGCAGGGCAGGGCTCTGTTCCCTCCCCAGACCTGGGGCCACTTAAGGTCTGAGGGGAGACCCCCTGGGGAGCACAGGCCCTGGCAGAGGAGATAGGGAGGCAGGGTTAGCTCTCTGGCATTGCAAATTTTCTGGAGGAGGGAGATGTACTTTGTCAGAACAACCTTTAGAGTCTTTACTATAGTCTACCTTCAGAATGAAGTTGCTGCTCCTCCTCAAATACTGTAACAAACCCTCAAGAAAGGCATGGTCCCTGGGTTGAGTGGGAGTTAAGTGGGGGTCTCCCCTTACCTGTACCCCAGATATGTTCTATGGCAAGGCTCTGTCCATGGGGCACTCTTAGGAAAGAAGCTACTTACTTGGCAGTGACTGTCAGCACCTGTGTAATTGGATGCAGGCCTCCAGGACAGGTGTATTGTCATCATGGGCCCCCAGTGGGGTCATGGAGACCCAGAGGGGCAAAGTAATTCAGCCAAGGCTACAGTTAATCATAAGAGGCAAAGCCAGATTTCCTCTGAAGTCTTCAGCTTTGACACTGCTGAGAAAGAGAAGGGAGGCAGAAAGCAAATGCCTGTGTGGTCAGAGGGCCCTTAGCTGAGGGATGAAGCAGGACTCTGGTGTGTCACTTGCTGAATATGTTCCAAGTGACATTCATGATGTGAGGCTGGGCTTCTTGTGGCTCAATGTCTGAAATTTTTGTCTCCCTCTAATCTTAAGAACATTCCGCCTGTGCTCAGGAAGTCAACAGCTCTGTAGCAGCTCCTTCCTTGGGCTCAGTATGGTGTCAAGCTGGGGCCTGGTGTGGGGCCAGAGAGGGGCTGGAGGAGTGTGGCACAAGCAGCATGGGGCGGGGGTCCCAGGGGCATGAAGCATTTAGTGTACTCCTTCTGCAGTGAGGGCAAGGGGGTCTGTGGAGCAGAGAGGACCCAAGCCTCTGGAGAGTGTGGTAAGGTAAGGGCTAGTGTTCTGATATTGAGCATTTACCCCAGGCTACACATTGCACTAAGTATGTAACCTCTAGGTTTTTGCAGCATTTCCAAGAGGTCTGCATAGGAAGCACTCACATTTCACAGATAAGGAAACAAATGTAGAGAGATGAGCAAAGCTTCCTAAGGTTTCAAAGCCAGGATCTCAATAACAGAAAGCCTGCTTACCTGAACTGGAGCATGCCTTGTTCTTTCCCAGGCCACCCCACTGTGGGCCCCAACCAAGTGCACATAACTGTCTATACATTTCTGGATAACCTGTGATGTCCCAGCTGCTTGTGAACCTCCCATCCTCTTCTCTCTCCTGCCTTCCGCCCCTTTCCTCTAGCATCTGTGCAGCCTCTGCCAAGTGGGGTATCTGTCTTGCCACACAGGGACACCACAAGAGGGCAGCTGAATGCTCTCCCATGTGGAGTCCTGTGTAGAAGCGTTGTGGGACACACACACATTCACACATAGGGTCACCTATGTGAGCATACCCAGGCCCCTCTAGCCTGGTACCACTTCCTGAGGCCCTGTCATGTGCAGCCTCAGACGGAAGCTAGGCCTGTTCCACAGTCCAGAAATCCTAGTTCCCAGATGGCTGCTCCTTCCCTTCAGATAGGACTGCCTGACTATGACCACTGAATTCAATCCAATGTGGTGAGCATTCATTGCACACTCCCTGCTAGCCAACCAGATGGGTTTGGGGGACATCAAAATGGGGGACACTTCTCAAGAGATCAGAGATCAGTGACCAGTGAATCATGGCAATAGGCTGATCCATTTAGATGTGCCCACACACATGCAGCCAGGACAGCTGACAGCTATGCATGAATGTAGGAAGCCCTGTATGAGCAGAATTTTGCTTTGTTGTTTTATTTTTGTTAAACAGTCATCCCTAAGACCTGCTCAAGCTCAACATTTTTGCAGAGGAGTAGCACCATGAGGATCCTGCAGGGGAGATCTATACCTTGGGCGGGTACAGAACCAACCACCTGTGAGAAAGCCTGCCATTCCTGCCAGGAAGCCTGGGGGTTCAGTTGGCACCCTTCCCCTTGGACACAACAGCCTGGCCAGCCTCTGACCAGCTCATCAGCAAGCCACGTTAGCCAGCAACACCTCCTAAACCTTGGGGACCTCAGGGTGCCTGTCTCCGTGCTGTGCTGGCTGTTCCTTCCCTCAAGCCTGCTGGCTGCAGCCACACTGACTCTGAGCCTCCTGCTGCTGGCAACCATCCTGAAGAGCCAGAAGCTGTGGCAAGAGCTCCACTACCTACTGCTGGCTAGCATCCTGCTTTCAGATCTGGCCTACCTTGTGTTCTAAATGCTTATCTCATCCAGCAACCTGGGTGGCCGGACTCTGTGCCACATCACCTGTGGTGTTCTCACAGATGTTGTCTTTGCTACCTACACCAGCACCATCCTGTCTTTCATGGCCACCATGCTGCACACCTACCTGGCAGTTGCTTATCCTTTGTGCTACTTCTCCTTCATGTCATGTGAGGCTGTCCAGAAAGTGGTGGCCCTCATCTGGCTGCTGGCCTAATTCTTCCCTACATGTCTCATTTGGCTTAGCAAGCAGCAAGATGCCAGTTTAGAGAAACAAGGGGCCTTATGCATCCTGCAGCTGACCCTGTGCAATGAGCCAGGCTGTGGCCCCCTGGTCACTATTACCCACACCTACATTTTATGCATTTATTATCTATGCACAGGTCTCATCACCTACTGCTTCTGGAGGATCTATGCAGAGACCAGGACTTCAGGCATCTGGGTCCAAGGCTATTCCTGGGCCATGGGCACCCTGCTCATCCATACAGTGCTACTCATATTGTACGTTAGCCCTGTTATGGTGTTTTGCCTGGATATCATGCTAACCAAGTACAACCACATTGATGCCAAAACTCATGTGTGGCTCATGGCAGCCAACAGCGAGGTGCTTATGATGCTCCTCGTGCCATGCTCCCATACCTGTATACACTCCACTACTGGTAGCTGTTGGGGATGGTCGGGGGCCACTTCTCCTCCACGAGGCACAGTGACATCTTCACCATTTTTAAGAGCTACAAATTTCACAGTTTGGCAAGCTGAGGCTAAAAATTATATGTTGGATGCATCAGCGTTCAATTATCATCAACTCCAGAGAACTGTAATATACTTGTGCAACAGGACCTTTAAGATGACCTCAGCATTCAACATTTCAAAAGTTTTTAAGTAGAGAAAGCTAACTTCTCACTGAAGCCCTACCTGAAAATTGAAGCAAGTAAAATGACTCAGCAGAGCTCTGATCAAAGTGAAGCTGAGGCCAGATCTGTGCCTTTCCAATGGTTTCCCCCATACCCTCCAAGGCCACTGACAAAGCATGTTGCTGACAAACACACAGAAACCAAAAGATTACTGAAAGTAATCTGAACCTGAAGTGTAAGCAAGCAGATTTGCTGAATCTGGGACCAGGAACCTCCATTTGGGTAGCTTCTCAGGATGTGGAAGGGAGGAGAGCAAACCTAGGACCCATCTATACCAGGGAGTGTCATGAAGACATCTATAAAGCTGGAACCCCAAACGATTATAGTCTCAACAAGGATATATGACAACTAACAAACAGCAAGGACTTTACTGCCTTGATATTGGTGCTGTGCAGAAGAGGAAGAAAATTCCTCAAGAATTCTTAAATAGAAGCTACCCTTCAGACAGGACTAGAACTAGGTTTCAAATTTTTTTTGTGGTCAACAAACCTCATACTGTGGTTGATGTGGCTCTTCTGCAGGACTAGAGCTTCAGCTCATGCTTCAAAGAATTTCCCTGGTAAAAGAATGCCAAAGAAAATGAATTGCATGTAGTCAAAACTCACAAAATCACACAAAAGAATAAGGCACCATGAAAGAAAGTGAGAAGAAAAAAGATAGCAGCAGTATACTACATCCAGCTCCTTGAACTGTCAGACACTTGGCTAATACAAAAATGTTCAATGTTTGTTTGTTTGTTTGTTTGTTTTTAAGTAGGCTCCATGCCCAGTGTGGGGCTTGAACTCATGGCCCTGAGACCAAGAGTCACACGTTCTACTCACTGAGGCAGCCAGGTACCCCTCAATATGTTTTAAGACATGAAAAATGACATGGGCATATGAATAAAGAGCAATACATTTTTACAATAACTGAGAAGATTAGGGAAAAAATTAAATAGAACTTCTAGAAATAAAAATATATACATAATAATTAGAATTGGAAAAGATGGTTATATTTAAAATGGGTTAAAAAGTATAGTATGCAGCAGATTCTTCATTACAGCTAATTTTGAACTCTCCGAAGTTATGTTAATAAATCTTTTACGCAATACAAAAAAAAGTATATTAGACACAACTGAAGAGATATTTTGAAATCTGGAAGATAGGTTTAAATAAATGATCTAAAATTCAGCCTAGAGTGACAAAGAAATAAAAAAATATAAATGAGAGATTAAGAGACATTGTATTTAGAATAGAAAAGACTGACATCTAAGAATACAATAGAGACAACGTGGAAAGGAAAATACTTAAAGACATAATATCTGATAATTTTTCAGATGTTTGAAAGATATCAAACCTCAGACCCAAGAACTCTTAACTAGTTACAAATACTACAAATGACAAATAATCCACCTGAAGCACATCATGTGACACTGCAGGGAACTGAATACAAAGACAAGCTATTTAAAGCAGGTAGAGATAAGAGACAAAAGAATAACAATTTAAAAGACAGCTGACTTCTGACAAAAACAGCAAAAGTCTGATGTAATGAGAGAAATAACTGTTGATCTGGAATTCTACACATGGGAAAACAATCTTTTCAGAAAGCAAAATAAAAATCATTATAGAACACAAAACCCAAAAGACATTATTCTTAACAGTGCACATTAAAGAAATTTTATCAACATTTATTTTTGGGACAGAGAGAGACAGAGCATGAACGGGGGAGGGGCAGAGAGAGAGGGAGACACAGAATCGGAAACAGGCTCCGAGCCATCAGCCCAGAGCCTGACGCGGGGCTCGAACTCACGGACCGCGAGATCCTGACCTGGCTGAAGTCGGACGCTTAACCGACTGCGCCACCCAGGCGCCCCAAGAAATTTTAAAGGATATATTTCTGGCAGATGGAAAATTATTCCACATGGATGATTTGAGGTGCATGAAAAAAATGGTGAGGAATAAACATTGAAATCTATGTGCATAAATCTGAACAGTCATGGTCTGGTTGGCTGTATGAAAGCAATAAAAATGTCTAATTAGGGGGTTAAAAAAAGTATCATACAAAAATATCATATGAATGGGATGGTATAATTGCACACAAATCATTCTAAAGTTCTAGCAGTCTTCAGGACGAGGGTAGAAATATTAACCTAAGACTTTGTTAAGCAAGTATGTTAAAATACCCAAGGTAACCACTAACAGAGTAGGCAAAAAGAGGAAAGCTTTCAAAAAAATCTATGGAACAAATACAATGAGTAAGAGAAAACAGAAATCATCCAAAATAAAGCAAGAAAGGAAAAACTATATAGAAAAGTCAGGAAAAATAGCATAAAATAATATGATAGAATCCAAACAACTAGTTTAAATGTACAAAAACAATACATTTAAATTGACTAAAATTTGATGATGGGTAGACAATATTGTCAGTTTTCTTTTAAATCAGATATATGTCATTTATAAAAGATAGCCCTAAATAAATAGCAGAGAACAGCTGGAAGTAAAAAGAACAGAAAAAGATACAGAAAGCAAATGCTCATTAAATGTAAGCTAACAGAAGACAGAAAGTAGACTTTCAAGCAAGAAAAGCATTACTAAAAAAGCTCATTGCATAATGATATGAGGCCCAGTTTATCAGGACAAAAAACTAACACAGAATAACACAGAATAACAGAGCAAAACTGATAAAGTCATGAGGAGAAATGAATAAATCAACCCTCATAAAGAATTTGGGGATCATTTCTCCTTAATTGGTAGATCAAGCAGGCAAAATAAACAAGGATATTGAATTTTGAACAACACAATTGACAAGCTTGACCCAATGGACAAATTTAAAATATGACACTCAACAATTGGAGAATATATAGGATATCTAAACGTCTGAAATTATTAAGAAAATTGACCACATGCTACCCACAAAGCAAATCTAAGTAAATTTCAAATAATTGAAATTCTTGTGCAGACCACGTCTTCTGAGTCCAGTGCAATTAAGTTAGAAATAAATATGAAAAAGATAGTTAAAATATGCTTGGAAATTTATTTTTTTTCAATATATGAAGTTTATTGTCAAATTGGTTTCCATACAACACCCAGTGCTCATCCCAAAAGGTGCCCTCCTCAATACCCATCACCCACCCTCCCCTTCCTCCCACCCCCCATCAACCCTCAGTTTGTTCTGTTTTTAAGAGTCTCTTATGCTTTGGCTCTCTCCCACTCTAACCTCTTTTTTTTCCTTCCCCTCCCTCATGGGTTTCTGTTACGTTTCTCAGGATCCACATAAGAGTGAAACCATATGGTATCTGTCTTTCTCTGTATGGCTTATTTCACTTAGCATAACACTCTCCAGTTCCATCCACGTTGCTACAAAGGGCCATATTTCATTCTTTCTCATTGCCACGTAGTACTCCATTGTGTATATAAACCACAATTTCTTTATCCATTCATCAGTTGATGGACATTTAGGCTCTTTCCATAATTTGGCTATTGTTGAGAGTGCTGCTATAAACATTGGGGTACAAGTGCCCCTATGCATCAGTACTCCTGTATCCCTTGGGTAAATTCCTAGCAGTGCTATTGCTGGGTCATAGGGTAGGTCTATTTTTAATTTTCTGAGGAACCTCCACACTGTTTTCCAGAGCGGCTGCACCAATTTGCATTCCCACCAACAGTGCAAGAGGGTTCCCGTTTCCCCACATCCTCTCCAGCATCTATAGTCTCCTGATTTGTTCATTTTGGCCACTCTGACTGGCGTGAGGTGATATCTGAGTGTGGTTTTGATTTGTATTTCCCCGATGAGGAGCGACGTTGAGCATCTTTTCATGTGCCTGTTGGCCATCCGGATGTCTTCTTTAGAGAAGTGTCTATTCATGTTTTCTGCCCATTTCTTCACTGGGTTATTTGTTTTTCGGGTGTGGAGTTTGGTGAGCTCTTTATAGATATTGGATACTAGCCCTTTGTCCGATATGTCATTTGCAAATATCTTTTCCCATTCCGTTGGTTGCCTTTTAGTTTTGTTGGTTGTTTCCTTTGCTGTATGCTTGGAAATTTAAAAGCCATGATCTAAGCAACTCATGGACCAAAAACCAGTTCATTAATATTGGAACTTAGAAAATGTTTAGAATAGAATAACAATAAAATATTAAATATCAAAAATTTTGACATGTGAGCAGAATTTAGAGGACAATACATAATCATATATGCTCTATCCAAAAGGAAAAAGTCTCAAAATTAATGAGCTAGTATCCAAATTAAGAAACTGAAGATAAAACATGTATGTTATCAGTTAGCAATGGCTGTGTCTCATCAGGATTTTGCAGATGGAATCCTGAAAAGGGAGGATTGTCCTGGATTATCTGCCTGGGCCCAATGTAATCACAAAGATTCTTACAAAGAAGTAAGGAAACAGGAGGATAGCAGGAGATGTGATGATGGAATCACAAGCCAGAGAGGGGGAACTGTTTGAAGATGCTATACTGCTGGCTTTGAAATGGAGAAGCAGCCATCTTCCACAGAATGTGGGAGGTTTCTAAAATGTAGACAAGAAAAGAAAATAGATTCTCCCTTATGATCTCCAAAAGACACTTCAATTTTAGTCTAGTAAGACCCATGTTTGACTTCTGATCTTCAGAACTTTAAGATAATAAATTTGTATTATTTTTAACAACTAAGTTTTGGTAATTTGTTACAACTGCAATAGGAAAATAATACAGTGGGTTTGGTTATGGATGGCTCTTCTCTGCTCCCCATAGTGTCACATCTACCACAGATTAACCTGGGCAGTTCACATGGCAGTGGAAGTTTCAAGGGAGGGGAAGTACTCAGAGACTTGGAACAAGCACACCATTACTTCCAACACATTCTGTTGGATAAAGAACAGCACCACCCCACAGTCAAGGGATGAAACAACAGACTCTACCTCCTGATGGGAGAAGCTCCAAATCACATTACAAGGGACAAGGATACAGGGAGGGTTACTATAGCAATTTACAGCCATTTTGGAAAATAACAAGGTTGAAGATGCCCTACTCTATAATCCAGGAATTACATTTCAAGATACAGTTCCTAGAGAAACATTTGTCAGGTATTTTGTGTTCACGGCAGCACTGCTACTATAGCTAAAAATGGAAAATGACACCAATGGCCAGGAAAAAAAGAATGGGTAAATGCATTATGGAATATTCATACAACAGAACACTATACAGCATTGAAAAGTGAACAAAAAGCGTACACATTAACATTGGTGAATCTCACAAGGATATTGTTGCTGGAAAAAGCAAGTGACAGAAGAATACATATTTTCCAGTTTCATTTCTATAAAGCAGAAGGAAATGGAGAAGATTAAACAACATGAAGTTTACCAATACATGCTTATGTTTGGAAAGTATAAAAGAGAATGTGATTAACACAAAATTCAGAAAAAAAGACTATATGTGGGAAGGAGGAAGATGTCACTGGAGATAACAGGGATTTTCTAAATTATGTTTAATATATTTTATAAGCAGGGTCCACAGTATTTGTTCCATTTCTTATATTTAAAATTGCATAGAACTTATACATACTGTTTAACATATGCTGTGTTAAACAAAAGAATTAATAAAATACGTGACCTACAGCCTTTCCTTCTTCAGCTCTCCCACCTTTCTACCTCCCTTTATATATGAGAAGGTAAAGACCTAGAGAGGGTAAGGAATGTGGTCAAGAGAACAAGCATTTCTAGGGCAACTGTAACTGGCTGTTACTGGCCCAGAGATGAGCATGTATATTAACTTTCCCATTAATGGCAGGGAAGTCTTGGACAATGGGACACAGATTTTCTCATTTGTAGGCTCAATAGAAGCCATCTGTGGACACCTGGATGAGAGAGCTCTGCACTCTCTCGATATGTTTTGGGAAGTTAGAATATCCAGATTTGCTTCCCCTCCCTTACAGTTTGTCCTGCCAGTGGTGGGTGCATGACTTGGGCTTGTTTGGTGGGATGTCCCCAACCCATACATGGAAACAGGAGCCAGTGATGACAGCAGAAGAGCTAGGTCCATGCTGTGTGGTCAATGTGCAAGCCACAGCCTCACCTTGCCAGGAGCAGAGGTGGTACTATGGTTTGGGCTGGGTTATGGCTACATGGCCTCTGTGTCTTGTTCTGCAGGGCTGTTGAAAATTCTGAGACCTACTCAAAATTTTTCAGTGCAGTCTTTTCTCTGGATGAACCAGTCAGAGGACAGTTCTGTTGCTGGCGACTAAGAACATGAACTTATACAGAATTTGGTCCAGAAAGTGGGGGTGTTATAAATTATGGGTTTAAGCAACAACAAAGAAGCCTTGAACTCATAGAAAGCCCTGTCCTGAATATTCTACATCATACACTGGACAATTATTTCTACCAATTGATAGGTTTAACATTATACCAATCCATACTTACAGCAATGTTGCTTTGGGAAAAAGAAATAGTGAACAAAGATAAAGGAACGGGGAATATTCTGAAAAAGAAGACTAATGAGTGGGCACTAGTCATAGCAGAGACATAAAACAATGTGGTACTAGCACATGAACTGCCAGAAGAACAGAACAAAATAGAAAGTCCAGAAGTAGTTCTAAAACATATGGCACGCAGGTTAGTAAGCTATTGTCCCCCTGCAAAAATTCCCACCCTTTATACTTATCTTTGTGATGCTGGAGCTGGGCTCTCAAGCCACACTCTCCTTTGCCCACTCGTCTCTTGTTAAACTCTGCCCAAAAGGGTCCTAGAGAGAGAATGGAGGGCACAAGGAGGAATAAAATACTGACCCTTCCAGTTTTGCTCCCTGTTCTTGTCTGCATCACCTCAATAATAGCCCTTTACCTCAGCAGTAACAATTGGTTCCAGTTTCCACCCTTTTGGATTCTCTCTCTTTGTGTCCCTCAGAAGTATCATCACCAGACAGCACCTCTTCCTCTGAGAGTCTGAGTTTCAGTGACACAAAACCTCTTCACTGAACTTCTAGGTCTGGTAACCCCAATCACTTCCCTTTGTTCCCAATCCTAGATAAGATAAAATAATATGATAAGATAATATAGATGGTAAATGGATGCTAGATAGATAGATAGATAGATAGATGATAGATAACAGATAGATAGTAAAGGCATCATTCTATATCAGTGAGAAATGATGAATTATTCAATTATTTTAGGACACCTGGGAGGCCATCTAGCTTTAAAAACAATCTCACATGAAAGAAATATTTAAATATAAAAATAAAGCCATCAAAGGCAGTAGAAAGCCTTCTTAAATGGGATATAGAACACAGAAGTGTTACAAGGAAATATTAATTGATTTACTTATCTAAAGCTATAAAACTCTACAGAAGGGAAAAATACCATAAGTAAAGTCAAAAGACAAATCAAAAGTTGTGACAAAATACTTGCTACTGATCTCAAAAATGAGTGGTTTCCTTAAAATATAAGGTCCAGGGGCGCCTGGGTGGCTCAGTTGGTTGAGCGTCTGACTTCAGCTCAGGTCATGATCTCATGGTCCATGGGTTCAAGCCCTGCGTTGGGCTCTGTAATGACAGCTCAGAGCCTGGAGACTGCTTCGGATTCTGTATCTCCCTCTCTCTCTGCCCCTCCCCAACTCACGCTCTATCTCTGTCTCTCAAAAATGAATAAACATTAAATATATATATATAAATATATATATAGTCCATAATATATATAGTCCATAATATATATATATAATATATACATATGTATATGTATTATATAGTCCATAAGTTTAACCCCAAATCACACAATTAAAAACTGCTGAAAAACATATACCCGGTGCACATAAAAGAAACTAGTCAAGTCTTATAAGTTTTTGAAAAGGTGATTCACTACACTAATACAATAGACATGGAAAATAAAACAATGACATAACATTTTCCACTTCTTGAATTGATAAAAATTCTATAAGTTTAAGAATACCTTTTTTTTGATTACTGTGATAAGCATGGGTTGTAAGATTATAAATTGTTCTAAACTCTAGGGAGGGCAATTTGCAGTAACTAACAATGTTTAAAATTCACACAATAATAACGCTGTGTGATAGACACCATGTCATCTTTCCCATTTACAGATTAGGAAAGTCAGACACAGAGAGAGAAGTTAAGTACCTTCTCCAACATCACACATCTAATAAGTAGTAGAATTGGGATTCAAACTCAGGCAGTCTGGTGTTAAATCACATGCTCACAAATCTTAGCCCATATGAGCGTTTTTACTCATACACCTGACCCAGGATTCTGTTCCTAGTTATTTATCCTACACTTATCATTGCACATGCATATTTTCTTTAGTTAATTGAGATATAATTGACATATAATATTGTATATGTTTAAGGTGTACAATATGTTGATTAGATACATTTATATATTGCAATATGATCACCAATATAGCTTTAACTAACACCACTGACACAACACATAATTATCATTTCTTTATTATGGTTAAAACATTTCAGATCCAGTCTCTTAGCAATTTTGAGGTATATAATACAGTACTGCTATCTGTAATCATTATGCCATGCAAAACTCTAATCTTCCAGTTGCAATATTGAATCCTTTAACAATTTTCTATGCTATATCTACTCTCCATTTGTATGAACTTGCCTTCTTTGAATTCTATGTGTGAGTGACGTACAGTTTTTGTCTTTCTCTGTCCAGCTTATCTTACTAAGCATGATGCCTTCAAGGTCCATTCATGTTGTTATCAATGGTACAATTTTCTTCTTTTTTATGGTTGAATAATATTTCATTGTGTGCATATGTATATATACATCTTTTTCTGCTTGGGTTATTTCCATCAATAATGCTGAAGTAAACATAGAGATGCAGATATCTTTTCAATATCCTGTTTTCATTTCCTTTAAATATATACTCAGATGTGGGATTGGTGAATCATTTGGTAATTCTATTTTTAGTTTTTTGAGAACCTCAAAAACCCGTACTGTTTTCCATAGTGGCTATATCAATTTGCATTCCAACCATCAGTGTACAGTGTTCCCTTTTCTCCACCTCCTTGCCAACTTGTTATCTCTTGTCTTCTTGTTGATAGCCATTCTGACAAGTGTGAGGTGATATCTCATTGTGGTTTTGGCATCCGTTCCCCTGATAATTAGCAATGTTGAGCACCTCTTCATGTAGTTGTTGACCATTTGAAGGTCGTCTTGGAAAAATTTCTATTCAGTTTCTCTGCCCATTTTTCAATCCAATTGTTTGGTTTTTGTCATTGAGTTGTAGGAGTTGTTTATTTTTTAATATATCTTGGATATTAACATGTTATTAGATACAGATTTGCAAATATTTTCTCCCCTTCTCTAGGTTGCCTTTTCATTTTGTTGATTGCTTCTTTTTCTATGTAGAAGCTTTTTAGTTTGATGTAGTCTCACTCATTCATTTTTGCGTCTTGTTTCTTGTGCTTTTGGTGTGTTAACTAAAAAATCATTGTGATGAGGTTCTTCCCTATGTTTTCTTCTGATATTTTTATGGCATCAGGAATTATGTTTGTTTTTAACCCATTTTGAGTTAATTTTTGTGAATGGCTTAAAATAAGGTTCCAATTTCTTTTTTTCTGCATTTGATTACCCAGTTTTCCTAACACCATTTGTTGAAGAGACTATCCTTTCCCCATTGAGTATTCTCGTCTCTCTTGTCAAATAATAAATGGCCATATAAGTTTGGATTTATTTCTGGGCTCTTCATTCTGTTCCATTGGTCTTTATTATGTTGAGGTATGTTCTTTGTACACCCAATTTGTTGAGAATTATTTTTATCATAAAGGATGTTGTATTTTGTCAACAGATTTTTCAATCATTTATTGAAATGATTATATTATTTTTTCTTTTATTCTATTAATGTAGCTTATCACATTGATTGATTTGTGTATGCTGAACCATGCTTGCATTCCAAGGATAAATCCTACCTGGTTATGGTGTATGATTCTTTTAATATGTTATTGAAATCAGTTTGCTAATATATATATTTTTTAATTTGAGAGAGAGAGAGAGGAGAATGTGAGTAGGGAGGTATGGGGAGGGAGGAGAGAGAATCTCAAGCCGGCTTCACACTTAGCCAGGAGCCTCATGAAGGGCCTGATCCCATGATCTGGGGATCATGACCTGAGATGAAATCAAGAGTGGAACATTCAACTGACTGAGCCATCCGGGCACCCCTAGTTTACTATTTTTTGCAAATGTTTGTATCTATATTCATCAGGAATTTAGTTTTCTTTTCTTGTAGTGTCTATATCTGGGTTTGGTATCAGGATAATGCTGCCTTTTAAAGTAAGTTAGGGAAGGTCCCCTCTTCTTCAATTTTTTGGAAGAGTTTAATAAATATTGGGGTTAATTTTCTTTAAATGTTTAGTAAATCTACCAGTGGTTTTGAACACCTCCGTGCTAGGAGTTTTTTGAATACTTATTCAATATACTTAGTCTGCTCAGGTTTTCTATTTCTCCCTGATTCAGTTTTGATAGAATATACATCTCTAGGAATTTTTCCAATTCTCCTCGGTTATCCAATTCACTGGTATATAATTGTTCATAGAAGTCTCTTATAATCCTATATAGTTCTGTGGTATCAGTTATAATATCTCCTTTTTCATTTAGAATTTTTTCTAAGTTTATTTATTTTGAGAGAGAGTGAGAGTGGGAGGGGCAGAGAGAGAAGGAGAGAGAGAGAGAATCCCAAGCAGGGTCTGCGCTGTCAGCACAGAGCTGAACACAGGGCTTGAACTCACAAACTGTGAGTGAAATCGTGACCTGAGCCAAAATGAAGAGGTGGACACTTAATTGTATTGAGCCATCCAGGCACCCCCATTTCTAATTTTATTCATTCGAGGCTTCTTGCTTTTTTTCTTAGTTTTGCTAATGGTTTGTTAATTTTTTTCACCTTTCAATAAAACCCATTCTTTGTTTTATTCATCATTTCTATTGTTTTTCTGGTCTCTATTTCATTTATTTCTGCTCTGATCCTTATTATTTCCTTCCTTCTGCAAACTTTGGGCTTAATTTGTTCTTTTTTTTTTCTAGTTCCTTAAAGTGTAAAGTTAAGTTGTTTGAGACCTTTCTATTCTCTTACTATATGCATTTGTTGCTATAGATTTCCCTCTCAGAGCTGCTTTTGCAGGATCTCATAGGTTTTGGTGTGTTGTTTTTATTTTCATTTGTTTTGAGATTTTTAAATTTCCATTTTGATTTTTTTATGCATTGGTTGCTCAGGTGTGTGCTGTTTAGTTTCCACATGCTTTAAAAATTTCCAGCTTTCCCCTTCTTGTTGATTTCTAGTCTCATGCCATTGTGGTCAGAAAAGATCAGTGGTATGATCTTTTCAATCTTAAATTTGCTGAGGTTTTCTGTGTTACCTATCATATGATCTATCCTGGAGAATGTTCTGTGTGCACCTGAGAAGAATGTGTGTTCTGCTGCTGTTGGATGGAACATTTTATAGATGTCTGTTAGGTCCATTTTGACTAATGCATGGTTAAGTTCAATGTTTCCTCATTGATTTTTTATGTTTGGATGATCTATTCATTGTTGAAAGTGGGATATTGAAGGCCTCTACTATTACTGTATTGTCTGTTTCTCCCTTCAGATCTGCTAGTATTCAGTTTATATATTTAGGTGTTCTGATGTTGGGTATGTATATATTTATGATTGGTATAGCTTCTTGATGTATTGACCCAATTATCATTATATAATGATCTTCTTTGTCTCTTGTTACCTTTTATGGCTTAAAGTCTATTTTATCTAAATATAGTTACCCCACTTTTGTTCTATTTGCCTGGTTGTTTTTTTTTTTTTTTTTTTATTCCTTCCCTTTGAGCCTACATGTGTCCTGAAAGCTGAAGTGAGTCTCTTACAGGCAGTATGTGAGCTGGTCTTGTGTTTTTAGCCACTCCAGCACGTTGTGCCTTCTGACTGGTGAATTGGGTTGTTGTTGAGTTACTAATGCTATCTTGTTCATTGCTTTCTGATGCTATGTAGTTTCATTGTTTCTTCTTCCCTCTGTTTCTGCCTGCTTTTGTAAATTGGTGATTTTCTGTGGTGGTGTGCTCTGTTTCCCCTTTCTTTATTTTTTTGTGAATCTACTCTAGGGTTTTGCTTTGTGATGATCCTGAGGCTTACATAAGACATATCATAGATAAAACAGTCCTTTTTAAGCCAATAGTAACTTAACTTTGATCACCTGTTAAAAAATTCACCTTTTAATCCACTGCTTTTATTTTTGATGTCACTTTTACTTCTTTTTATATTGAATTCATTAACAAAGTATAGTAGCCATAATTATTTTTAATAGTCTTTCCCTCTGACTTTCAAACTATAGTTAAGTGGTTAACATACCATTCTATTACAAATTATCATTTTCTAAATCTGATTGCATATTTACCTTTACAAGTGTGCTATATACTTTCATATGTATGAAACACTCCCAAGCAAGCAAAATACACAAATCAATAAAATATGGTACACCATATTAATAGAATGAAAGAAAAATCATATGGTCACTTCAATAGATGCAGTAAAAGCATTTGACAGAATTCAATGTCTTTTCAGGATCAATATGCTCAATAAATGGATATAAAAGGGTATACTTCAATAAAAGCCATATATGACAAGCACACAGCTAACATCATACTCAACAGTGAAAGGCTGAGAACTTTTCTGCTAAGACCAGGAATAAGACAACTTTCACCACTCCTAATTCAACATTGTACTGGAAACTATAGGCAGAGCCATTAGCTGAGGAAAAGAAAAAAAGAGAAATCCAAACTGGAAAGGAATATGTAAAACTGTCATTGTTTCCAGATGATGTGATATACGTAGAAATTCCTAAGACTCCACCAAAACATTGTTGAACTAATAAACAAATTTAGTAAAGTTGAAAGATGCAAAATCAACATACAAAAATCAGTTGCATTTCTCTATGCTTACAATAATCTGAAAAAGAATTAAATAAAATAATTATATTTGTAATATTATCAAAAATAATACAATACCTAGGAGTAAATTTAACTAAAGAGGTAAAAGATTTGTACACTGAAAACTACAAGACATTGATGAAAGATACTGAAGATAGAAATAAATGGGAAAATATTCCAAGTTTGTGGAGGAAGAATTAATATTGTTCAAAGGTCCATACTATCCAAAGTCATCTATAGATTTAATGCAATCTTTATCAAAACTCTAATGGCACTTTTTAATGGAAACAGAAGAAACAATCCTAAAACTCCAAAAAGACCACAAAAGACCCTGAATAACACAAATCCTGAGAAAGAACAAAGCTGGAAGCATCACACCTCCTGATTTCAAATTTTATGCCAAAGTTGTAGTAATCAAAATAGCATAGTACTATAGCATAGCATAGCTGTAGTAATCAAAATACCATAGCATATTTATAGACTATGAATAGTCTCTTCAATAAACTGTATATGCACAAGCAGAAAAAAGAAACTGAAGCCCTATCTTAGATTACTTATAAAAATTAACTCAAAATGGATTAAAGACTTAATATATTTAAGACCTGAAATTATAAAACTCATAAAAGAAAAGACAAGGGGAAAAGCTGTCTTGGTGTTGGCAATGGATTTTAAAATATGACACTAAAATCATAAGCAACAATAGCAAAAATAAAGTGCAACTACATTAAACTAAAAATCTTCTGCACTGCACAACAAAAGAAACAATCAACAAAATGTAAAGGGCATCTATGGAATGAGAGAAAATATTCACAAACTCTCTATGTGATAAGGGGCTATTATCCAAAGTATATAAAGAACTCATACAACTCAGTAACAACAACAACAAAACAATTAATTAAAAAATAGGCAGAGGAACTGAACAGATATTTTTTCCAAAGAAGACTTCTAAATGGCCAAGAAACATGAAAAGGTGTTCAACATCACTAATTATCAGGGAAATGCACATCAAAACCACAAGATATTACCTCACAATTGTTAGTATTGCTATTATCAAAAGAACGAGAGACCACAAGTGTTGGAGAGACCGTGAAGAAAATATAATCTTTGTATGTGGTTGTTGGGAATGTAAATTGAGTTATCCGCTATGAAAAAAAGAATGGAGGTTCATCAAAAAATTAAAAATAGAATTTCTTATGATCCAGCAATTCCACTTCTGGGTATATATCCAAAGGAAATGAAATCACTATCTCAAAGAGATGTCTGCACCCTCATGTTTCATTCCAGCATTATTCATAATAGCCAAGACTTGGCAATAACCTTAGTGTCCATCAATGGATGAATGGATACATAATATGTACATGTATATACATGTACATATACATATACATATTTCATTCCAGCATTATTCATAATAGCCAAGACTTGGCAATAACCTTAGTGTCCATCAATGGATGAATGGATACATAATATGTACATGTATATACATGTACATATACATATACATATTTCATTCCAGCATTATTCATAATAGCCAAGACTTGGCAATAACCTTAGTGTCCATCAATGGATGAATGGATAAATAATATGTACATGTATATACATGTACATATACATATACACACATATATACACACAAACATAATGGAATATGATTCATCTATAAAAAAGAAAGGAAATCCTGCCTTTTGTGACAACATGGACCTATCTTGAGGGCTAAGAGAAATAAGTCAGACAAAGACAAATACTATATGATTTCATTTGTATGTAGAATCTAAAAAAGCTGAATTCATAGAAGTAGAGAGTGGAAGGGTGGTTGGCAGGGGATGGTGGGGGGAGAAATGGGGAGATGTTGACCAAAGGATGAAACTTCCAGCATAAGATGAATAAGTTTGGGGATCTACTGTACAACATAATGACAATAATTGACAATACTGTATTATATACTTGAATATTCCTAAGAGAGTAAACTTCAAATGTTACTACAACACCCTAATATTGAGGAGGGATGTTTTGCCATATATACATGTATCAAATAACCAGGTTGTATGCCCTAAACTTCCATATGGATATGTCAGTAATACCTCAATACAGCTGGGAAAAAAAAAGACAATCCAATTTAAAAATACATAAAGGACTTGAACAGACAGTTCTCCAAAGAATATATACAAATGGCTGATAATCACATGAAAGATTTCCTACCATCACTAATCATTAAGGAAATGCAAGTCAAAGCCATGATGAGATACTACTTTATATTCATTAGGATGACTATTAATTGAAAAACAACAAAATCATGGAAAATAGCAAGTATTGGTAAGGATGTAGAGAAATGGAGAACTTTGGCATTGCTAGCAGGAATGTAGTAAAAAGTACAATGTTCCTCAAAAAATTAAACATAGAATTACCATTATGATCAAATAATTCCACTTCCAGGAATATACTCAAAAGACCTGAAAGCTGAAACTTGAACAGATATTTATATACCAATGTTTATGGCAGCATTTTTCACAATAGACAAAAGGTGGAAACAACTCAAATGTCTATCAATGGAAGAATGGATAAAGCAATGTATTCAGCCTTAAGAAGAAATGAAATTTTGATACATATTACAACATGGATGAATCTTGAAAACCTTAAGCTCAGTGAAATAAACCAGACACAACAGGATAAATATTGAATAATTCCCTCATTAAGAGTTACCTAGAACAGTCAAATTCACAGAGAAAGAAAGTAAAATAGAGGTTACCCCCAGCTAGGGAGAGAAGGATGAGTTTTTGCTTAGTTCATAGTTTTTGTTGAGGTGATAAAAATATCTTGGCAATGGCTAGAGGTGATGGTGCACAACCATGTGAATGTACCTAATGATGCTGAATTGTCCACCTAAAACGTATTGGAATGGAAAATTCAATGTTATATATATTTTACCAGAATTTTAAAAAAGAAAAAGAAACAACTGTGTTCAATTTTTTTAAATGGAAGTTTTACAATATAGATGGATTTTGTGCTCACTTCTGCAGAACATGTACTAAAATTGGAATGATACAAAGAAGATTCGCATTGCCTGTGCATAAGGATGTCATGCAGATCCATGAAGTATTCCATATTTTAAATAAAACAAAATACAGATAGCTTTGAAGAACAAGAAACCACCAAGTCATTTCAGTAGGCCACATCATGTGAATGTACTCTCTAATGTGCGTTTGTTTGAGATTGGGGAGAACAACTTTCTGCAGGAGAACTAGCCTGAGTACTAGAGTTCCTCCTCCTCACCCAGATACCTACTCCAAATTGTGGCCCTTGAAGCATTTCTTCTCCAAGTTGACAGTCCCAGCCCTGCCAGCCTTCTTAGGATCCCATTGTCTCATTTCCCAGTCTTCTCTGATGTAGGATCCATAAGGAACTACTGAGTTCAGGCTGCAAACCTGGATTCTTGCACCATGACCAATGCAGTTGACAGATCAGCACCTACGTATTGTATTTGTGTTCAGTCAACTGAAATCTTTTGGGTCTTTCAGAAAGCAAGGGTTATGGCCAGAAGGTCTGAGACCCGCTGGCCAATCAAGAGGACAGGGAGCAAGGTCAGAGAACCCTAAGGGCTCATGCCAGGGATGAAAAGAGTTACAGCCATGGCCCAAAAATGTTGTGAGGTCTGATAAGAAAACTAAGTGTGTTATAAAAATTACATAAAGGAAGTTTACAATAGGACACTATTAAAGAAAAATCATCAGTAGTTTCTGAACTGGGAAATCTTGCTGTGAAAGATCATTCCAGGGGATCCTTGGAGAAGACCTGATCCCATATCTTTGGGAAAGAAAAAAATTATATATTATAAATTATACACATAGTTTGTTTTGTTACCTAAAAGTATATTTTATATTATTTAAAAAATTTTTCTAATGTTCATTTATTCTTGAGAGAGAGAGACAGAGACAGAGCATGAGCATAGGAGAGGCAGATACAGAATCCAAAGCAGGCTCCAGGCTCTGAGCTGTCAGCACAGAGCCTGATGCGGGGTTTGAACCCACAAGCTGTGAGATTATGACCTGAGCTGAAGTCGGACACTCAACCGACTGAGCCACCCACCTGCCCCTAAAAGTAAGGATGTTTTAAAATTCTCTGAAAGGATGAGAGTAGATGGCTTAGAATAGCTCTCATTGGCCCAAGGGTAACAGGTTCAGATGGAAAAGAGCAATTATCACCCACTGGAAGAAGTTAAGCCCATAATTATCCTCAAAACAGGAGAAAATTAAGAAAAATATAAAGTCCTTGTAATGCAGAAGATGGAAGATCCTAACAGAAGAAAGTAACGTTTGTTAACTTCAGCTAGTGAGGACTGTGGAGTCTGTGGGAGTCCTCCTCTTGATTCAGGGTGTATGTGGCGATGAAACATAGACCAGCCTTTGTTTCTACCTAACAGGGAAGAATTGACTGAGGGAAGTCTGATGGCCAGAAACTGCCAGAAAAGGTCAGGACTACACCACAGGGAGAGGGGACACCTGGGGTCATCTTGCATCAGTCACTAGGTAGAAAGGCCCTTTAATAGCAAGAAATGCAATTAATTAGGTGGACTTATCCAAAGGTGGTGGCAGACACTCTCTGGAGGAAGGGACAGCAGTGAGAAGCCTCTTGACTCTAGGGTGAAATGATCTCAAGATGACTATAAAGAAGGTTGATGGGTTATGCCAAAGACAGCCCACACCAACATGACACACCCTGTGTCTAGAGGGTTTTTTGGACATGGGGACGAAGTGGAGACCATCAGGCTGAAAGGAACTCATGGTTTTTGTCATTTGCCCTAGTCCTGACCTCTTTTGGGTCTCAACCCAAGGCTGGACTAGGCGACCCCTGAGTCCTTCCTTCCATCATTCACTGCCTGCACTCACCCCTGTTGTGTGGGATCAGCCATCACCACCACCCGGATCTCTGTCTCCCTTACACACTCCTGAGGGATAGGCAGCTTCACCAGCACCAGCTGTGCGCTCCCGCCCCTCTCCACCCCACACACCTTCCCCCATGGTCCTGGCACCGCTCCCAGAGCCATCCAGAAGTTATTTAATCCTTACTTTATTCCTTTCCCACCATCAGGTCCTTGGTCCTGAGCTCAGAGGGGAGAGTCCCCACAACATTTCTGCTCTTCCCCACAAACTGCTGCAGGGCAAAGCACCGGCTGACTTCACACAGTAAGTACTTGTAAGGGAAGCGCTTTAAGGGAAGCGTTCCATTAGTAATACAATTCGGTACAAGAAAGGCACTCTGTAAAAAAGGTTCTGTAAAACTCAGCCCTGCATCCCGAGACTGGACTGCCACTTCTTCCAAGCAAGCTCGGAATCTTGAGTAGGAATCTTTAACTAGGCCCCGTGTGCCCAGCCCTTCCGAGAGCGTTGGGATTAAATCTGCCTGGGCGCTACCGGCTGCAGGGATTAGTGCACCCACACCTGTGAGCTCTAAGGGGTTCAGACCGCCGCGCAGGCGTGCAGTCGCGAACCAGGAGAGACCATTGGGCGTCTGTACATCCTGGCAGCCCTGGCAGCAAGGCCTGAAGGATGTAAAACCACAGCGCTGCGGGGAGACAGACAAACAGAGACAGAGACCGGGAGAAATACTAACAAAGCGAGACCGAGCGGGGCCCAAGCGGTGGCGGCACAAGGAGGCTGCAGTTCTTCGGGAGCATCCCCCACCCAGGCCCAGAGCCCTCCATCTCGCCCACTGCTTCGCTGGGGGCGCCTGCCTCTCTGGCGAGCTGGCTCCCGGCCCGGCTCCGCCCCCTCCCCAGTGCTCTCCGGCAGCTTAACCCTCGCCTGCCCGCCTCCTGCCGCAGCCGCCCAGCCCCTCCAGCCGCTGCGGGCGGGCTCTGGCCCTCCTCCTCCCCCACTTGGCGGGGACGCGCGGCGCCGGGAGCTGACCGTGGTGCTGAGCTCCGTGCGCGGCTCGGGAGCGGCTCCCGGCCCTGCCAAGGACGCTTACTGCGACACTCCCGGCCGGCCACCAGCGGTAAGTCGCCAACGGCCCTGCGATGTAGACTTGGAGGAAAGATTTGGGGGGAATTTTTGTGCGTTATTTCGCGCAGTGGACGGGCTGAGTGGAGGAACCAGGGTGTGCACCCTCTCAACCCTGCGGTGTCCTGCGTGGCTGATGAGGAATCTGGGGTCTGAGGGAGACGACCCTTTTAGGTCTGGCTACGGGAAGAGAGAGACCCCTTACGCGCGGATGCAGGGGCTGAGAAAGAATAGATTAGATTCAAGACCGATTTTCTTTCAGTTGAGCAGCCCAGGAACACCTAGAGACTCCCTTTAGAGGAGGTGGGCCAGAACCTTCGCTCCCTAAAGGGCCCTTTGTCTCCCTGACGTGGGGGTTGGGTGAATTGGTGATGTTTTCACTGCGGATTCTATTTCTGCTTCATTCCCCAACCCACACCCACCCCATAACACGAGGCTTTCTCTCCCCACAATAGCCTTCACTCCATCCATCCTGAAGGTTTTGGCTTAGACAGGTACCTTCTACAGAGATAAACTATGGCCCCATTTATAGCCTCTCACCCTGGCCCCAATGTCCTGGATGTCCCTGGGCAAGGCTCCCCTCTGAGGCTTTTGCTTTCTAATCACTATTCACCTCTTTGTATGTCTAGGCTTCTGGTTTTACTGGATGTTGGGGGCGGGGCCGGAGAAGGCATGGCAATGCCAAAACTATTAGTCAAAATGTTTGTATCTCCAACCACTTCTGTTACATATGTGTACCTGAGCGATTTTTATTTTCATCCATGAAACACTCAGTCACTTTCATGTTAAAAAAAAAGAAAGAAGAGCACAGAATTACCTTCCCAAAGGAAAAAAAAAATTGTAGGCAGTTGAGCTAAAATTATTTATCATGTAGAAAAGCAGCCATTAGAATTACTTCATTTGCTCAGTTTGTAATAAATCCATATGCAAGTGCATACTTTGTGTAAGGTGCTGAGAGGAAAGGTTTACATACATGAGCAGTCTCTGTCACTACTTTCAGCTAGACCCTGCTCTGGCTCCTAATCTGTCTTTTTTTAATTTTTATTTTTTTAATGTTTATTTATTACTGAGAGACAGAAAGAGACAGAGCATGAGCATGGGAGGGGCAGAGAGAGGAGACACAGAATCTGAAGCAGGCTCTAGGCTCTGAGCTGTCAGCACAGGGCCCAAAACGGGGCTCAGGCCCACAAACTGAGAGATCATGACCTGAGCCAAAGTTGGATGCCTAACCAACTGAGCCACCCAGGCAGCCCTAAAAACTGAATATTAGCCATGTTACTCACCCTTGATGGCTGGATCTCATGGTGCATAGGATAAAAGCATGGTGCATATGCTCTCCATGGTGCATAGGATAAAAGCTAAGACCCTCCCTGTGACCTCAGGCAGAGTACAGTCTGCCCTGCCCATTTCCCAGCTTCATCCGGCTGCTCTGGCCACCTGGGCCTGCTTTCAGAGTTTTAAACATTCTTCCTCCTTTGCTCCTCAAGGCCTTTCTGCAGGATGTTCCCTCTGCCTGGAATATGCTTCCCACGTCTTTTGCCTGGTTGTCTTCAGCTGTCTTTTAGATCTTGGTTAAAATAGCACATCCGTGAATCAGAGTTGATTAAATAAAGTACATGGTATGGTTCTTGTTCTCGTGGAATTTGCAAGTTCATTTTAGAGATGAAGAACTCGGTCCAGGGTCTTGTTGTCACTGAGAACTGTCTTAAAGAATGATGTACATAAATTATGGAATTAAAAACTAGACTCAGTGTTCCATTTAGGAAACTTAGATATAAATATATAGCTAAGATGTCTCAAAAACATAAATACTTCATTTAAATAAGTAGTAGCTCACAGTTGACCACCATTGGAGTCCTGAATCTTAAAGAAGTTTTCAACCTCACTGGGGAGTTGCAAGACCAAGCAAGCACCAGAATGAGCAGCCAGTGATCCCTGAGTGTTATATACAAGAAGGCACCAAACCAGGAAAGGGACAGGCCTACTTTGTCCTTTGGGGAGGGATGTGGCATGTGGTAGAGGATTCTTTCTCAGGTTTCATGCTGGGATCCACTTAGGGGGTCTTCAGCCAGAGAGTTACAGAGCAGAGTGTACATTTTTGCAGCTGGGAACCTGGACATATTTGGCCTCTGCCCTTAGGCAATGACAGTGCCAGCATCTGGCTTTCCAGATAAATTCCATTCTGTCCCTGAGAACTGTCATGGAAGGAGACTGCTCAGCTTGTCTCCAGTTGGACAGTGAGGCCTCTGACTCCTCAGGGTGTTCCCACCCATGTCACATATGGGCCTCACATTTCCAGAGAGTCAGGCTCTGATAAAATATTTTAATGTGGAATGTGACCAGATTGAACATACACTGGATTTCACATGATTGCTCCAGTGTTTTGCAAGTCTCTCATTCATTATTCTGGACATTACCGCTTATTGTCCCATCAATGTGCCAAAGTATTAAATGAACTCAAGAAATAGGTTTGGCAACATCAGTGACACTGAGTGTAGCCATCTTTAGCAGTGACTGCTATTCTGAGAGGCTATTTTCCAAGTTCAGAATGTGGTGAAATTTCTGGTTCTTCATGAGTTTAAATCAGTTCACTGAACTGAGAAATAAGAAATCAGCAGTTTTATTGATAGAGATCGATATCAAATGAACCACCTTAGTTCTTGTAGTTGCAAATTCTGCACACAGTGAAGTAATCTTTGTCATGCTTACTTGAAATTATTTCCAAAAGTGTGTTAATAAAAATATTTTTCTAACATAGAATAGAGATCTCATAATAAAATATCTCCAAGATTTCTTGTCATAGAAAGTATATGACCTTCAATTATAATTTTTCTGAATTTGTGTAAGCTGCACTTTGGTTTTTAATCTCCATTTTCATTGTGCTTTCAAAATTCTTCATAAGAGCACGTTTAGTATTTGATTTTTAAGTTTCCCATGAAGAAGAGTTTGGGTATTGGTTCACAGAATGTCTGTTGTGGTTAAGAGCACATGACCAGAATCAGACAGGCTTGGTTTCAAATCTTAGTTCTGTCACTTACCACATGTGTGACCTGGGCCAATTGACTGACTTTTTTCGACCTTATTCTCTCTCCTTTGTAAAATGGAAGTTATGTCTCTTATATGGTTATAGGTGAAGAACTCACCTGGTTAGGTAGATGCAACCACGACTCAAATCTGGGTTCTCCAACTCCAGAGTCCAAATATTAACCACTATGCAGTGTAAAGAAAATTCATCAGAGCTAAGGAAGGACTTGTCTCAGCCACAGAGGACTGTGGTGAGTGAAAATGGGATTTGCAGGTATAGGGTAGGAAAGGCTTGGGCGCATGACACCTCATAGGAGACAGAAAGGTAACTTGAAGCACTGTCCCACTGTCCAGGATGCTGTCACCAAGAGCTGAGCTGCTGCCAGAGCCAAGTCCAGGTTCTGTGGTTTTCCCCGGCATAGCACTTTCTCCTATCTTCCAGCCAAAAGTCCCAAGTGTCCCCCTGTAGGGGAGGAAGTGCTGCCCATGAGTGGGAGTAGGGTTGAGGCCAGTCAGCTTGTCCCTGTGAGCCCCTGCAGTGGCAGCTTTGTCACCACTTCTCATCTTCAGCTTTAGTGTTGTCACCTGGGCTGTGAGGCAGCCCCTCTCTTCACCTCCAGGTCTTCATGTCTAAGCATTTGAGAGACTCCGAAGCTGACCCTGGTCAGCTCATAACTGTCAAGCAGCTTTCTGAAGGTAGCTGCAAAGCTTCCTGGGAAGTGGGTCTGAAAGGCAAGCAGGCTGACAGAGCCACTTGCCTTCACACCTGTGGTGTACGTCCCTCACAGGCTGTGCACCAGGGGCGGGGGTGGGGAGTGAATTCAGATGCTCCCTATGGAGAAGTCCTTATGAAAAGCCAAAGAAGGACACCTGGGGGGCTCAGTTGGTTAAGCTGCTGACTTTGGCTCAGGTCATGATCTCACAGTTTGTGGGTTCAACACCCATGTCACATGCCATGTGATGACAACTCAGAGTCTGGAGTCTGCTCAGATTCTGTGTCTCCCTCTCTCTCTGCCCCTCTCCTGCTCTCTCTTTCTCTCTCTGTCTCAAAAATAAACATTTAACAAAGTTTTTTTAAGAAGAAAAAAAAAAAGAAAGTCAAAGAAACCATCCCCAAACTCTCTCTTCTAGTCTTTCCTTCACCAGACTGATAGGATTGACCCACAGGTCACTCACCACTCCCAGCTGCTGGCACAGACTGAGCTGTGAGCTGGGTACCTGTGAAGACACAGCAAGGGAGAGTCTGGGGAAGTTTGCAGGTGCTCTTGGACATCACCTTCTTTTGGTCTGGTCTTGGGGGTCTCCAAGCTCACCCCAAAGGCCACATGTTTAAAACTAGAGCCTTACTTCCCTTTTTCAAACCAGCTCTTAGTATAAGCCCCTTCCTCACCTTCACTCCACTCCCACTTCCTTACCATTTCCCACTTTTCTTTGTCTGGATCAGTATTTACTGTTTCCTCATTGTTGATGACTTTTCTCTCTTTATTCAGTTGCCAAATCCTAGCATTTCTGCCTTTGAAAGGTCCTTATAACTTTACCTCTCTTTTTCATGACTTTGACTGCAGTTTCCATCTGGATCTTATCTCCACATACTCAGACCACTTTAGTTGCCCTTTGTGAATCTTCTCTGCTCAAAGCTTCTCTCCTAATTTATTCTGTCCTCCACTTAGATATCAGATATTAGATATCTTAGACCATCAAATAGCTCTTCGTTGATCTCAGAGTAAGGCCATACTCCCTAGCAATGCAAAAATGGTCAAGTTAACACTCCTATGTGGCTTCCCCCTCCCATACCAGGACAGACATCAATAGTCAACCACAACACCCTTTCCCATTGAACTCAGACTGGGCATTCATCTGGATGGAACTCTGGATGGCATTCCAGGCATCAATGCCTCTCAGTTAAGATGTGCATAGAAGGTGATACCTGGCTGCTCTCCAGCCCATCATGTGTTGTGTCTATCTAATCTGTCTGATCCTGGCCTCATGCCTGCCTCCTCTCTTTTGCCTTCTACCATGATGCCGTCTCTCTTCTCAGTGCTCAAGCTCAACATGCACCATTAGATACTCAGCTGTGCCTTGCTGATGGTCTCTGTGTAGACCAACTCTTACTTCCTCAGACAGATGCAATAGCCATGAAGGATAGTGTATGTGTCTCCCCTTCCAACTGATGAGCTACTCCATCCAGCCCAGGATACAGGCTTGGGTTTCCCTTTGAGTTTTGTCTCTTAGATGAAGGCAGGAACTTATTTGTTGAATCCTTTCCTCCACCACTTGAAAGAGCGATGATACTTCCCCCGTGAGGATGGGTGCTATTTGTAGAGTGCCTGGGCATAGAAATGGGAATCTGACTTGGCCAGGTAAACTCTGAGATGATGCTTGGTTGAGTTGAGAGATCACAGACACAATAGAATCAGACCCCAGTCTGTCCTCATTTAGGCTCCTACTATGTGACTTTAGGCATGTGACTTAACTTCTCTGGGATCAGTTGTCTATGGAGCAATGAGCAGCCCTGGGGCAGTGAGTCTGGGTGGGGCCATCCCATCTCCCTCTCTCTTACCTCTGAAAGGATCCAAGTTTAGATGTCAGAGTTCAGCTCCAAAGCAACTATGTAAGCAGGGATAGGAAGAGGTCTTCTAGAACCATAGGCCTCCATCTTGGATACTAAGTGCCTCCTGTTTTCCTTCACAGCAGCCTGGGGCACTGGCAGCATGGAGCTGAAGAGAGGAAAGACCTTCATCAAATCCAGCCTGCAGATTTCCCATGAGAAACCCCCAGACCCAGCAGCCACTGCTCCAGTCAGGGAGGATGCAGGTCCCTGGTCAGTCTCACCAGGAGGGCAACAGCGGCCCTACAGTGAGAGAGCCCCACAGGTTAGTCCCAACGCCCAAGGCTATGACAGATGCCCCAACAAGGGAGCGAAACCAGAACCCGAGGTGGGGGCTACAGCCTTCTGTGGGACCACCTTCAAACTGGTACGAAAGAGCAAGACTCATGACAGTGTGCCTGGGGCTGGCAGGGTGAGTGCCACCACAGGGCACCTGGTGGGCAGCGCGAGTTTCCCAGGACCCTCTAGCAGCCAGCGCATGATTGACTACCGCCACTTTGTACCCCAGATGCCCTTCGTGCCAGCTGTGGCCAAGAGCATACCAAGGAAGAGGATCTCCCTGAAACGACCTAAGAAGTGCTTTCGGAACCTATTCCACATTCGCAGAAACAAGACTGAGAACTTGGCCTCACTCGTAACCAAGAGGGAGAGCCTGTCCTCGCCTGGAGGCCCATCAGAGTCTGGAGGGCAGACAGACACAGGCTTCTTTCCCTTTGGTGAAGGACTGGGGCCAGATGGCCTATGTCAAGACCTATCTGACAGCGAGCTCCTGCCCGACTCTTCCTTTGACCTCTGTAGGGCCCTGTGTGAGGATGTGGCCTCACTCAAGAGCTTTGACTCTCTCACAGGCTGTGGGGAGATCTTTGCAGATGAAAGTTCCGTGCCATCCCTGGAACTGAACGAGAGCCTGGAGAGCCCAACTCAGGTATCACAGGCCCTTGAAAACAAAGTTCTTAGGGGCCCCTTCCAGGGCAGCATGGAACAGCTGGCATCACCTGCCCAAAATGAGATGTCTGACTTTGCCAAGTTCTGGGACAGTGTGAATCGCTCTGTGAGACAGCAGCATAGCACCCTACTGGGCCCATGGCTGGGGAGTCCCCAGGGGACAGATACAGACCGACCCAGGCTGGATACAGCTGGGCTTGCTGAGCTCCCCCTGTGTCCTTGCAGGGACCCCCACAGTGGCTCCAAAGCCAGCTCCATAGACACAGGTACCCCCAAGAGTGAACAGCCAGAATCTGTGTCCACAAGTGATGAAGGCTACTATGACTCCTTCTCACCTGGCCTCGAGGAGGATAAGAAGGAGGCTTCGAGCCCAGGCACACCTGCAGCTGCCTTCCCCCGGGATAGCTACAGTGGAGATGCCCTCTATGAGCTCTTCTATGACCCCAGCGAGGGCCCTGTTGGCCCAAGCCTGGATGATGACCTGTGTGTGTCTGAGAGTCTGTCAGGGCCAGCACTAGGAGCACCACTGTCCATGTGCAGCTTCCATGTGGGGGCAGAGGAGAACTTGGCCCCAACACCAGGTCCAGACCTGCTCAGCCAGAGCTTTTTGCAAAGCTCCTGGAAGGGCAAAGAGTGTCTGCTAAAGCTCTGTGACACTGAGCTTGCCATCACCATGGGCATTATCAATTGGCTTCGCCGTAGCCCTGAGCTCCGCACCCCACCTGCCTCAGCCCCTGGGGATACTGCAACCTCACCCAGGGGACAGACAGAGAAACTGGAAGCTGGCTCTGAGCAAAAGAGCCCAGGTCCAGTGAAGCTGGAGGTCAGGGGGCCTGGGGCTTCAGATGCAGGTAGGACCATTGTGGGCTCAGTACCCAGCAGGCGGGAGCTGTGGGCACATTCGCTTACCAAGGGCCTACTTGCTGGAGACAGCAAGGTCCTAGCAGGGCCTGAGCAGGTAACTAGCTCTCTGTCCAGGGACCCATCTCTGGAGTGTGTGCAGGTCTCTGGGGAAGGAGGGACACAAGGCTGCTATGAAGGCTTGTTCTCCCCTGTGGGGTCTGCAACCTCTGCAACAACAGACACTTGCAGCAAAAACAAAGTCTCAAACCTTTGGCCTAGCTCCCAGGAGCCCAGACCACCTGGGAATCTGGAGTATTTCCGAGGTTCTTGGAGGCCTGGTCCTGGGGAAAGCACCCTCGATGTAGAGCCCACCCTGACAGGCTGTGCGGCCCAGGTTGCAGCCCTGCAGATCCAACCAGACTGCCAACCCCCTACTAAACAGCCCCCAAGGCAGGACGTGAGCAGTGGGCTCTGCAGGAAACCTCAAACCAGGGGCCCTGAAATTCTGCAGCAGAAACAGCCTAACAGCTTCCCTAGCGTGGCAGTTTCATGTGGCCTGCCCTCCCTGGGTAGTCCACTACACAGCTCACAGGACCAGAGGTGCCCAGGCCATGTTCTTGACCTCAGCCAGCTCAGGGTGGAGCACACCAGGATGGATGCCCAGTCTCGTGCCTCTGTGGAGAACCAGCCCCTGTAGCTCAACTCAAGGGCTGTGGAGCAGGGGCACACAGGGGCCAGCTGGGCTTATAACCCCTCTTGGCCCTGCTACCCAGCTGAGACCCTGGGGCAAATTGCCAGGAATCCTGGACTTCACTTCCAAAAACCAGCACGAGTGAACCCCTTCTGCAAGTGTCCCAGAAAACTTCCTGGACCATAAGGGCCTCCCCTGAAACCAGCTGGAAGTAGGGGCCCTAAGCCATCCATGTTTGAGCCTCACGTGTAGCATGGACCCCCAGTCACCAGGAACTGCATCTTTGTGGCCACATTCAAGAGAACTTAAGACCCAACTTTCCATCTTTGTCCCTGATGTAAGGACTATTGGGGGGTAGGAGGTGGCAGGACACAAGCAAGTGGAGCAGAGCATTTTAATATGGAGGCATCTATGCCTGAACCCACCAGTTCAGCCAGGCCAGATACTGGGTAACCTAAGGCCAAGGACAGCTGAAAAGCTGCCATTGCTCTCAAAGTGTGCCTCACTGATTTCCCTACAGAGAAATGAAGACTCAAAACCCAGTTGGCTGTGAAGTGGCCACACCTGGCTTCTCCTTATACAGCATGTCATAGAGAGGAACTCAGGCTTGAAACTGATGGGGAGATAACAGAACATCCTATAAATCGGAGGTAGAGGGAGCCATGAAGTCTGCATAGGTGGTTGAGAATAATAATGTGTGATCCAAGGCTTACGGGTGGGATGCAGAGAATGGGATACAGGCAGGATAGGGGGCCACGGATGAGCTCAGGAATGCCCACTGGCCCCACACAAGCCTGATCTCTACCTCCAGGACAAGCAGCCACAATGTGCTGGGGCCCTGAAGGACTTCTCATGGGAGTAAGAAGCAGGACAGGTCTCATCTCAGTAAGAGCCTTGAATCAGCAGACACCATGTGTTACTGTGCAACCTTGCCAGGGCTAGCCAAGCCCTGAAGATCCTGTGGGTGTTGGTGAGTTCTCAATTACAAATCAGCCCGATAATTTCCCCAAACTTTCACTCTCTAAATGAAGCCAAGGATGGCAAAATATTCTTAGGGAAGAAGTTGATTGATTCTTCGCAACTCTGCCATTGTCATCCCTCCACACTGTCAGCATCCTTGCCTCCCCCTTCAGGAAAACTTACCTTGGAATGAAGCTGCAACTCTCTCATCTTCCCAAAACCCACAACAACATGCACAATACCAACTGTCCAGAATCTTGGAGTGAAAGGTGGCCCACATCTTCAGGAAGGGCAGGTGTCAGGATATTGGGTACAGCAACAGACCACACATCAAGGTTCTCTGTGATAAGATCCTACCTCACCTGACATGCTGCAGTGAGATGTAAAGGATGGCCACCACAGATACGAACCTGTTTCTAGAGGAAAGGTCATCAGAAAGGGATAGGTTAAGTGGGGATAGGGGAGAAATGCCAACCATAGGGATGCAGTCTGATAGCTGATCACCGGCTGGGGCCTCTCCTGATTGTCTGAGGCTTCATTTCAGGATAGAAAATGCTCTGCCCTCATTAACAACTGCTTACTGGAGCCTACTGTGTGCTCCTATAGGCTGCTGACCAGGCCTATCCAGACCTTGGACACTGAGGAAAGACAGGGCCAGTCTTCCTGGGAAATCACACATGATGCTTCCTCTCAGGACCTCCACAAATGATTAGTGTTATTGAACTGTGCTGGGAACAGGTTACATGTGGAATAGTTTATCTCATCCCTGCATCAACCTGGATATAATTGTTGTCATCATTTTTCAGATATGGAGACCAAGGCACAGAGTGCTGATGTGACTTGCCCATGGATGCACACAGCTAGTGTGTGGGGTTGATGGGGTTTGAATCCCACACTTTGACTCCTAAGGCCCAGCTCTTCACGAGGTTCTAGAACTTCTCTTGCTGAGCTCCTGCAGCAAACACCTCTTTCAAAGCCTCCACTCCTCCCTTCTTTCAGGGCACAGATGTCTGAGCACCGTCTGGGTGCCAGCCACATGTCCCCCTGTAAGCAGGCTGAGTATCTCATTCAGTCATGGCCCTTATCACTTTGTACTGCACCTGAGCAGAGCAAGTGCTCAGTGCATATTTACTTGTTCAAATAATGAAATATCAAAAGGTTGCTTGTGGCTTTCTGATTTTTTAATTAAATGTGAGTCTTGTGTCTGGAGAGTAGCAGAGTTAAGGTTTTACCTTGGCAGAAGCTCTGATGGAACATTTCCTTGATGTGATGTGGTGACTGGTGGTGATGGAGGCAAATCCAGCCAGCTCCAAGAGCGCTGGGAGAGGCAGGAACTGAGGAGGTTCAGGCACAGTCAGGAGGGGCCTAGGGTCAGGATGACAGGACAAAAGTAGACCCAGGACCCAGAGGTTATGGTGAGGGTAGTCTACAGTGACACACAGCAGGGCAGGACAGACAAGGAACAGGTCCTGCCTCCTGAGAGAAACCCCCAACCCAGTGGCTCTCACTCTGGGAAGCATCTTAAGCAATCCTGACACCCTAGAAATTCTCATTCTCAGCAATGTTGGGGAAAGTCCCAGCAGTGGCCTGTTAGGCACCTTGCTGGGAGAATGGATGAGGCACTTCCCTTTCTCTTGTGTCCAGAGGGTCTGAGGAAGCCAAAGACCATCTCTCTCCACATCCCACCCCTTAGGCTGCCCTCCCTTGCAAGAGGGGTCCAGGCAGTGCCCGTCTGTCAGGGTTCTGCAGGCCTCAAGGATGTTCTCCAGGTGATCCATGGAGAGCATAGGATCGAACTGCAGGGCCAGCTCCTGGGTTGAGTGCCTAGCCCAGTGTTGGGAGTAGCAGAGGCCTATGAGGCATTTTCAGAATTCCGGTCATTTTTTACTCTCTCATTCACATGGCTATAGAGGTTATAGGAGCTTGTTTCTCCCATATAAAGTAAAATCCTGAGAAGTACATCTAGTTGTTGCAGCCCATAAATATTCCACAGAGTCTGACTCACCTAGGGTCATACAGTGGCAAGTAGAGAGCTGGGGTTCACCCTGGGGCCTGTGAACTATGCCTTTCAAACATCCAGTCTTCCAGGGTTGCATGGGGAAATGGGAGGTGCTGGGAGGAGGCCAGGCAGCCTCCAAGCCTGCCCTAAATGTGGTGGTGGCCTGGACCTACAGCAGAGTAACCTGGAGTACACCAGGGGGCAAGAAAGAGAACAGGGGGGAGGTGATGAAAACAGGTAAAGACCAGCACATGCTAAGGAAGAGCCTGTGAACTACATCAGGGGATACTTCTTACCTTTCCTGGTTTCTTATTTTATTTTACTTTTTATGGAATGGGGATAAATAAGCAGGATACAGAACTCAAAAGACACAGAAGAGAAGACAATAAAAAGTAAGTCTCTTTCCTTCTTTTATCCTTCTGTTGTTTTGATTACAAAATTTATTCCCATTTACTACAAACAATCCAAACAAAGCAAAGTGCTGAGCCTCCACTTCCTGGAGCTTCTTGAACACTGGGTATGTCCTCAGACCCTTTTTATGCCCATGAAATAAACACACATGAATGTTAATCTTTTTTACTGCACAGTGCATCACAGACATCTTCTTAGCAGGTGCCAGCAGCAGGCAGTTTCTCCATTCTCTTGAACAATTCCACAGCAATCTCCTATAGGTAACAATTAATTTAGATATTCTCCTGTTGATGGCTATTAAAGTTATTTTGATTTTTGCTGTTAAAAAACAATGCATTGGTCACTTCTTTATTCTCCTAAGTCTTCTTTATTAAAGTCCTCTTAAAAACTATAAAAATGAAACTTAACAATGAAAAGATACATTTAAAAAGTGAACAATACATCCTGTTTCCTGTACTCACCCCCTGCCCAGCTGTCCTGAAGCCTTGATGTTAATGCTCTGGGCTCCATGGTGATACACACATATCACACACACCCATATTTAGGAAGGGAAAGGTGGTTTTTTGTTATTACATGTAAGACGTTGAAAACTGCCATCCCCATCCTTACAACAAGAAAAAGCTGGACAAACTGAAAGTCAATGCCTATTCATGACCAGAGAACAGAGCAAACAACTTCCTTGAAATATGGAGAAACAGGTGCATCCAGAGAAATATAGCAACCAAGACCTGGAGCAGAAGCTACGAAATGACAAAAACTGTTAGGAAGAGATAAAAAGTAATTTTGACAAATTGTTCCAGGCTGAGCAAGAAGCTGGAAAGCTGGACAGTAAAAAGGGGCTATGCTTTCATAGCCTTTTTCCTCTAGGAACGTTTTCAGGGTGAGGACAGAGAAAGATCTTCTCATAGGCCTGGCAGAGGGAGAGGAAAAGTAGCTACTATGAAACCCTCCAGACCATTCTCCCTAATAGGTCTACCTCACATGGGAAGGACTTCTCCAGAGGGCGATTCTGAAACTTTTCCAAGCTGAAGGAAAAGAAATCCACCCTACTCCAGTCCTCTCCAACCTTCCTTTCCCATGTGTGAATAAATAAGTAAATAAGTAAAGTAAGTGACAGTCAATTGGAAGAGGGACTTCAAGAAAACAGATTGGAAACAGTAGGAGAGAGACTAAATCTTCTTAAGGTCTAACCCCACCCCCAAAGTACAAGCCCACAAAGGACTGAGACATACTTAGAAGCTTAGGTGTAAAGGAACATCCCTTCCCTCCCCACCCTACCCACTCACCCTATCAACACACTAATAAGCATCCAGTAATAACAGTGAATCACAGCCAGAAGAGTTACAAGATAAAGATTCCATCTAAGGACCAGAACAAAGGGAAGCAGAAGCAGGAGGAGGAGGGGGGAGGGGAAGAAGAAGATGGAGGAAGAGTAGGAGAAGGAGAAGCGGGGAGGGGGAAGAGGAGGAGAAGGATGGGGAAGAGGGAGAAGGAGAGGAGGGCGAAGATGAGGAGCAGGAGGATGAGGATGAGAAGGGAGGAAAAAGTAAGCTCACTAGAGTAATATGAAGCTCTTGTGCCTTTAGCTGCGACTAATATTAACACAGACCAACTCTTAGCTAGATTAATGTAAATCCTTACACTAAAAGCCTATTTGCCTCAGTACATATTACTCTATACAATATGTCCTGCTTTCAACACAAAGTTATAAAGTTCAAGAAGAAACAAACTTTGAAGGACAAAGCTATCATCAGAACTGGACTCACAGATGTTGGAATTATCAGATAAATATTATAAAATAAGTACAATTAATATGTTAAGAACTCTAATGAGAAAAAGTAGACAACATGTAATAACCAGTGGTAATAACAACTTACAAGAATAATTTTAAGAAATAAATAAAAAGAAAATGCTTGAAATCAAAAGTACTGGCACAGAAATGAAGAATTCCTTTGATGGGCTCATCACAGACTCAACATGGAGGATCAGGGAACTTTATTTAAAAATACCTTGAGACAAATAAAAATGAAACTCAGCATACCAAAACTTATGGAATGCAGAGTAAGCAATATGAGAGAAATTTATATCTGTAATGCATACATTAAAAAAAGAAAGATCTCAAATCAATAATCTGATTTTATACCTTAAGAAATGAGAAAAAGGAGGAAAAACTAACTCAAAGCCAGCAGAAGGAAGGAAATAATAAAGCTTAGAGTAGAGATAAATAAAATGGAGAATACAAAAACAATTGCAAAGTCAACAAAACCAAAAGTTGGTTCTTTGAAAAGATGAACTAAATTGACAAATGTTTACCTAGATTGAAAACAAAAGAAAGACTCAAAGTACTAAAATCAGGGATGAAAGTAGGAATGTTACTACCATTTTACAAAAATAAAAAAGATTATAAAAGAATGCTATGAACATTTATATGTCAATTAATGGGATAATCTAGATGAAATGGACAAACCCTTAGAAACATACATCCAACAAAACTAAGTCAATAAAGAGACTTATGAACAATAGAATAGATCATTGAAACATGCAGCTGGTTATTTGAAAACATCAACAAAATTGATAACACTTTAGGCAGACTCATCAAAGAAAAAAAAAGAGTGAAGACTCAAATAAAATCAGAAATAAAGAAGGAAAAAATAACAACTGACACCACAGAAATACAAAGGATTTTAAGAGAATAGTATGAAAAATTATATGTCAACAATTGGACAACCTAGAAGAAATGGATAAATTCCTAGAAACTTATAACCTTCCAAAACTGAATTGGGAAGAAATAGAAAATTTGAACAGGCCAGTCCTAGCAATGAAATTGAAATAATAAAAAATAAAACAAAGCAAAAATAATAAAAATAACAAAAAAACAAAACAAAACAAAAAACCCTACAACAAAAAAAGTCCAGGACAAGATAGCTTCACAAATGAATTCTACCAAACATTTGAAAAATTAATACTTATTCTTCTTAAACTATTCCAAAAAATGGAAAAAGAAGGAACATTTCCAAATTTATTCTATGAGGCCAACATTACCCTGATACCAAAGCAAGATAAAGACACTAAAAAAACCACAAAACTACAGGCCAATATCTCTGATAAACATATATGCAAAAATCCTCAGCAAAATATTAGCAAACCAAATCCAACAGTACATTAAAAAAATCATTCACCATGATCAAGTGGGATTTATTCTAGGGATGCAAAGATGGTTCAATATTTGAACAAATCAATTAATATGATCATCACATCAATAAGAGAAAGGATAAAAACCACATGATCATTTCAATAGATGCAAATATTTTCATCCTTTCAAATAGATTTCAAAATCTATTTTGGCAAAGTACAATATCCAGTCATGATAAAAACTCAACAAACTAGGCTTAGAGGGCACATATCTCAATATAATAAGGCCATATGTGGAAAACCACAGCTAACACCATACCCAATGGTGAAAAACTGAGAGCTTTTCGTATAAGATGAGGAACAAGACAAGGATGTTCACTATCACAACTTTTATTCAATATAGTACTAGAAGTCCTAGCCACAGCAATCAGACAAGGAAAAGAAATAAATGGCATCCAAATTGGTAAGAAAAAAGCAAAACTGTCACTATTTTCAGATGACATGATACTATACATAGAAAACCCTAAAGATTCCACCACAAAACTACTAGAACTGATGGGGTGCCTGGGTGGCTTAGTCAGTTGAGCATCCAACTTTGGCTCGGATCACGATCTCACAGTTCATGGGTTCGAGCCCCACATTGGGCTCTGTGCTGACAGCTCAGAGCTTGGAGTCTGCTTCAGATTCTGTGTCTCCCTCTCTCTCTTTTCCTCCCCTGCTCATGCTCTGTCTCTCTCAAAAATAAATAAAGATTAAAAAAATTAAAAAAAAACTACTAGAACTGATAAATGAGTTCAGTAATGTTTCAGGATACAAAATCAAAGTACAGAAAACAGTTGCATTTCTATACATTAATAATGAAGTAGCAGGAAAAATTAATAAAACAATCCTATTTATAATTTCACCAAAAATAATAAAATATGTATAAGTAAACTTGACCAAGGAGGTGACAAAACTTGACTCCAAGAACTATAAAGCTTGATGAAAGAAATTAAATATGACACAAACAAATGGAAAGATATTCCATGCTCATGGATTGGGAAATTATTATTAAAATGTACATATTTCTAAATCTATCTACAGGTTTAATGCAATCTTTATGAAATACCAACAGCATTTTCCACAGAAAATGCTAGTTCTATTATTAGAACTAATAATCCTAAAATTTGTTTGGTACCAGGAAAGACCATAAATAGCTAAAGCAATCTTGAAAAAGAAGAATAAAGCTGGAGGTATGACAATCCCAGATTTCAAGGTATAGTAAGCTGTAGTAATCAAAACAGTACAGGACCAGCATAAAGTAGACACATATATCAATGGAACAGAATAGAGTACCTAAAAATAAACCCATACTTTTATGGTCAATTAATCTACAACAAAGGACACAAGAATATGCAATGGGAAAAAGACTGTCTCTTCAACAAATGGTGTTGAGAAAACCGGACAGCATCATGCAAAAGAATGAAACCAGACCACTTTCTTACACCATACACACAACTAAACTCAAAATAGATTAAAGACCTAAACGTGAGACTTGAAACTACAAAATTCTTAGGAGAAAACATAGGCAGTAATTTCTCTGACATCAGCCATAGATTCATTTTTCTAGATATGTCTCGTCAGGCAAGGGAAACAAAAGGAAAATTAAACTTGATACTACACTAAAATAAAAAGCCTTTGCACAGTGAAGGGAACCATCAACAAAGAAAAAGCACCTTTATTAATGGAGGAAGATGTTTGCAAATGATATACCCATTGGTTAATATCGAAAATATGTAAAGAACTGATACAACTCAACACCAAAATAACCAAATAATCCAATTAAAAAGTGGGCGGAGAACCTGAATAAACATTTTTCCAAAGAAGGCATACATACAAATGGCCAACAGACACACGAAAGTATGCTCAACATGACTCATCACAATGGAGATGCAAATTAAAACCACAATGAGATATCACCTCACACATATCAGAATACCAACATTAAAAACATAAGGAATAACAAGTGTTGGCAAAGATGTAGAGAAAAAGGAATCTTCATGCATTATTGATAGGAATGCAAATTGGTGCAACCACTGTCGAAAACAGTATGGTGTTTCTTCAAAAAAATAAAAATAGGGGGCACCTGCGTGGCTCAGTAGGTTAAGCATCCAACTTTGGCTCAGGTCATGATCTCACAGTTCATGAGTTTGAGCCCTGCATCAGGCCCCACATCAGAATCTATGCTGACAGTGCAGAGCCTGCTTGGGATTCTCTCTCTCACCCTCTTTCTCCCTCTCTCTCTGCCACTCCTCTACTTGTGCTTTCTTTCTCTCTCAAAATAAATAAATAAAACTTAAAAAAAAAAGTAAAAATAGAATTATGGGAGGAGTTAAGTTGGCAAACTAGTAAGGGGACCCTAAGCTTGCCTCATCCCTCGAATAGAGCTAGATCAATATCAAACCATTTTGAACACCTAGTAAATTGATCTGAGGATTAACAGAACAAGTTATATAATTTCAGGGAGAGAACACAGCAAGTACATGGTGCAGAGAGGTGAATTGGAGAGAAAGGAGCTGTGGTGCCACAGAGGGGAGGGAACCTTTTGCATGGAGAGGAGAAAGAGAAGGCAGGGAGAGAGCAGTGCATTAGGCTTCTGCGAGAAAGCACTCCCCTTGAAAGCAGCTAGAGTGAAAACACACACAGTGGACTGCACAAGAAAATTATTTCCCAAAACCATTGAAAGGGGGAAATAGAGAGGGTTTCAATACTGTCAGTTTTTATAAACAGCGCATAGAGTCTGAAGTTTCAGAGGTCAGCACCTGGTAGTGCTCCAGTGAGGAATCAGGATGGAGTCACAGGAGCAGGCAGTGTGGTCTGAGGAGTCCCTGTGTCACATGGAGAGAAGTGGTTCCCCTGCTTGGAGTGCATTTGGTAGAGGTGTTATGACTTCTCCACAGACAAAAGACCCAGCAGGTGCCATCAATCTGCCGTATTCACCCATTTAGGAACAAAGATGCCGGCTGAGTCAGCTGTGTGTTGCAATTTACCAGAAACACTGAGACACTGCCATTGCCCAGTCACAGTGCCACTTTCTGAAACAGGCCAGCACTAGTGACAGTGCGGTAAAACCCTCCCCCAGAGGACCACTGCAGGTCCAAGCCCAGCCACAGGGGTCTCTGAAGTGTGTGGTTTTGAAACACAGCCATGCCTGAGATAAAACTCTGGAGGGAGGTACCACCTGGTAGGCAGACAGCTTGGACACAGACAGGGGAAGGCAGGGAGCTGACAGAAGTGGGAGACACAGGAGTGGTGATAGATAGCTCAGCTGTGAGGGTCTGAACTTCCCACTCCAGAGACTAGAGTGGGGTGAAGCCACTTTCACCAGTAGCCCAACACTGATGGACCTCAGTGAGCTAAACAGTACCACCAAGTGGAGAATAGAGCTGTTATACCTGTGCCTTCCAAGCACACCTCTACTAGGGCAAGTTGACCTGAGAATCAGAGCAGCAAGCCCCTCCCTGAGAAGACCAGTACAAATCCCGTCCACACTCTGTCTACTGACCATAGACTGCTGCAAAGTTTCAGCTCTATTTGTCTGCTTTTTTTGTTGTTTCAGTTTTTGTTGATGTTGTTGTCTTTCTTTTGTTTCTTGGATACAGAAAGAGCAAATCTTTATTTTATTATTTAATTTTTATAATTTTTTATTTTTATTTGTTTCCTTTTTTTTTTTTTTCTATTAAGCTTCTCTTAACAAGCACATGAAAACACACCTAGGATCTAGCTTCCTTTATTTGATTTTTTTTTTTAAATTTTTTTCTTTTTTCAACGTTTATTTATTTTTGGGACAGAGAGAGACAGAGCATGAACGGGGGAGGGGCAGAGAGAGAGGGAGACACAGAATCGGAAACAGGCTCCAGGCTCTGAGCCATCAGCCCAGAGCCTGACGCGGGGCTCGAACTCCCGGACCGCGAGATCGTGACCTGGCTGAAGTCGGACGTTTAACCGACTGCGCCACCCAGGCGCCCCTGATTTTTTTTTAATTTTTAAATTTTTATTTCATTCTATTATTGTTGTTATTGTTTTTCTTCCTCCAAAATGACAAGACAGAAGAATTCACCTCAAAATAAAGAAAAGGAAGAAATGATGGCCAGGGACTTAATCAATGAAGATATAAGTAAGATGTCTGAACTAGAATTTAAAACAATGATTATAAGGATACTATCTGGGCTTGAAAAAAAGCATAGAAGACACCAGAGAATCCCTTTATGCAGACAAAAGAACTAAAATCTACTCAGACCAAATTAAAAATGCTATAACTGAGATGCAAACACTAATGGAGGCCATAAAAACGAGGGTGGATGAGGCAGAGGAGCGAATTAGCAATATAGAAGGTAAAAGTATGGAAAATATTGAGACTGAAAAGGAGAGGCAAACAAAGGTCAGGGATTACAAAGGCAGACTTAGGGAACTCAGCAATTTATTAAAATGTAATAACATTTGTATCACAGGAGTCCCATAAGATGAAGAGAGAGAAAAGGGGGCAAAATGTTTATGTGAGAAAATTATAGCTGAAAACTTCCTTATTCTTGGAAAGGACACAGATATCAAAATCCAAAAAGCGCAGAAAACTTTCATTAAATTCAACAAAAGCCAACCATCACGAAGACATATCAGAATCAAATTCACAAAATACACAGACAAGGAAAGAATTCTGAAAAAAGCAAGAGAAAAAAAGTCTTTAACCTACAAGGGAAGACAGATGAGGTTCAAGGTAGATCTGTCCACAGAAACTTGGCAAGCCAGAAAGGAGTGGCAGGATATATTCAACATGCTGGATGGGGGAAATATGTAGCCAAGAATTCTTCATCCAGAAAGGCTGTCATTCAAAATGGAGAGATAAAGAGTTTTCCAGACAAACAAAAACGAAAGGAGTTTGTGACAACTTAACTAGCCCACAAGAAATTTTTTTTTATTTTTTTAAAAAAAAATTTTTTTTTTCAACATTTATTTATTTTTGGGACAGAGAGAGACAGAGCATGAACGGGGGAGGGGCAGAGAGAGAGGGAGACACAGAATCAGAAACAGGCTCCAGGCTCTGAGCCATCAGCCCAGAGCCCGACGCGGGGCTGGAACTCACGGACCGCGAGATCGTGACCTGGCTGAAGTCGGACGCTTAACCGACTGCACCACCCAGGCGCCCCTCCCACAAGAAATTTTAAGGGGGACTCTTTGAGTGGAGAAAAACAAAAAGGGACCAAAAACAACAAAGACTAAAAAGGGCCAGAAACACCAATTCTGCAGGTAACAAAATAGCACTAAATCCATACCTTTCAATAATCACTCTGAATGGAAGTGGACTAAATGCTCCAATCAAAAGACATGGGGTATCAGAATGGATTAAAAAAAAAAAAAAACAAGATCCATCTATATGCTGCCTTCAAGAGACTCATTTTAGACCTAAAGACACCTGCAGATTGAAAGTAAGGGGATGGGGAACTGCCTATCATGCTAATGGACATTAAAAAAAAAAACCTGAATAGCCCATACTTACATCAGATAAGCCAGATTTAAAATGTTTTAATGTTTATTTCTTTTTGAGAGAGAGAGAGAGAGAGAAAGCACAAGCAGGGGAGAGGCAGAGAGAGAGGAAAACAGCAAATCTGAAGCAGGCTCCAGGATCTGAGCTGTACACAGAGCCCAATGTGGGGCTCAAACTCAAGAACTGAGAGATTATGACCTGAGCCAAAGTTGGATGCTTAACTGACTGAGTCACCCAGGTGTCCCTAAAACAAAGACTGTAACAAGAGATGAAGAAGGATATTATATGGTAATTAAGGGACCTATCCACCAAGATCTAACAATTGTAAATATTTATGCCCCCAACTTGAAAGAAATATATAAATATATTAATCAATTAATCACGAACATAAAGAAACTCATTGATAATAATACAATAACATTAGGGGGCTTTAACATCCCACTTACAACAGTGGACAGATCATCTAAGCAGAAAATCAACAAGGAAACAATGACTTTCAATGTCACACTGGGCCAGATGGACTTAACAGATATATTCAGAACATTTCATCTGAAAGCAACAAAATACATATTCTTTTCAAGTGCACATAGAACATTCTCCAGAACAGATCACATACTTGGTCACAAATCAGTCCTTAACAAGTACAAAAAGATCGAGATCATTCCATGCATATTTTCAGATCACAATGCTATGAAAGTTGAAGTCAACCACAAGAAAAAAAAAATTGGAAACCCCTCAAATACATGGAGGTTAAAGAACTCCTACTAAGGAATGAATGGGTTAACAATAAATTAAAGAAAAAAAAATACATGGAAGCAAATGTTAATGAAAACAAGACAGTCCAAAACCTTTGGGATGCAGCAAAGGTGCTCCTAAGAGGTAAGTATATTGCAATTCAGGCCTATCTCAAGAAACAAGAAAGATTCCAAATATACAACCTAATCTTATACAACCTGAATGAGCTAGAAAAGGAACAGCAAATAAAGCCGAAAGCCAGCAGAAGAAGGGAAATAATAAAGATTAGAGCAGAAATAAATGATACAGAAACAAACAAAACAAATGGTAGGACAAATTAACAAAACAAAGAGCTGGTTCTTTGAAAGAATAAAATAACTGGTAACACCCTACTCAAAATCAAAAAGAAAATAAAAAGAACTCAAATAGATAAAATTTGAGGAGATATCACAGCCAACACCACAGAATACAAACAATTAAAGGAGAATACCATGAAAAATTATATGTCAACAAACTGGGCAATCTGGAAGAAATGGACAAATTCCTAGAAACTCACAAACTACCAAAACTCAAACAGGAAGAAATAGAAAATTTAAACAGACATATAACCAGCAAAGAAATTGAATCAGTAATCAAAAATCTCCCACAAAATAGACTCCTGGGCCAAATGGCTTTCCAGGGGAAGCAGTCAGACATACATTTATACATACATACATACATACATTGCATCTAAATCAGCAGGAAGAAGTCAAGCTTCTCAGATGATGATACTCTTTGTAGAAACTCGAAAGACTCCACCAAAAAAATTGCTAGAACTAATATACAAATTCAGCAAAGACTCAGGATATAAAATCAACATGCAGAAATCAGTTGCATTTCTGTACAAAAAGCAGCAGAAAAAGAAATCAAGAAATAAATGTCATTTGCAATTGAACCAAGCACAATAAGATACCTAGGAATAAATCTAACTAAAGAGGTAAAAGATCTCTGAAAACCATAGAAAGCTTATGAGAGAAATTGAAGAGGACACAAAAATGGAAAAGCATTCCATGCTCATAGATCAGAAGAATAAACATTTTGTCTGTTTGTTGAGGCTAAGACTTCCAGTGCTCTGTTAGATAGTAATGGTGAGAGTGGACACCCTTATCTTTTTCCTGAGTGTAGTGGAAAGGCTCTTAGTTTTTCCTCACTGAGGATGATATAGCTGTGGGTCTTTCATATATGGCCTTAATGAGGTATATTCAATGTATCCCTATGTTGTTGAGAGGTTTTATCAAGAATAGATGTTGTATTTTGTCAAATGTTTTTCCTGCATCTATTGACAAGATCATATGGTTCTTATCCTTTCTTTTATTAATGTGATGTATCACATTGATTGATTTGCAAATACGGAGCCAGCCCTGCAGTCCAAGAATAAATCCCATTTGATCATGGTAAATAATTATTTTAATGTACCGTTGAATTCAATTTGCCAGTATCTTGGTGTAATATATCAATATAATGTAATATATCAAATTAATACAACGAAGGATGAGGCGATAGTGGGTTAATCACAACAAAGTTGGTGAGTAAATTTAATTTCCTGAAACAAATATAGTGTATAACTTGGAGTGAGTTGATACAATTGTCTATAGTAAACATTCTGAGAAATGCAGTTTCCTGTAACAATTATCCGGGTCTCAAGGACACAAGTTACAGACCTTAGGATCTGGATATAGATGTAATACTCGTCATTATTACCAGGGACTTCTTTGTTCTTTGTAGTAAATGATATGCAGCTGGTATATCAATTTATCGTGACAAGATGGAAAAAATATTCAAATTGACCTTTAATAGGTCCTTCACCTTATGAATTAATATATGTAAATTTCTAGAACCAGTACCTGACTTATAATAAGTACTGTATAAGAATTTTTTAAATAAAGTATTTAAAGGATAAGATTTTTATCCCTTGCACCTTAATGATAACTAGTAAGTATTTCTCAACCTTCTTATTCTATTTCAAAGGGTTGGTTTCATGGACTAAAGTGTCTTCTTCCCCTTCCCCCCATTAATATGTTGAGGCTGTAACTCCATTTATGACTTGTATTTGGAGATAGAGCCTTTATGAGATAATTAAGGTAAAATGGGGCTGTTAGGGTGGGCTCTAATCCAATCTGACTGATGTCCTTATAAGAAGAGGAAAAGACACTAGGGTTGTGTATGCACAGAGGAAAGACATGTGAGAATACAGGGAAGAAGACAGCCATTCACAAGCCAAGGAGAGAGGCCTCAGGAAAAACCAAACCTGCCTACACCTTGACCTTGGACTTCTAGTCTTTTCCAAACTGAGAAAATAAATTGTTTAGGCCATAGGGTCTGGTATTTTATTATGGCATCCTGAACACACTGAGACAGCTGGCATTCCCAGAAGCACACAAGTTATCAATCCTTTTTTTTCTCTCTCAGGTTTTCTCTTTAAATATTACCATGACCTTTGTGTTTAACTACAATTTTAACCAAGACAGAATCACAGTATTTGGGGCTTATAATTTTCTATTTCTTCCATATTTTAACAGCTCTAGCCAGCTTGATCATTATCTTAAGTAATAAGACTTGGTTAAGCAAGGTTTGGTTCAAAACAATTTAGATGATTTTCACCAATCCAATCTCACTCAAAAGTCTACGCCAGGTTGATTTTTTATTTATGTCATTAACAAAGTGGTTTTGGAGAGGTTTCCTCAAACTAGGCCCTGATGTGGAGCCTGCAATGAACAGACATGTCTCCTGGCTTGTTCTCTAACATGGCAGCCATAGCAGAGAAGGATAGAAGGGCCCATGAGCATGAAGAAATAACATGCACTGTCAGCTAGTCCAGCCCTGGGCACAAAAGGGTCAGGGTCTGGTTTCTTCTGGCCATGATTTCTAGGAAAGCACAACTGGGAAGCCAAGGTAAGAGCAGGACTGTTGAGCAAAAGTCAAAGAAGCATCTGCCAGAATTCAAGTATAGTCTATCAGCCAGCTTCCAGAAGATGAAAGATGGATGGAACCAGTAGGCATTATCCCAACATGGCTGTCCCATCTTGGTCAGGCACACAGTGGCCCCACTTTAAGATCTCAAGTGTGAATGGGTGGGTTTGTAATCAAGATGAATTAATAAGTACTTTTTTGTTCATTACAAAGGAGCTCACAAATCCTATTAATATTCTTCCTTAGAGATAGCACTTAGCAGCACCCTGCTATTCCCCAGCTTCAGTACACACCACCTCTCACTTGGACAAGCCCCATCACTGGCTAGATGTTTGACCTCTTTCCTGTGTACCCCATCTACAGTGCAATTTCCACATCAATGTAACCTTCCTTAAACTCTAAATTCTCCATGTTGCACTGCTACTTCAAGGACTTTCAATGGATCCCTATTATCCCTGGAGTCAACATCAATTTTCATCATGGAACTCAGTATCACAGGCTATCCCACAGATACCTCCATGTTCCACACGTTCCAACCTGAGCTTAGCATCTTCACTTTGAACTGCTCTTTTCACTGTTCCCATGTCCTCAGTCTCACAGGGCATTCTAAACCTACTCTGTCTGTCCAACACGTTATATCCAGATAAGTTCTATCAGTTCATCTATTCTCCCTCTCAAACATTTATCTCTCACCCCATCCTCTGCCTCTGTTGGTCTTTCCAGCACTACTGTGCTACAAGACTCTGGTGTTGTTCCTAGAGCCTGGTCACAGCCTTTTTTCCACCCTTGGTTACAGACTTTTAATGGGGCTTCTTGCCTTTGGTTCTGCCTCTTTCAGTCCATCCTCTATACTTCAGCCTGGGAGATTTTCTCAACAACATCACTCCCCTGAATAGAAACTTTCAATGACTCTCCCCCACCAGCCACAGTGATTTTGAATGCACAGTTTTGGGCTAGCTGTACTAGAATGTTGGGTAACTGATTAGGACTTGAGGTGCTTCAGCCTCACCTGGGCCTCCTGGTCAGACCTTTAGGCAGAAGCCCAGATAGTTCTTGACTTAACAAATGCTCAGAAGAGCCTGTTTTTCAGACTTTCTGCATGGCCCACAAACTAAGAATAGTTTTTGTGTTTTAATTTTTTTCTTTTTTATTTGCTACTGATAATTTTTTCCAGCTTTATGGAAATACAATTGACATATTATATTGTGTAACTTTAAGAACTACAAGGTGTTAATTTGATACATTTATATATTTCAAAATGACTACCATCATAGTGTTACCTAACACCTCTATCACATCACATAATTATTACCATTTATTTTTTGTGGTGAGTTGCTCACTTCGGCAGCACATATACTAAAATTGGAATGATATTTCTTGTAGTGAGAATATTTAATATCTAATCTCTTAAGCACCTTTGAGGTATATAATACAGTGTTGGTAATTATTATTAGTAATCACCATGCTGCACATTAGATCCCCAGAACTTAGTTATTTTATAACTGGAAGTTTGTACATTTTTTCCTAATATCTCCCCATTCCTCCTAACCCCCAGTCCCTGATAACCACATCATTCTACTCTTTCTCTGTATAGGAGTTCAACTTTTTTAGATTCCATGTATGAGTGATACCATACATTTATCTTTCTGTGTCTTATTTCACATAACATAATGCCTTCAAGTCTTATCCATATTGTCATAAATGGCAAGATTTCTTTCTTTCTTATGGCTGAATAATATCCCATTGTATATATACCACATCTTTATCCATTCATTTGTTAACAGACACTTAGGTTGTTTCTGTGTCTTGGCTATTGTGAATAATACTGTAATGTGCATGTGGTACAGATATCTCTTTGAGGTTGGTTATCTTTTCATTTATTTGGATATGTATGCAAAAGTGGATCAATGGTAGTTTTATTTAAAATAATTTTGGGGAATTATTCACCATGATCAAGTGGGATTCATTCCTGGGATGCAGGGCTGGTTCAACATTCGCAAATCAATCAACGTGATACATCACATTAACAAAAAAAAAGAGAAGAACCATATGATCCTGTCAATCGATGCAGAAAAGGCCTTTGACAAAATCCAGCACCCTTTCTTAATAAAAACCCTTGAGAAAGTCGGGATAGAAGGAACATACTTAAAGATCATAAAAGCCATTTATGAAAAGCCCACAGCTAACATCATCCTCAACGGGGAAAAACTGAGAGCTTTTTCCCTGAGATCAGGAACACGACAGGGATGCCCACTCTCACCGCTGTTGTTTAACATAGTGCTGGAAGTTCTAGCATCAGCAATCAGACAACAAAAGGAAATCAAAGGCATCCAAATTGGCAAAGATGAAGTCAAGCTTTCGCTTTTTGCAGACGACATGATATTATACATGGAAAATCCGATAGACTCCACCAAAAGTCTGCTAGAACTGATACATGAATTCAGCAAAGTTGCAGGATACAAAATCAATGTCCAGAAATCAGTTGCATTCTTATACACTAACAATGAAGCAACAGAAAGACAAATAAAGAAAATGATCCCATTCACAATTGCACCAAGAAGCATAAAATACCTAGGAATAAATCTAACCAAAGATGTAAAGGATCTGTATGCTGAAAACTATAGAAAGCTTATGAAGGTAAGTGAAGAAGACTTAAAGAAATGGAAAGACATTCCCTGCTCATGGATTGGAAAAATAAATATTGTCAAAATGTCAATACTACCCAAAGCTATCTACACATTCAATGCAATCCCAATCAAAATTGCACCAGCATTCTTCTCGAAATTAGAACAAGCAATCCTAAAATTCATATGGAACCACAAAAGGCCCCGAATAGCCAAAGGAATTTTGAAGAAGAAGACCAAAGCAGGAGGCATCACAATCCCAGACTTTAGCCTCTACTACAAAGCTGTCATCATCAAGACAGCATGGTATTGGCACAAAAACAGACACACAGACCAATGGAATAGAATAGAAACCCCAGAACTAGACCCACAAACGTATGGCCAACTCATCTTTGACAAAGCAGGAAAGAACATCCAATGGAAAAAAGACAGCCTCTTTAACAAATGGTGCTGGGAGAACTGGACAGCAACATGCAGAAGGTTGAAACTAGACCACTTTCTCACACCATTTACAAAAATAAACTCAAAATGGATAAAGGACCTAAATGTGAGACAGGAAACCATCAAAACCTTAGAGGAGAAAGCAGGAAAAGACCTCTCTGACCTCAGCCGTAGCAATCTCTTACTCGACACATCCCCAAAGGCAAGGGAATTAAAAGCAAAAGTGAATTACTGGGACCTTATGAAGATAAAAAGCTTCTGCACAGCAAAGGAAACAACCAACAAAACTAAAAGGCAACCAACGGAATGGGAAAAGATATTTGCAAATGACATATCGGACAAAGGGCTAGTATCTAAAATCTATAAAGAGCTCACCAAACTCCACACCCAAAAAACAAACAACCCAGTGAAGAAATGGGCAGAAAACATGAATAGACACTTCTCTAAAGAAGACATCCAGATGGCCAACAGGCACATGAAAAGATGTTCAGCGTCGCTCCTTATCAGGGAAATACAAATCAAAACCACTCTCAGGTATCACCTCACGCCAGTCAGAGTGGCCAAAATGAACAAATCAGGAGACTATAGATGCTGGAGAGGATGTGGAGAAACGGGAACCCTCTTGCACTGTTGGTGGGAATGCAAATTGGTGCAGCCGCTCTGGAAAGCAGTGTGGAGGTTCCTCAGAAAATTAAAAATAGACCTACCCTATGACCCAGCAATAGCACTGCTAGGAATTTATCCAAGGGATACAGGAGTACTGATGCATAGGGGCACTTGTACCCCAATGTTCATAGCAGCACTCTCAACAATAGCCAAATTATGGAAAGAGCCTAAATGTCCATCAACTGATGAATGGATAAAGAAATTGTGGTTTATATACACAATGGAATACTATGTGGCAATGAGAAAAAATGAAATATGGCCCTTTGTAGCAACGTGGATGGAACTGGAGAGTGTAATGCTAAGTGAAATAAGCCATACAGAGAAAGACAGATACCATATGGTTTCACTCTTATGTGGATCCTGAGAAACTTAACAGGAACCCATGGGGGAGGGGAAGGAAAAAAAAAAAAGAGGTTAGAGTGGGAGAGAGCCAAAGCATAAGAGACTGTTAAAAACTGAGAACAAACTGAGGGTTGATGGGGGGTGGGAGGGAGGGGAGGGTGGGTGATGGGTATTGAGGAGGGCACCTTTTGGGATGAGCACTGGGTGTTGTATGGAAACCAATTTGTCAATAAATTTCATATATATAAAAAATAAAAAAAATAAAATAAAATAAAATAAAATAAAATAAAATTTAAAAAAAGTGAAATACTCAAGGAAAATATTTAGAGAAAATTAAAACATGTAAATATATACTGTGAAGGCTATTTACTAAGAAATGGCAAATACATTTTGAGTAAAGGCAACATCATTGGAAAACATTTAATCTCTCAATATGTCTCTTTATACATTAATATACTTAGATTTCTAATTTCTGATGTATTTGTTCTAAGAATAATCATCTCTCATATGTATTCAAAAAAAAAATTTCATAAAAAAAAAAATAAATAAAATAAAATAATTTTGGGGGGCGCCTGGGTGGCTCAGTTGGTTAAACGTCCGACTTCAGCTCAGGTCATGATCTTATGGTTCGTGAGTTCAAGTCCCGTGTCAGGCTCTGTGCTGACAGCTCAGAGCCTGGAGCCTGCTTCAGATTTTGTGTCTCCCTCTCTCTCTGGCCCTCCTCCACTCATGCTCTGTCTCTCAAAAATAAATAAACGTTAAAATAATTTTTTAATGTTTATTTATTTTTGAGAGACAGATAGAGTACAAGCAGGGAAGGAGCAGAGAAAGAAGAAGATATAGAATCTGAAGTAGATTCCAGGCTCCGAGATGCAAGCACAGAGCCTGATGAGGGACTCAAACTCATGAGCTGTGAGATGATGACCTGAGCCACCCAGGCGCCCCTGGTGGTTGTATTTTTAATTTTTTGAGAAGGCTCCATACTGTTTTCCATAGTGGCTATACCAGTTTGCATTCCCACCATTAGTGCACAAGAGTTCCCTTTTCTCCATGTCTTCACCAACACTTGTTAACTGTTTTTTTTTTTTTTTTAAATTATAGCTAACAGGTGGTATCTCATTGTAGTTTTGATTTGTATTTCCTTGAAGGTTATTGATGTTGAGCACGTTTTTGTTTACCTGTTGCCCATTTGAATATCTTCTTTGGAAAAAATGTCTATTTAGGTTGTTTGCCCTTTTTAAAATTGGGTTATTTGTGGGGTTTTTTTCAATTGAGTTGTATGAGTCTATGTATTTTATAAATATTTTCTCCCATTACATAGCTTGCCTTTTCATTTCATTGTTTCTTTTGCCATACAGAAAATTTTTAGTTTAATGTAGTCTCACTTATTAATTTTTGCTTTTGAGGCTGGTGCTTTTGGTGTCATATCCAAAAAATTATTGCCAACACGAATATTGATAAGCTTTTTCTCTATGTTTTTTTCCTAAGAGTTTTATGGTTTCATGTCCTACATTTAAGCTTTGAACTCATTTATTTTTTTTTTTATTTTTGTGAGTGGTGTAAGGTAGTGATCCATTCTTCTGCATGTGGTTATCCAGTTTTCCCAAAACTGTTCACTGAAGAGATGAACATTTCCCCACTGAGTATTCTTGGCTTGTCAAACATTAGTTGACTGTATATGCAAGTCTTTATTTCTGGGCTTTGATTCTGTTCTATTGGTCTTTGTGTCTATTTTTATGCCAGAACTATATTATTTTGTTTTCTATAGCTTTTTAGTATAGTTTGAAATCATGAAGTGTGATGTCTTCAGATTTTTTCTTCTTTGTTAGGATTCTTTTGACTGTCTGGGGATTTTGTGGTTCCTATACAAATTTTAAGATTATTTTTTGTCTATTTCAATGATAAATATCATTGGAATTTTGATAGTAATTGCATTGAATCTGTGGAGGGCTTTGAGTAGTATGGACATTTTAATTACAGTAATTCTCTGAATCATGAATATAGGATATCTTTCCATTTGTTCATGTCTACTTCAATTTCTTTCATCTGTGGTCTTTTTGTTGTTTTTTAATGTTTATTTATTTTTGAGAGACAGAGCATGAGCAGAGGAGGGGAAAAGAGAGAAAGGAAGACACAGAATCTGAAGCAGGCTCCAGGCTCTGCCTTGTCAGCACAGAGCCCGGCGTGGGGCTCAAACCCACAAACCTGAGATCATGACCTGAGCTGAAGTTGAATGCTTGCCTGACTGAGCCACATAGGCACCCCTCATCAGGGTTTTATAGTTTTCAGTGTACATATCTCTTACCTCCTTGGTTAAATTTATTCCTAAGTATTTTTATGCTTTTGATACTGTTGTGAATGAAATTGTTTTATTTCTTTTTCAAATGTTTCAACATTATTACACATGAATACAACTTATTTTTTTGCAACTTATTTTTGTATGTTGATTTATACCCTGTAACTTTACTGAATTCATTGATTAGTTCTAACAATTTTTGGTGGAATATTATGATTTTTTATATATGAGGTCATATCATCAGCAAAAAAAGGAGATGATTTATTTCTTCCTTTCTGATTTGTATGTCTTTTATTTCTTTTTCTTGTCTGATTTCGCTACAAGATTTCCAGTATTATGTTGAATAAAAGTGGTGAGGTGGACCTCCTTGTCTTTTTCCTGATCTTAGAGGAAAGGCTTTCAATTTTTCACTGTTGAGTACGATGTTAGCTGAGGGTTTGTCACATGTGGCCTTCATTACATTGATGTATGTTCTTTCTATACCCAGCATTGTGTATTTTCACAAAAGGATGTTGAATTTTGTCAAATTTTTTTGCATCTACTGAGGAAATTATATAATTTTTATCCTTCATGGTATTAATTTGATATATTACATCTGTTTATTTGTATATGTTAAAACATATTTACATCCCAGAGATAAATCTCACTTGATCATGGTGGGCCGTTTTCTAAAATTATGTTGAAAAATTTTACATCTATATTCATAAAGGAAATTGACCTGTGATGTTCCTTTATTGTAGATCCCTTATCTGGCTTTGGTATTAGAGTTATGGTGGCCTTGTAAGTGGCTTTGGGAGTGTTACCTCTTCTTGAATTTTTTTTTGGAAGAGCTTGAGAAGAGTTTGTTGTTAGTTTTTCTTCAAATATTTGGTGGGATTCACCAGTGAAACCATTTTGTTCTAGGCTTATACTAGAGTTTAATAGTTAACACAACACCACATCACAGTATTAGAGTATTCTGAATCTGCTTGAGTATGCTTGTCTTCAACAATGTGTTTTATATTTTCATGTAAATAATTAATATCATTTTGTTTTAGCTTGAAAAACTCCTTTTAGCATTTCTTGTAGGACAGATCTAGTTGTGATTAACTCTTTCAGTTTTTGTTTGTTAGGAAAAGTCTTTCTCTAACCTTCATTTCTGAAGGACAACTTTTGTGGGTAATGTATCTTGATTGGCAGTTTCTTTCTTGCCACATTGTTAATATGTCATCCCAATACCTTCTAGCATGCAAGATTTTTGCTGAAAACTCCATTAGTAGCCTTATGGAATTCCCTTATATGAGAAAATTGTTTTTTCTTGCTGCTTTTAAAACTCTGTCTTTCATTTTAGACAGTGTGATTATGACGTGTCCTAGAGAAGATTATTTTGGATTGAAATTTTGGGGGTGACCTATTAGCTTATCCAAATCTCTCCCCAGGTATGGAAATATCTCAGGCTTTATTTCCACCCCCTTTTTCCTCTCTTCTCTCTCTGGAACTCCAATGATAATTACATTATTTGTCTTGATGGTATCCCACTAGTCATGTAGGCTTTCTTCATCCCTTTTCATTCTTCTTTTTCTTTTTGCCCCTCTTATTGGATAATTTCAACTGATCTTATCTTCTAGCTTTCTAATCACATCTTCTGTTTGGTTTAATTTCTATTGAATCTCTATATTGAATTCTTCAATCACTGTATTCTTCATATCCAAAGTTTTGGTTTGGTTCTTTTTTATGTCTTCTATTTCTTTGTTAATCTTCTCATTTTGTTCTCATAGTGTTTCCCTGATGTTATTGAATCATTTATCTATATCACTTGTAGCTCTCTGAGCATCTTTAGAAATTTTATTTTGAATTTCTGGATCTCCATTTCTTTGGTGCCAGTTATAGGAGGTTTACTGTATTGCTTTGGTGGAGTCATGTTTCCCTGATTCTTCATTACCCCTGTAGATTTGCAAAGGTATCTGTACATTTGAAGAAATAGTCTCCTCTTCCAAACTTTATGAAATGACTCTGGTAAGGGAAGACTTTCACCTGCAGGTGGGGGCATGTTGGAATATACTGTACCCCTGGGTCTAGTGGTGCAGGGTGCCAAGTGTGGGGGCATATGATAGCATAGGTCCAAAGGTGTGTGATGTCTCTTCAGCTAAGGCTACTGGAGTCCACATCATTGATAACCATGTGGTTTTGGTGAGCACTGCAGGAAGTGTTTCAGGGTTTTTGGGTCCTCAGTATACCTCCAGTTCCAGTGAGCAGGCAACAATGGTGGCTGGAGACTTGGCTGCAGGGATTACCTGTAGGTGCCTAGGTGCAAGGTGCAGAAACACACCTAGTAATGGGGGCAAATGAAGGAAAAAAGGGCCAGAGCCAAGTATAGGCTCACTGGCAGTTGTGGTTGCCCAGGTTGTCAGCATGCTCTCCCTGGCTGCTCAATGTATACAGTAATAGAGGCTGGTGATGGAAGTTGGGCTGTAGGCATGCAGGCACATAGCTAGAGGGGTTAGCCCTGAGCACATGCATACTGAGGAGGATGGTCAGCTGTGGGTGTTTAGGCTGGTGTCTTGCGCTGTGCAGCCACAATGTCCTGCTCTGTCTGCCATTGCAGTTCTTAGGTTCTAAAGGTAGGGGGTGGAGAAAGTAAGGAGGGACTCAAGTGTCAACATACATAAATACCTGTTGTGCAAAAGCTGGTGAAGTTTGCAGAGGGCCCAGGGTGGTTTTGCTGACTGTTTGTTTTTTCAGTGACAAAATCTGCTGGGTTTGTTTGCACAGCAGGTTACTGTGAACTACAAGTGCTCCTTCATCATGGCTACTATTGGTAGCCCTTTCTTTTCTTCCTTGTCCCTAGCTATTGATAGCCTCTGCATTTTTTTCCCTTGTTCTTAGCCATGCCCATACATCTCAGCTTTGCCAATCTGGGCTGGATAAAACCAAAGCGAGACCTTTGTGTGGTTCTCCAAAAGGCTGGGAAAGCTGGTGCTCACTCTACCCTTTCTGGTGAGAAGAGTTCTTTCTAGTGAAGAAATTCTCCCTTGGTACTGAGCAATGCTTACTTTGGGGATGGGATGATGCAGGCAAACTGAATCTGTTTTCCTTCTCTTCTTTTGCAGTTCTTCTCAGGCTTTTATCCCACTCTGTTGCTAAAGTTTCTTAAGTGGACTCCAGAGATCTTCTAGAGCTGTTTATGCTGTGGATATCTGTCTAATTGTTGATCTTCATGGGAGACCAGAAGCTGAATGTCACTCATGTCACTTGGTCTTTATGTTTTTAAATGGTTGATCTTGTGATTTTAAATTGTTAATCTTCATTCATGGGAGGATAGAAGATGAATGTCACTTATGTTACTTGGTCTTTATGTTTTTTAAATGGTTGACAAAATACAAAGAATCCTTTCATGATATGTGAAATTATATAAAATTCAAATTTAAGATCCATAATAAATTTTCTTTAAAGAATTTTTTTATTTGTAATTTAACTTTATTTTTTATTTTTTAAAATTTACATCCAAATTAGTTAGTATACAGTCAAGCAATGATTTCAAGAGTAAATTCCTTAATGCCCCTTACCCATTTAGCCCATTCCCCCTCCCACAACCCCTCCAGAAACCTCAGTTTGTTCTCCATATTTATGAGTCTCTTTTGTTTTGTCCCCCTCCCTGTTTTTATATTATTGTTGTTTCCCTTCCCTTATGTTCATCTGTTTTGTCTCTTAAAGTCCTCATATGAGTGAAGTCATATGATTTTTGTCTTTCTCTGACTGACTAATTTCACTTAGCATAATACCCTCTAGTTCCATCCACGTAGTTGCAAATGGCAAGATTTCATTCTTTTTGATTGCTGAGTAATACTCCATTGTGTGTGTGTATATATATATATATACACCACATTTTCTTTATCCATTCATCCATTGATAGGCATTTGGGCTCTTTCCATACTGTGGCTATTGTCGATAGTGCTGCTTTAAACATGGGGGTGCATGTGCCCCTTCGAAACAGCACACCTGTATCCCCTGGATAAATGCCCAGTAGTGCAATTGCTGGGTTGTAGGGTAGTTCTATTTTTAGTTTTTTGAGAAACCTCCATACTGTTTTACAGAGTGGTTGCACCAGCTTGCATTCCCACCAACAATACAAAAGAGATCCTCTTTCTCTGCATCCTCAGCAACATCTGTTGTTGCCTGAGTTGTTCATGTTAGCCATTCTGACAGGTGTAAGGTGGTATCTCATTGTGGTTTTGATTTATATTTCCCTGATGATGAGTGATGTTGAGCATTTTTTCATGTGTCAGTTGGCCATCTGGATGTCTTCTTTGGAGAAGTGTCTATTCATATCTTTTGCCCATTTCATCACTGGATTATTTGTTTTTTGGGTGTTGAGTTTGATAAGTTCTTTGTAGATTTTGGATACTAACCCTTTATCTGATATGTCATTTGCAAAATTTTCTCCCATTCTGTCGGTTGTCTTTTAGTTTTGCTGATTGTTTCCTTCATTGTAAAGAAGCTTTTTATTTTGATGAGGTCCCAGTAGTTCATTTTTTCTTTTGTTTCCCTTGCCTCTGGAGATGTGTTGAGTAAGAAATTGCTGCGGGCAAGATCAAAGTGGTTTTTGCCTGCTTTCTCCTTGAAGATTTTGATGGCTTCCTCTCTTACATTGAGGTCTTTCATCCATTTTGACTTTATTTTTGTGTATGGTATAAGAAAGTGGTCCAGGTTCATTCTTCTGCATGTCGCTGTCCAGTTTTCCCAGTACCATTTGCTGAAAGACTGTCTTTATTCCATTGGATATTCTTTCCTGCTTTGTAAAAGATTAGTTGCCTATATGTTTGTGAGTCCATTTCTGGGTTCTCTATTCTATTCCATTGATCTGAGTGTCTGTTCTTGTGCCAGTACCATACTGTCTTGATGATTACAGCATTGTAGTATAGCTTGAAGTCTGGGATTGTGATGCCTCCTGCTTTGGTTTTCTTTTTCAAGATTGCTTTGGCTATTCGGGGTCTTTTCTGGTTCCATACAAATTTTAGGATTATTTGTTATAGCTCTGTGAAGAATGCTGGTTTTACTTTGATAGAGATTGTGTTGAATATGTAGATTGCTTTGGGTAGTATAGACGTTTTTTTTTTTTAAATTTTTTTTTTCAACGTTTATTTATTTTTGGGACAGAGAGAGACAGAGCATGAACGGGGGAGGGGCAGAGAGAGAGGGAGACACAGAATCAGAAACAGGCTCCAGGCTCTGAGCCATCAGCCCAGAGCCCGACGCGGGGCTCGAACTCACGGACCGCGAGATCGTGACCTGGCTGAAGTCGGACGCTTAACCGACTGCGCCACCCAGGTGCCCCAGTATAGACGTTTTAACAATATTTGTTCTTCCTATCCAGGAGCATGGAATCTTTTTCCATTTCTTTGTGTCTTCTTCAATTTCTTTCATAAGTTTTCCATAGTTTTCAGTGTGTAGATTTTTCACCTCTTTGGTTAGATTTATTCCTAGGTATTTTATGGTTTTTGGTGCAACTATAAATGGGATCGATTCCTTGATTTCTCTTTCTGTCGCTTAATTGTTGGTGTATAGGAATGCAACCGATTTCTGTGCATTGATTTTATATCCTGCAACTTTGCTCAATTCATGAATCAGTTCTAGCAGTTTTTTGGTGGAATCTTTTGAGTTTTCCATATAGAGTATCATGTCATCTGCGAAGAGGGAAAGTTTGACCTCCTCCTGGCCGATTTGGATGCCTTTTATTTCTTTGTGTTGTCTGATTGCAGAGGCTAAGACTTCCAATACTATGTTGAATAACAGTGCCAAGAGTGGACATCCCTGTCTTGTTCCTGACCTTAGGGGGAAAGCTCTCAGTTTTTCCCCATTGAGGATGATATTAGCGTCGGGTCGCTGGTATATGGCTTTTATCATCTCGAGGTATGATCCGTCTATCCCTACTTTCTTGAGGGTTTTTATCAAGAAAGGATGCTGTATTTTGTCAAATGTCTCTGCATCTATTGAGAGGATCATATGGTTCTTGTCCTTTCTTTTATTGATGTGATGAATCACGTTAATTGTTTTGCGGATATTGAACAAACCCTGCATCCCAGATGTAAATCCCACTTGGTCGTGGTGAATAATTTTTTAATGTATTGTTGGATCCAGTTGGCTAATGTCTTGTTGAAGATTTTTGCATCCATGTTCATCAGGGAAATTGGTCTATAGTTCTCCTTTTTAGTGGGGTCTCTGTCTGGTTTTGGAATCAGGGTAATGGTGGCTTCATAAAAAAAGTTTGGAAGTGTTCCTTCATTTCTATTTTTTGAACAGTTTCAAGAGACTAGGTGTTAACTCTTCCTTAAATGTTTGGTAGAATTCCCCTGGAAAGCCATCTGGCCCTGGACTCTTGTTTTTTGGCAGATTTTTGATTACTAATTTGATTTCCTTACTGGTTATGGGTCTGTTCAAATTTTCTATTTCTTCCTGTTTCAGTTTTGGTAGTTTATATGTTTTTAGGAATTTGTCCATTTCTTCCAGATTGCCATTTCATTGGCATATAATTGTTCATAATATTCTCTTATTATTGTTTTTATTTCTGTTCTGTTGGTTGTGATTTCTCCTCTTTCATTCTTGATTTTACTTATTTGGGTCCTTTCCTTTTTCTTCTTGATCAAACTGGCTAGTGGTTTATCAATTTCGTTAATTCTTTCAAAGAACCAGCTTCTGGTTTCATTGAGCTGTTCTACTGTTTGTTTTTGTTTTTGTTTTTTGGTTTTGATAGCATTAATTTCTGCTCTAATCTTTATTATTTCCTGTCTTCTGTTGGTTTTGGGTTTTATTTGCTGTTCTTTTTCCAGTTCAAGGCGTAACGTTAGGTTGTGTATCTGAGATCTTTCTTCCTTCTTTAGGAAGGCCTGGATTGCTATATACTTTCCTCTTATGACCACCTTTGCTGTGTCCCAGAGGTTTTGGGTTGTGGTGTTATGATTTTCATTGACTTCCATATACTTTTTAATTTCTTCTTTAACTGCTTGGTTAGCCCATTCATTCTTTAGTAGGATGTTCTTCAGTCTCCAAATTTTTTCTTGTGGTTGATTTCGAGTTTCATAGCATTGTGGTCTGAAAATATGCACTGTATGATCTCAATCTTTTTGTACTTAGGGCTGTTTTGTGTCCCAGTATATGGTCTATTCTGGAGAACATTCCATGTGCACTGGAGAAGAATGTATATTCTGCTGATTTAGGGTGAAACGTTCTGAATATATCTGTTAAGTCCATCTGGTCCAACATGCCATTCAAAGCCATTGTTTCCTTGTTGATTTTTTGATTAGATGATCTGTCCATTGCTGTGAGTGGGGTGTTGAAGTCTCCTACTATTATGGTATTACTATCAATGAGTTTCTTTATGTTTGTGATTAATTGATTTATATATTTGGGTGCTCCACATTTGATGCATAAATATTTACAATTGTTGGGTCTTCTTGGTCTATAGACCCCTTGATTATGATATAATGCCCTTCTGCATCTCTTGATTCAGTCTTTATTTTAAAGTCTAGATTGTCTGATGTAAGTATGGCTACTCCGGCTTTCTTTTGTTGACCATTAGCATGATAGATGGTTCTCCATCCCCCTATTTTCAATCTGTAGGTGTCTTTAGGTCTAAAGTGGGTCTCTTGTAAACAGCATATAGATGGGTCTTGTTTTCTTATCCATTCTGTTACCCTATGTCTTTTGATTGGAGCATTGAGTCCATTGACATTTAGAGTGAGGCTGAAAGATATTCATTTATTGCCATTATGATGCTTGTAGAGTTGGAGTTTCTGGTGGTGTGCTCTGGTCTTTTCTAATCTTTGTTGCTTTTGATATATATATATGTATATGTATATATATATGTATATGTATATATATATATATACGTATATATATGTATATATGTATGTATATGTATATATATGTATGTATATATATATGTATATACATACATATATATGTGTATATAGATGTGTGTGTGTGTATATATATATATATATATATATATTTTTTTTTTTTTATCTTTTCCCCTCTCAGAAAGTCCTCCTTAAAATTTCTTACAGGGCTGGTTTAGTGGTCACAAACTCCTTTAATTTTTGTTTGTCTAGGAAACTTTTTATCTCTCCTTCTATTTTGAATGACAGCCTTGCTGGATAAAGAATTCTTGGCTGTATATTTTTCTGATTCAGCACACTGAATATATCCCACCACTCCTTTCTGGCCTGCCAGGTTTCTGGATAGGTCTGCTGCAAACCTTCCCTTGTAGTTTAGGGACTTTTTTTCCCTTGCTGCTTTCATGATTCTCTCCTTGCTTGAGCATTTTGTGAATTTGACTATGATATGCCTTGTTGATGGTCGGTTTTTGTTGAATTTAGTGGGAGTCCTCTGTGCTTCCTGGATTTTGATGTCTGTGTCTTTTGCCAGGTTAGGAAAGTTTTCCACTAAGATTTGCTCACATAACCCTTCAACCCCTATTTCTCTCTCTTCCTCCTCTGGGACCCCTCTGATTATGATGTTGTTCCTTTTTAATGAGTCACTGATTTCTCTAATTCTTAAATCGTGCTCTTTTGCCCTAATCCCCCTCTTTTTTTCTGCTTCGTTATTCTCTATAAGTTTGTCCTCCATATCGCCGATTCTCTGTTCTGCCTCGTCCATCCTTGCCACCACTGCATCCATCCGTGATTGCAGCTCAGTTATAGCATTTTTAATTTCATTCTGGCTATTTTTTTTTACTTCTTTTATCTCTGCAGAAAGGAATTCTAATCTATTTTCGACTCCAGCTAGTATTCTTATTATCGTGATTCTAAATTCTGATTCAACATCTTGCTTGTGTCTGTGTTGGTTAAATCCCTGGCTGTCATTTCTTCATGCTCTTTCTTTTGGGGTGAATTCCTTCATTTTGTCATTTTGAAGGGAAAAAAGGAATTAATGAGGTAGAAAAATTGAAATTAAAAAATTAAAATTAAAAAAATATTAAAATTAAAAATTAAAAACACACACACACAAAAATTGAATAGATGATGCTAGATCCTAGGTGTGTTTTGGTCTGGATGTGGAAAATGGTTTGACAGATTAGAGAAACAAACAAAAAAAAGGGGGGGAGAAAAAAAGGAAATCGTTTGAGAATTTGAAAAAATACACTAAAGTAGACTAAAATACACAAAAGTAGAGAATATAGTAGAAAAAATTATATAAAAATATTTTAATAATAATTAAAAAGAAATATGATTTTTTTGTTTCCTGTATTTAAGAAAAAAGAAAATAAATGAAAAAGAGAAAAAAGATAAAAAAAGAAAAACAGAAAAGACAGAAAAAAAAGAAAAAAGAAATCGTTTGAAAATTTAAAAAGTGAATAAACTGTAGTAGACTGAAATAAAATGAGAGCAAGATAGAATTTGAAAAAATTTACATAAAAGCAAAAATATAGTAATAAAAATTAAATAAAAATATTTTTAAAAGAAATTGAGAGTAAAAATGAAGTTTTTCTCTTTCTGCATTCAAAAAAAAAGAAAAGAAATGAAAAAGAAAAAAGAAAAAGAAAGAAAAAAAGTGAAGTTGTTTGAAAATTTGAAAAGGTGAATACACTGAAGTAGACTAAAATAAAATGATGGAAGTAAAGTAGAATTTGAAAAAATGTACACAAAAGTAAAAAATATAGTAATAAAAATTAAAGACAGATATTTTTAATAAAAACTGAAAATAAAAATGAGTTTTTTCTCTTTCTTTATTCAAGAAAAAGAAAAGAATTTGTAAAAGAGAAAAAGGAAAAAGAGAGAGAGAAAAAAATTGAATAGATGAACCTACTAACAGATTGAAGTGGGACTGAAATTGCTTCGTTTTCCCCTAGAGGTCAGTCCATGTAGTTCTTTATAGTCCATAAATTGAGCCGTTGGTGAGGTTTGTGTTCTTGAAGAGGAAAGTTGGCCCAGTTGGGCAGGGCTCGGTGTAACAGCTCTGCTCTCCCCTAGATGGCGCTGCTAGCCTACTGGGGTGGATTGTTGCGGTGCTCGTCGGTGCTCATGTGCAGGAGCAGTGAGAAATGGCGCCACCTAGCCACCCAGCCTGTTCTCCGGGATCAGCAATCATGCACTGGTCCTCCGTTTTCAGTTCTTGTCTACTCTCCGCTTTTCCACTCTCCATGACCACTCTCCAGTGCCCCGAGCCTGTGGCCAGGTGCCAACCCACCCCAAAAGAAGATCGCGAGACAGTGTAGCTTCAGAATTTCAAGGACCTTGGAAAATCGCAACACACATCTGGCACCAGGCTTCACCTTCAACAGCCTTGCCCCAGCACCAACGAATGTGGCTGCCTTCCGGAGTCTGCTGGGACCAGGTGGCTTCAACAGTCTCTACCAAATGTTCTTCCAGCAGTGAACCACTTTTCCCCGTGTGGCCTGAGAACCTCCTGGACCTCACTCTGTTCCTGGGGATTCACCTTTCCCACCAGAGCACCGTCAGGTATTCAGCTGTAGCGTTGCAGCCTTTGCGCTCCCCTTGTTTACAGTCTTAATGGTATTTAAACCCTCTCCTTTCTCCTTTTTCCCTTTTTAGTTTAGTCCCTGAGGCTGTTTCCAATTTTCCACTTTCTTTCCAGCTGCTTTTGGGGAGGGGTGCTTTTCCCGTATGCTCCCCCCCCCCAGTCTCTGTCCTCTCTCTGCCCGTAAAAGGGGTTCCCTACCTTTCGGGGCTTCTTGCTCCCCAAGTTCAGCTCTTCATGTCATGTACCTGCTGAATTCTGTGGTTCAGGTTGTGCAGATTGTTGTGTTAATCTTCCAATCAGTTTTCTAGGTGTATAGGATGGTTTAGTATTGGTCTGGCTGTATTTCATGGACGTGAGACACACAAAAAGCTTCCATGCTGTTCCGCCATCTTCTTTAAAGAATTTTTAATGTTTTATTTATTTTTGAGAGAAAGAGAGAGAGAGAGAGAAAGTCCAAGCAGGGGAGGGGCAGAGCAAGAGGGGGACAGAGGATCTGAAGAAGATCCTGGGCTTCATGCTGATAGTAGAGTGTCCAAACTGTGAGATCATGGCCTGAACTGAAGTCGGAGGTTCAACTGACTGACCACCCAGGCGCCCTGAGGTCAATAAATTTTCATTGGACATAGCCATGCCCATTCATTGACATATTATCTATGGCTGCTTTTGTTGCAAGAGTTGAGTATTTGCAACAGTAGACCATATAGCCTGAAAGGTCTAAAATATTTACTATCTGTCTTTTTACAGAAAAAGCTTTTTCACATCTGACCTAGAAGATGAAGCCCAAACTCTTATATTTTAAGTGAGATTATGCAAAAAAATATTGAGCCACACTGTAGTTCCCAGTCAGGATGCTGAGTGAACTCCATGCCAGCAGCATCCCTTGCCCCAGCTATTCTCTCCCTTAAACATCTCCAGTCATCATGTAATCCCAGCTTCACTCCATTTCTCATCTGTTGAAAACATTCTCCTTACTAACGCTTCCTGGTTCCTCCCAACCCGAATGCACCCTTAGCTGCAGCAGCAATAGCATTTTGTTTATTGTTGTCTGTAGCTAATGACATTCGGCTTCATGTGATTATGTGTTATTGTGTGTACATATCTATGAGCTCCCTATGAGCTACCTAAGAGGTAAAGTGTTCTTCAACTCCTTGAAGTGCTCTTGGCATATAGTTCCAAGCTGAGATAATGCCCAGAAAATAGATGTTGGATGTCTGAATGGATATCTAGGTGGATGTCTGGATGGATGGATGGATGGATGGCATTAGAAAATTCAAACCTGAGACTATAGATGCTGGAGAGGATGTGGAGAAATGGGAACCCTCTTGCACTGTTGGTGGGAATGCAAATTGGTGCAGCCACTCTGGAAAACAGTGTAGAGGTTCCTCAAAAAATTAAAAATAGACCTACCCTATGACCCAGCAATAGCACTGCTAGGAATTTACCCAAGAGATACAGGAGTACTGATGCATAGGGGCACTTGTACCCCAATGTTTATAGCAGCACTCTCAACAACAGCCAAATTATGGAAAGAGCCTAAATGTCCATCAACTGATGAATGGATAAAGAAATTGTGGTTTATATACACAACGGAGTACTACGTGGCAATGAGAAAGAATGAAATATGGCCCTTTGTAGCAACATGGATGGAACTGGAGAGTGTTATGCTAAGTGAAATAAGCCATACAGAGAAAGACACATACCATATGGTTTCACTCTTATGTGGATCCTGAGAAACTTAACAGAAACCCATGGGTGAGGGGAAGGAAAAAAAAAGAGGTTAGAGTGGAAGAGAGCCAAAGCATAAGAGACTCTTAAAAACAGAACAAACTGAGGGTTGATGGGGGGTGGGAGGAAGGGGAGGGTGGGTGATGGGTATTGAGGAGGGCACCTTTTGGGATGAGCACTGGGTGTTGTATGGAAACCAATTTGACAATAAACTTCATATATTGAAAAAAATAAAATAATATTAAAAAAAGAAAAAAAAGAAAATTCAAACCTGAGTTCCTTGAGTACAGCTATCAGAAGCACAACTAGGAGACACCTGCTAGGTGTCCCAGGGAGGGTTCTCTGCACATTACTCACACATCTTTTTCTCCAATCCATGAGGTGGGAATGAATTTCACTAGCCTTCTAGGAGCCCCAGGATACCCTAAGAGGTCTCTGCCAATTCCTGAATAATCAGGCTGCTAGAAAATAAGGGTGACTGCGTGACAAGGAAGAAGACATAGAAAGTAATTCATCCCATAGTTATTATTTGTCCTTCCACACAAGTTCCTTGAGCTTTGGGGGTACAGCACAAACTCGATTAATTAAAAGTTGATCACTAACACTGCTAGAAAAGGGGTCACGATCTAGGGGCAAATGGTGAAAGTCAGACAGAAACAAAATGGAAAAGAGCTGGTACTGAAAGAGGGCAGAGAACTCCTAACAGTTCTGAGGTAGGGGCTTCCAAGCTGGAATTGCAAAAGTAAAAGACTTCACGATTCACAGTCAACTTGAAGCCACAGAGCAGGGCCAGCCTTCTCCAATTTCTTCCACAACCCATGCTTGGTTTGAACTTGACAGTAAAAGTTGAAAAGACTAAGGATCTGTGTTTTCATGGAAACTCTGGTCTAAAAATACAACCACCTCACATATTGAGCACCAGCCATCTGTCTGGACCAGAGCATGTGTTTGCCCTCTCTTAACAACACCTCTGCAAAGTAGCTATGCTTATCTCCATTTTGAGCCCATAGAGATTGGGTGACCCAGGTCAGAGATATGCCTTAACACCTGAACCTTCCTCCAGCCAAGGAATACACCAGCTGGTCAGCCAACAACACAGTTCTGCCCCTGCTTGGTACCACAGGAATCAGGTAAAAGCCTGGACCCAACCATGCCTGAGTTTAGGTAACCCAGAAGAAAAGGTCCTTACACCATCTGGGATGTCATTTGTCCCTTCACGGTTGTAAGCCAGCAGACAGTGCACAGAGAGTAAAACCACAGGAAGCCGGGGCCACAGGCAGGCTGGACAACAGGCTCACAGCAACAATCAAGCCACAGTTACTATTGAGAGAATTCTTCAAGCCATGGAGTCAGCAGTAAATATCTGTTTACTGCCATTTATACTCCTTAGTAGTCACCTTCAATCAAATAAGCCTGTTTATTTAAATAGGGTTGTAAAGTAAAGGCAAACATACTCTATTAGTAAGGAGGTATTAACCACCTAATTGTCATGTTGGCCTATGATGTGTGTCCCAACATCTGGGCTGCACAGGAGGGTGCTTGACTCAGCAAGAGGTAACACAGCAGGGAGCTGGGTCTGTGCCAGGCCTTGTAGAATATTTACACCTGCCTCACACCCCCATGGGCTGGTACTCTAGCAGCTATTTTTTTAAAAAAACTTTATTGAAATATTATTTATATACCATAAAAGCTACCCTTTTAAAGTAGACAATTCCATGTTTTTTAAGCATATTCACAGAAATGTGCAGCCTTCACATAGTTCTGATTTTAGAACATTTTTGTCATTTCTTTTAAAAACCCTATATTTATTAGTAATCACTTAACATCCTCTCTTCTCACCAGCCCCTGGAAACCATCAATCTATATTCTCTCTTTACAGGTTTTCCTATTCTAGACATTTCACATAAATAGAATCATAGAGTATATGGTCTTTTGTGACTAGCTTCCATTAGGTAGCATAATGTTTTCAGATTCACCCATGGTGTCACATGTATCAGTATTTCATTCTTTTTTATGACTGAATAATATTCTACTCTGTAGTCATACCACATTTTATTCACCCACTCATAAGCTGATGGACATCTGAGTAGCTTTCAGTTTTTCACTGCTATGAATAATGTTGCTATGAATATTCATGGATAAGTTTTTGTTGGATGTATGTTTTCATTTTTTAAAGATATGTACCTAGGAATGGAGTTACTAGATCATATAGTAACTCTATGTTTAACATTTTGAGGAACTGCCAAACTGTTTATCAAAACAGCTGCACCTTCATACATTCTCACTAGTGATGCATGTAGGTTCCAATTTCTCCACATCCTTGCCAACACTTTTTATTATAGCCATTCTAGTGGGTATAAAATGATATTTCATTATAATTTTGATTTGGACTTTCCTGACAGCTAATGATATTGAGCATATTTTCATGTGCTTATTAATCACTTGGAGAAATGTATATTAAAATCTTTTCCCTGGGGCGCCTGGGTGGCTCAGTCTGTTGAGCATCCGACTTTGGCTCATGTCATGATCTCACAGCTCGTGAGTTCGATCCCCACATCGGGCTCTGTGCTGACAGCTCAGAGCCTGGAGCCTGCTTCAGATTCTGTGTCTCCCTCTCTCTCTGCCCCTAACCCACTCACATTCTGTCTCTGTCTCTCTCAAAAATAAACATTACCAAAAAATTTTTTTTAAAGCTTTTCCCTTTTTAAACTTGGATTTTGTCTTTTTATTGTCATTGTAGTTCTTTATATACTTTGGATACAAGACTTTTATCAGATATACATTTTGCAAATATTTACTCTCATACTGCATGTTGTCTTTTCACTTTTTTGATAGTGTCCTTTGAAGTACGAGTTTTTCATTTTGATGACATCCAACTTATATATTTTTTTTCTTTTATTGTTACGCTTTCATTTTCATATATAAGAAACCATTGCCTAACCCAAGTTCATAAATATATACTGCTATGCTTTCTTCTAAGAGTTTAATACTTTTATGCATTTATGCCTATCATCCATTTAGAGTTAACTTTTATACATGACATGAGGTAGGGATCCAACTTCATTCTTTTCCACATGAATATCCAGTTATCACAGTACCATTTAGTGAAAAGATTTTCTCCCATTGAATTATCTTGGCATGCTTGCTAAAAATCAATTGACCATAAATTAAGAGTTTGTTTCTGGCTTCTATTTGATTCCATTTATCTATAGATCTCAACTTATACCAGTACCATGTTGTCTCAATTACCATAGGTTTGTAGTAGTTTTAGAATCAGGCAATGTGAAGCCTCCAAATTTGTTATTCTCTTTCAAGGTGATTTTGGCTATTCTGGGCCCCTGAATTTCCATATAAACTTTAAGATCAGCTTGTCAGTTTCTGACAAAAAGAAAAAAGAAAGAGAGTTAGCTAAGATTTCAACAGGGATTGTGTTGAATCTATGGATCATTTGGGGGAGTATGGGCATCTTTACCATATTAAGTGTGTTAATTCATAAATGTGGGTGTCTTTCCATTTATTTAGGTCTGTGATTTTTTTCAACAATGTTTTGTAGTAGTGAATGCACAAGTCTTACACTTCTTTTTGTTAAATTTATTTCTGAGTGTTTTCTTCTTGATTCTAGACAGCTAATTTTTAAGAAAGGAAGCAAAGATAAAATTATTCTCCAAAATCTAAAATACAAACGATGGAGAAGATGGGAGGGCATTCATTTCTACTATCATCAATGGAGTTTCATGATGCTGGCCAACCATAGGCTGGATTCTGAAATCCAGGTTGTCTGTGCCACCATCCTGCCTTCACTACTCAACTATTTTTCAGGAAATGGGTCAGTTACCTGTGTCCTCCACCATATAGTTCATCATCTTATCCTCAAACCCAGAGATGCATGCAATGACATGAATAATTTGATTTTTTAAAAGAACATTTTAATTCCATTCCTTCATCATCTGGTGTATACTAAGTAACTTGAATGTGGCAGGAGCTGATGGCACATCAAGTAACTTCTAGATAGTCCCTGCTTTCAGTGGGTGGAGGCCCATTGGGAAGACCACCACACAGACAGTGATATCCAGGGAGGAAAGTGATTTGATGGAGGAGTGCACAGAGGAATCCTGGACCCCCAAAGGTCATGGTCAGTTATACTCTTTAGGAGAAGTTTCCAGGAGGCCCCAACCTGCATCTTTAAGTATAAGGATAACAGCTGAATGCAGGGCTATGGATTCAAGGTCATGAGCTGAAGTGTGGAGATGGGCAGGCATGGCAGGTTGGGTTAAGGAGACACAGGAGCTCAGTGCAGAGGAGATGAGGACCTGGGGACAAGGGCAGACAGTAAGGTGGGAGGGCCCCATTTTCTCTGCCTCTGTAGAGAATCTCCTGCCTGTTTTCTTGAGGGATTGGTGCCCACATGTTCCCTGAAACCTCCCCTTGAGGCAGAAGGGACTGTTCAGTGTAAAGAACTGATAAAGCTCCCAGAAGATAGATTTTTTAAAGAGAATTTTATTTATTTAGTACTATTTAAAAGATACCAAAACATATAAATACTGCACAGTGGATATCTGTGTGCCTACCACTAGCCTACAAAATAAAACATCATTCTCATATGCCTCTCACCAGTTGCCTACACCTCCCTCCATCCAGAGTAACTACTACCCTGAATTTGGTATGTATTGTTAGCCCCATGCATCCCTTCATACTTTTACTCAATATAGATTAATTCTTAAACTATATACTGTCCTTGTAACTTGCAGTTTTTATATTTTGCATATAGAGTATCATTCTGTAGAAATTCCTGTGCAACTTGCTCTTCTCACTCAGCTTTAAGTCCCTGACATATATCCATAGTTAGGTGCACTTCTGGTTCATGTACTTCCCCTATGTAATATCCCATTTTTATTATCCCAATTTATTCTCTTGTTGCTCATCCTGTCATTTACTCATGATCTTTTTGTTCTTTCAAGTGCTGCAGTGACTAACTTGGTATTTCCTGATGCACAGACAGCTGTTCCTCCAGAAAAGAGGCTTTCAAACAGTTTTTTGCTGTGGTTCACAGAGGAAAATTGGTTTTATGTTGTAACTCAGTACACATAGGTTTATTAGAATTCTATGAAATAATAATACTTGCTCTAACTACCTTCAGTGCACTGCTGATATTTTCAATTCTCTTCTACAGCATTTTTGGATGCTGGCCTTGGCCTTTTAAACTAGGTTCATGGCTCACAGTGGTTCCCACCAACCAGTGAAATTCCTTATTCTTACCTTTCTATTCATTTGACTAGGATTACTGAGTGTGAGGAGTGCATCCCCCAAATTGACTCCCTCTGCCAAACTGCCCTCGTCTTGGCAATGATGGATCCTGCCTCCAACAGCAAACAGGACTTCCCATATTGTCAGAAACTTTTGTTTGGGGCCATCTGGTGGGTATAAAATATTTCATTGTCATTTTGCTTGGCATTTCTCTGTGACTAATGAGACAAACCATTTTTCATGTTATTCTGGGTTGTCCACACTTCCTTTTCTGTGAAATGTCTTTTTAGGTCTCTTACCCATTTTTCTATATTTCTCTTACTGGTTTGCGCAACTTCATTATGCATTCTGTACGCTAATCTACTATTTTCTCCCTGTTTGTGGACTGTCTTTTGGTTTTTGTTGCCTTTTTTAGGTTTTCTTCTTAAAAAATTTTTAAATGTTTATTTTTTTTTGAGAGAGAGAGAGAGAGAAGGGGAGGGGCAGAGAGAAATCAAGACACAGAAGCAGGCTTCAGGCCATGAGCTCTCAGCACAGAGCTTGGCTCATGAGCCATGAAATCATGACCTGAGCCGAAGTCAGACAATTAACCAAGTCACCCAGGTGCCCCTGGTTGCTGTTTTTTATGATGTTGTCAAATTCCTATATGATTTGCATTTTTGTGTCTTGTTTATGAAATCCTTACAGCAAACTCATAGCCTCCTCCAGATTTTTCTAACAGTTTTAAATGTTTTATTTTCATATGTAGATCTTTAGCCCATTGGTAGTTTATTTTTGTTTGTGGTTTAAAACAAATATCCAATTTTATTTTATTTTCCATACGGATAACAAATTGCTCTTGCAAATTGATCTCTCAGCCCACCCTTTGCCCACTGATCTGCAACCTCTGTTACAAACCAAATTTCCACCCATGGGAGGGTCTGCTGCTGAGTGGTCTATTCCACCACGTGGTCAGTTTGTATTTCTCTGTACCAATACCATCGTGTTGTAATTATTAAATTATTACAGCTTTACTATAACATCTTGACTATCTGTTGGGCAATACCTCAAGTCTGTTTCTTGTTTTGTATTTTCTCCTTGGAAATTATAAGGAGGTTGTCTTAAAAGAATTAAATAAAAATTGGCAAAAACAAACAAACCTGGGTTTGGGGCCCATGGCAAATTATGTTGAACATCATCCCTGGAGAAGTCTTCTCTCTAAGCCTCTTTAAATTTTTTTTTTCCAACGTTTATTTATTTTTGGGACAGAGAGAGACAGAGCATGAACGGGGGAGGGGCAGAGAGAGAGGGAGACACAGAATCGGAAACAGGCTCCAGGCTCTGAGCCATCAGCCCAGAGCCCGACGCGGGGCTCGAACTCACGGACCGCGAGATTGTGACCTGGCTAAAGTCGGACGCTTAACCGACTGCGCCACCCAGGCGCCCCTCTCTAGGCCTCTTTAATGTATGACCTTGTCTGTGAGCAGGCCAGGTAGAGGAAGGAGGAAGGGACTCTGTGACTGAAACTGAAAGCCTCAAAGCCTGAGGTAAAAAGGAACATGGTGTCTACAGGAGAGGCAGCACTACCTCTGACAGCTGTAGGACCACTGCCTCTGGGTCACCCAATGCCTAAGTTTCACCTGATTCTGTTCTCAGCCTTGAAGCAGTGGAGTGATCATACCCCTTCCCCAGGCCTCTACTGTACCCTGACAAGACTCTCTTCATAATTCTAAAAGTCTGGAGCTGCAGCAGTGGCTGAGGTCTTATGACTCCCTCCACCACCAACCACCTCCTCCAGGCTGAGAGCATTCTTGGAGGGTCAAGTCCGCCTTCCTGAAGACCCTCTGCAGGTGCCTATCCCACAATAAGGCAACCAGCCTCTGTCATAGCACTCAAGGATATAGGGTGCTCAGACCCAGGAAGGGGTCCCAATACTTCTGGACCCTCAAGTCCAGGGTCCAGGTCCTTGGCCCCATGGCCAAGGGCAGGCATACTCCTGTTGGAGCAGCCTTCTACTGTGTCTGACCAAAGTGTCTACAGAGAAAAATGGAACTTCAAGGCTTGCCCAGGCCACTACTGTCTATAGAGTTGAAGACCTTCCCACTTCCTCTGACCCAGGCCCTGGCTGCTGCACCAGCTCCCTCCACTTTATGGTATAGAGGGAACCATTGAGGATGAAAGGTCTTACTGGAGCAGGCACCCCAGGCAGTGGGTATTGCAGTGCAAGGACCCGGGGCCATGGGGCAGAGCCTGGTCAGAAGCAAGACTTCCTATAGATCAGCCATACCTACAGGTTGTGATTTAGACTTGATTGAGGAGAAGGATTTCCTTATGCAAGCTCAGCTGGCACTCCTCCTTACTGTGATGTTCTTTCCTGGGCCATTCACACCTTCAGATGGAGGGCTGGATAAGACACAAATCACTGGCTCAACAGGTCTGAGGTAGGCTGGAGAATCTGCATTTCTAACAAGTTCCCCATCTGGAAGAGCTTTCAAAAGCTTTGCTCTCAGGGTGCTCATCAAGGGTTTTTCAGGTCCCCCCAGACTGACGTATCCAGATGGTGCCACCAGAGCCACTAAATCCTGGGCATTTCTTCCCAAAGGGGCTTCTTTATCCACAGAACTCCAAGCTTTGCAGAGGGCATGGAAAGGTAGCCTCTTTGAGGGCCTGCTTGGGTTCTCTCTGTCCAGCCCAGGGGCTGCTGGAAGAGGGAGACAGGCATCCCTTCCTACCACACTTGGGCTGAGCTGTTTTCTCAAATGAGTGCAAGGCCTCCCCACAATTCCAGAAGGAAGGGATTCTGATCCAGTTTACAAATAAAGAAATTGAAGTTCCAAGGTCATGATTCTGATCATTAGCAGAATAACAATTCAACCTGAAGTCTACTCAAAACCTGTCCTCCACAGCAGCCTCCTCCATTTGCTTTTGTAGTCTGTGTCTCCACTCCTACCCTCACCCCATGCATACCTGAGTTTTGTACACCCTGTATCCTCTGTTCAAGGGAGTCACATGTGGAGAAGGAGTGGCTAGCCTGACTAGACTTGGAGAGGTGTATTTTAGTTTATTAACCTGTCTGCTGGGGACACAAAATAACTTAATCCATTACTCCCTGTCACAGACCGGCTTCCTTTGAAGGCTCCTCACAGGTGTAAGGGCCAGTAAAGCACTCACCGCAGAATGTGTCCAATTGTCCATAGGATCTAAGATTTTCTGCCAAGCGCTTGCTCTGCTTTAGGAACCCAGCATAGTAGATGGGAAATGGGTCTCCTGCTGCTTCCAGCACAGCACAGGGCTAGGCCACATGCAATGCTGGTAGTCAGGGAGACCCCACCCCACATTTTCATGGACACAATGCCTCTAACTTGGGGATGGTGGTGTTGGATTGGATATATGGAGGTCAAGGTTCTGCAGGGTTAGAGATTCATCTCAGGTTGGCACACATGAAGTCCCCTTTCTCCCTTCCCCCTTGGCCCCCCCAGGCCTGCTTCCACACCTGGACAAGCCTCCCACTCCCTACACATGAGCCACTGCTAAAAACACATACTGTAACACCCACATTCATACATGTAACCTGCACTCATCTGCTCAGATGTGCACTTACACACCTGCACATACAGCTCAGAAGCTACTAGCTACTGTCCTAGGAATGGATTGATGGTTTGCAAATAGGAAAATCAACTCAAACCATTGCAATAAAAGTATGTGGTATATGAAACATTGAAATATTATTCAGCAATAAAAAGAAACAAGTTCTAATACATGCTACAACCTGGGTGAACCTTGAAAACATTATGCTAAATGAAAGAAGCCAGTTACAAAACACCAAACATTTTATGATTCCATTTATGTGATTGGCAATTCAAGCGAGGAGGGTAAAAGTGTTCTTTAGGGAGTGTTGAAAATCATATAGTGGTGATGGTTATATGACTATGTGAATATACTAAAAATACTGAATTGTACTCTTTAAAGAAGAAAATTATATGGATGTGAATTGTAGCTTAATAAAACTCAAACTCCGCAATATATACATACATACATAATAAAGTATGCACATATACATGTTTGTATGTGTCTGTATAGACCATGTCACTTTTCCTTTCAAACCCTCCAAGGTCTTTCTGTTTTATTCAGGGTAAAGACCAAGACCTTGCAATGCCTGTAATTCTTTACACCACCTGTCACAACTGGTTCTCTGAAATCTCATACTATTCACCCCTGGCTCACTCCACTGCTGTCAAAATGACCACATCAGGCATACCCAACATTAGGGTCCCTACACTAGCTATTCCTCAGCCTGGAATGTCCTTTCCTCTAGGATCTTCATGACTCACTCTCTCACCTCCTATGTGGAGAAAACAAAGTTGACCTTTCCTTCACCTGCTCTGCATTACTTCTATATGTAGGAGTGAAGGCAAAAATGTATGGAATAAACATCTTTTTTTTTAACTTTTAAAAAAATATTTTTTATTAAAGTATAATTAACATACAGTATTATATTAGCTTCAGGTGCATGACATAATGATTCAACAATTCTATACATTACTCAGAACTCATCACAGTAAGTGTATTCTTAAAATCCCTTTTATTTATTTCACCCATCCCCCCACCGACTTTTGTTTTCATTTTTAGCTTTGAATTGTAACATCATATTTTGTACAACTAAAGTGATATTAATAAAATGAATACTTTGTACCCACCACCAAACTTCAGAAAAAGAACACTCCAAAGCCTCAGAAGTCCCATGTGCCCCTCCTTAATGCTGTCCTTTCTCCCCACTACTTGAGGAATTTTGTGCAAGATATTCCCTTGCTCATCTTTATAGCGATGTGGGATAAGGAGTTTCTTACAGGAATTACACCTTCTAGCTTTCAGTGAAGATCTGGAAGGGACTGTGGGAGAGATGGAAGAAAAAACACTAATCAGCTCCTGAAGCTGTGTGTGGATGGGCCAGCCAACATCTCAAGGAAAAGCTAAGAATCCAAGCCACCAAGCAGGGCTACAAGGAGGCAGCTGCAGAAGACTGTGTAAAGTGTAAAGTGTAAAGTGCCTCTGCGTGGTGGTCCCTCTGTGAGTCCACTGCCAGCTACCTGCAGTTGGCCAAAGGGCCAGCAGTGGACAGAAGGGCTGGAAGCTGCGGAGAGGAGGTGAAGAGTAAGCAGGAACCCAGCACCTCTGTGTCTGTCACCACATTTGACTGCACATGCCTTTCAAGAAAAGGGGCTGCTGCTTCACTTCTGCCTCCAGTATCCTGTTTAAGTTCCTCTTTTGGTCAGGTTTAACTTCAAACCACACAGGGAAGGGAACTCGGATTTGTAGTTTGTAATTTAGCCAAATTGGCAATAAAATACACCAGCACTGCTGCCTATGAGTGAACCCTAACCATGTACTATTGAGTTTTGGCTGCACTTTATTGTAACAGGAATCATGCAGCTTAAATTGACATAGAGAAGCAATCAAATGCTCTTGGAAAAATTGTGCCTGGAGATTTGCTCAACACAGCAAAAAACACAAGTACATGTGTGCAGAAAACACAAAGTGTGGTAAAGCAAAATGCACTAAATGATGCAGGCCTGTAAATATGTAAATACCACGTGGAATAAACAAAGAGGAGGGTTTGGGGTTTGGGGGCACCAGGGTGGCTCAGTCGGTTGAGCGTCTGACTTTGGCTTAGGTCATGATCTCACAGTCTGTGGGTTCGAGCCCCGTGTTGAGCTCTGTGCTGACAGCTCAGAGCCTGGAGCCTGCTTTGGATTCTGTGTCTCTCTCTCTCTCTCTCTCCACCCCTCCCCCATTCATTCTCTCTCTATATATATCAAAAATAAACATTAAAAAATTTTTTTTAAAGAGGAGGGTTTTGCCATATCGATGATAATCTGTGAACCCTGCAGTAAGAATTAAGAATAATTCAACTCCCTGTGCCTCAAGTTCCAAATTGAAAAAAAGACAAGCCAGGGACAGAAAAAACACTGCTGAAAATCATGCTGCTCTGAGAGGAAAAACTTAAGATAGAGATGAAAAAGAGGGAAAGAGACTTTCCAAACTAGTGTCCAGAAAGGCAAGAAAATGAAAATCATAGATGATACGAGAAGGTACTTCAAACATTTAATTGGACTAGAACAAGGAAAGGAGGAAACAAATGGGGCAGAAACAATATTTAAAGAATAAAGACTGAGAGTTTTCCAAAATTCATGAATATAAATCCTCAGATTCAGGAAGGCTGAGATGCCTGAAGCTGGGCAGGGAGCAGGGCCTAAGGTCAGGACCTCACTCCTGCAACCCCTGGGAGCGCACAGGCCAGCCCAAGGTGGAACTATATGCATGGGGACACCCATGAAACAATAGGCATCCACTCCAAATAGGAAGTGGAGGCCCTCTTGGTTGGACTACGTGCAAGGCCACAGGGGAACTCGGGGTTAAGCATGATCTAGAGCAAGGAGGCAGCCCCACGGTTCCATCTCCTTCTAGCCACCACACTGGGGACTCACCAGTCCCTATGCATGTAGCAGAAAGGAAGATGGCAGCTCATAGCCATGGTGGCGGACCCAGAGCAGAGCTGGCATGAGGGTCTGGAGCTAATGAGCAGAGTCAGCTGACCTTGGCATTTCCTGACATCTGCCCCTTGCCTGAACTGCGGGGATCAGGCTGTTCTGATCACCTCAGCTGTGCTGCCTGCTGGGTGCCTGTGAGGAGGGCTGGTCTTCGCCCAGCATCTTGGGCTGCTGCAGGCTGCTATCTGCAGGAAGCATCTAGGTCTGGCCCTCCCTCCTCTGTTGGTTGAAATGTTCAGAAAACCTTTTAATCACAACTAGACTAGGGAAGTAAAACCATTATTGTACTTTTCTTCCTCTGCTAAACATCTGGCAGCCCTGTGCATTCACAGAAAAGCATGTCTAATGTGGAAAAAAAAAAACAAAAAACCAATGATGTTGTTCCCAGAGAGCTATAGAATGAACAGGCCGTACTGAGAAGGAAAGAAAACGCCGCCAGCTAGAGGCGAACTTTCCTTAGCAGGAAAGGAACCTGGCCTGAGGCCACTGCTTATGATGACGAATTTGCTCCCAGAATCACAAAACAAAGTGCTTTCAGCCTGAAGCTTCCAGTTTTGGAGTTTTACAGAAGTCTAAGGAGGCATTTACATCCTAGTGTCAGAAAAGGTGCTCCCCAAGAGACAGGGAAGGAGGGACCTTCACACAGACTTTTTCAAGCTGGGATTGGGTATCTAAGCTGGGGCCTTGTGAGCAACTTGAGGAACCTTCTTCAAAGATGCAGCACACAGCACTATTAGGAAAATCACTGAATCCGATGAAATTAAGTAATAGTGCAGCTAACACATGAAACTTGTGCTTTAAATCCATTGTCTTTTAATCTTTCCAGTAGTCCTGTAAGGGAAATATTGCCATAATCCCTATTTTACAGGTAAGGAAATTGAAGCACAGAGGGGTTTAGCAACTTGCTCCAGGTAGCATAGTAAATGTGTCAAAGCTGGGATTCATCAGGCAGTCTAGCTGTAGTCCAAACTCCTACTACCATCTAATGAAATGAAATGAAATGAAATGAAATGAAATGAAATGAAATGAAATGAAATGAAACAAATGGAGAGAATTGAAATGCCTGGCTCATAAGTACTTCATGACTATACCATAGAGGAAAGACTCCTGTTAGTAAGAGTTGACTCTTGAAGTCTAAATCTGAAGTAGGTTCCTGACCACATCCCAGAACAGATTACTAAATACTCTGTGGATTTCAGAGAGTTTCAGCTCTGTGCTGAGATGGTCTGAAACATGAGGCCTGACCCACAAGGTAAAATCAAGCAGGATAAACCTGAGGTCCCAAGTCTGGGCTTGAAACACGTTCCACCTGAGTGTTCTCCGTGGCTGGAGATGCTGCCCAAGGGGACCATGTTACAGGTGTGTGGTTTCAGCTCAAGGTGGGGAGTCCCCTGCACCATTTCCCAAAGGGCTGGGCCCCATTCTGGCAGACACCACTTAAATCAGCAAGAGGGCTGGAGGGAATTCATGTATGTCCAAAAGGCTGAGGGGTCTGGGCAGGATACACAAAGAGGGCTGGGAGAGGAGAAGGAGTGGGTGTGCACACACCTGCACTGCCTGCAAACCAAGGCAGAACTGTCCCAGAAGAGAGTGTGTGACCAGCTGAGCCCAGCTAATTTCAGAAGCAGGACTGGGACATCTGTGCCTCTGGATTAGAGACTGTTGGGGCTTTGTGTTGGGGAGTAGGTGGGTAAGCTCACTAACAGACAGATGTTACCCAAAGCAAAGTGAACAGAACCTCTTGGGGTGACATGTGATCAGAGCTTTATTTTAAGCATTTGATCCTACATGGTTGTGGAGGTGGGTAATCAGCCTGTGTAAGGCTCTTATTTTTGCCCATTGAGATGGGGCTTGAAGTACGCTGGGAAGGAGAAAATTGATGTCCGTGAGGGAAAGCAAGAAGGGAAGGGACCCACTGGAATCCCCAGGACCATCTGGAACCTCCAAGGAGGATAATGAAAGTCCTGCAGGTAAAACTGTCGCCCTTCCCCAGGTGCTGAACATGCTTCTGGCTCAAGGTGAGGGAGGATCCAGAAGGGGCTGGCAGAGCTGTGGCCAGGCTGCTGCTCACACCAACAAGGTGAACCAGCCAGCCAGGGAGCACTGTGAAACCCTTCACCAACCTCCTGAATAAAAATAATGCGGCACTGCTTTGTTTTCACATCCCAAACCTCACAAACAAGGTCTCTTGTGACTCAGAGAGTTGAGAGCCCTCCCTCCTTTTCTCACCGGGTCTCTCTTCCCAAGCACGAACAGCTCCCTCCAACTGTAGCCACAATCTGAGGGCTTCTGTACATCTTAGCTCTCAGGAATGCTCATGAGGAAGCAGCCAGCTTCATGCTGCAGGTTGGGAGCCCTGCTGCACCTGCAGGGCTAGCCTTGGCACCTAGAATGGTAGTTTCTATAAAATGGCTGGACAGTCCGGGGTGGCAGAGGCTAACCCCATCAGCAGCTCCCGAGGACTGGATCAGATTCCAGAGCATTATTGACGGCATAGCCCTGGTGCCCCGGCTCCCACAACCTAGCCTTGGCCCCTATGCCTGCCACAGGGAGGCAGACAAGGGAGAGGTTGGGAAGGCACAGGGCTTTGCCATGCTTTGCACCAGATGCACCATTGCTTCAAGGGTCGCAGTTGCAGGAAGGGCATCACGTTCCCCAGTGTATGGACGTGGAAAGTGATGGCAGTTAAGAGACCTGTCCACAAGTCAGTGAGAAAGTTGGAGTCCCCACTCATCTCCTCTTTTCTCCTTCCCCTGTCTGGCCTTCCCTCTCTGATGCAGTGATAATCTCCAGGCTGTGCTGAACTCAGCTGGGGGCTGGGGCAACTCAGGAGAAGCAGGCCTTATGGTGCCGGATGACACACCTGGCTGGGAAGCGGGAGTCCCACCTGTGGGACTGAAGAAGAGACTGCAGGTGGTACAGATCAAGGCCATCCATGTGGGGCAGAGGCCAAGCTGACAGAGCAGCTGACCATGCCGTGTCCACCGCAGCCTCTTCCTCACCATGACCCAGCTACCTACCTCACAAGCTGTGGGAGAACTAGCAACAAAGCCTAGCAAGAGCATCCAGCCTCTTTCACTCAGCAGGAGACTGGCTTCCCCGATGCCCATTCCTGGAGCCAGGATAAGGAGGTGTGGGAGACACACTTGTGGTCTCTGCCCCCAGTTCTTGACACAGAGCTCCTAAGACCTTTGTAATGTCCTGATAGGAGTGTCTGCCACTGAGCTCCCAAATCACTTGCAATGTCCTGGATGGTAGGGGTGGTTTTTGTTCTAATGAGGCGACTCTCAGTGTGCTCCTGGATATAGACTGGTCACCAGAAAGACCAAGCCATGACTAGAAGCTTGGAAATTTCAGACCCAGCTCCTATTCTGCAGAGAAGGGAGAGGGGCTGGAAATGCCTCCCCTGGTCCTGCCTCCATCTTGAAAGTACAGGATCCAGACCTTGTGAGTTGGTGAACATGTGAGTGTGGCATACCCAGAAAGCATGGGAGCTCTGTGCTCCTTCCCATGCAGAGCTTGTGAGTTGGTGAATATGTGAAGGTGGAGTGTCCAGAGAGCGTGGGAGCTCTGTGCTCCTTCCCATGCAGAGCTTGTGAGTTGGTGAACATGTGAAGGTGGCATGTCCAGAGAGCGTGGGAGCTCTGTGCTCCTTCCCATGCAGAGCTTGTGAGTTGGTGAACATGTGAAGGTGGCATGTCCAGAGAGCATGGGAGCTCTGTGCTCCTTCCCATGCAGATCTTGTGAGTTGGTGAACATGTGAAGGTGGCGTGTCCAGAGAGTGTGGGAGCTCTGTGCCCCTCCCCCTGACCTCACCCCATGTAGCATTTTATTTGGGTGTTCATCTATATTCTTCCTTATATCCTTTGCAATAAACCTGTAAACACAGTGTTATCCTTAATTCTGTGAGCCATTCTAGCAAATTGTCCAACACAAAGGAGGCAGTTGTGGGAGCCCCAATTTACAGCGAGCAGGTCAGAAGGAATGGGGACAAACCTGACCTTGCCGTTGTCACCTGGAGTGGGAGGGGCAGTCTTACCAGACTGGTGGGACGGAGTGCTGAGCACATTCTGTCAGAATGTGCTTAAACTGTGGGACACCATCTGGTGGCATAAACCTCACACATGAGTGTCAGAGATACTGTGAATGTGTGGCTGAGGGAAAGCACAGGAGTGTTCTTCCTAGACACTACTCTAGAGGGCACTCATGGTCACTTGGCCAGGCCCAAAGCATAGCGCTGAAGGCAGAAACCCAGATACACAACTATAGCACAATAGTGTTTGTGTACTTTCAAAATACATTCACAAAGAAAACAAGACACCTGGTTCCAAGAACACACTCCGAATCCATTGCCTGTAGTGAGGGAGGGGTGGGGAGTGGCGGGATGGAGGGGAGGTGGGGGGAAGAATTCCACTAAATGTTATAGATCACTGCTAAGATCATTGAGAGTTAATGGGTGCTAAGAGAGGGTCTGTAACTAGTAGACCATGTGCCCTGTTTTCCCAGCATACTCCTGGTTAATGTCTTGATCCCAGTGTAACAACTTACAGTGTTCCTTTTACTTGCAAAGCATCCTGGTTTGGGGTGCACATGCTTTAAGACATGCCAATCTGAGTGCCTTCATGTTCATCCCTGGTTTGCCCCTGCAGCAGGCTATAGCTCTGACCAGTCCACTCAGAGACTCCAACTGGAGGAAACTAGTTTATGCTGACGGGCCACTGACAAGCTGGAAGGGTGACCCCATTGCCCTGTATTCCCCTACTGGAGAGAGGAAGGTTGCTTAGAGCTGACCACCTCCACCCAGCATCCATTCCTTAGGGAAGAGAGATGAACACGCCCTCTGTGCCAGGTGGAGCTGCCCTTCAGGAGTGTCCAGCCATTGCAGACAGAGATCCACATGTTTCAGCTGGGCCACTGCTATCCTGCTGGCTGCCTCTTCCTCTGCTTATCCTATATCAAGGGGAGCCCCTGACCTTTCTGGGAGGATGGAGAACAGATGGTATAGCACTTTCATGACATCCTTTCAGGCTGGATCGATGACCTCAAGAGTCCGTTGGTGTAAGGCCCACCCCCTCCACACACTCCCTGTGCCTTGTCAGCCTGTGGCATTGCCGGTTCATGGGTGGCTCCAGGGCAGGTATGTGGAGTTTGGGTGTGGGATCAAGGAAAGGATTTACTCTCTGGGGTCAGGTGGACAGGGAAAGACAGGAATTGATGGCCATGCTGGGTCCTGCATTGAGTTGGTCCTGTTGGAATCTGCATGCCTGGAAAGATGTGGAGACTGCTCTCAGAACACAGCTGCTGATGAGGGTAGGAGGAGGTAGATAGGAGTAGGGACCTTGAGGCCACTTGCTGACATGTTAGCAGAAATCCAATCAGCTTTTTGTGGGTGGGATGTTTGGGCTATCCTTCTTCAGGAGAAGTTGGGTTCCGACTGTTGAGGGACCAGAGAAAAATCCTTTGTGTCCATCTCTGTAGCGTGTCTGTGCAGGACCAACAGCACTCCTGTGGGATGGAGCCCCTTGCTGTCATCTTGTTTCCAGGTGACAAGCGTCTGTAGGTGAAGCCACTCCAGCACAATTTAGCTCTAAGCCATGTCTCCCTGCCTCTGATTGGAGATGTCCCGGTGCTCAAATTTCCTGGCTGTATGGACTTAGACATCTGGCCAGGCAACATCCATGGACAACCACCAAAGCACAGCAAAGGGGCAGTGACTAAGCCAAGCAACCCAGGGTACCCTTTTTCTTTTCCTTTTTCTTTTTTTATATAATTTATTGTCAAATTGGTTCCCATACAACACCCAGTGCTCATCCCAACAGGTGCCCTCCTCAATGCCCATCACTCACTTTCCCCTCGTCCCCACCCCTCATCAACCCTCAGTTTGTTCTCTGTATCCCTTTTTCTTATTCCCTCATGCATTTATTCCAGTCCCCTCCCCACATAGGGACTTGCTGAGACCACATGGAAGGTCCCAGGTGAGAAACCTGATGCCTACAGAAGCTGGAACTTTCTCCCAAGGCCACAAGAGACTTAGAGTCAGAAGCACAGCCTGGGCCCAGCCCTGCCACCTCCCCACTCTATCTGGCAGGCCTTCCCAGGGATGAGAGTAAAGCAATCTTCCCTGGGCCTTTTTCCTGGCACCTCAGCTCCAGTTACTGCCCTCCCCCTCCAGGCACACTAAAGCCCTGCCATGCCCCTGTGACCTGGCTGCATCCCCAGAGAACCCCTCATGAGTCTCAGAGCACACCTCCCATGCCCTTTTCATTCAGTAGAAAGTCAGCCAAGCCTGCAATCATTCTTGATTCTGCCACTCCCTCATTGCAAGGGACAACTTTGGGAAATCATAACTTCTGAGGCCCCATTTCCTCATCTGTTAAATGGGCTACTGATGTAGGTAAAGTGCCTACTCTGTGGTCTGGACACTGGGGACAGCAACTGTCAGAAGACCAACAAAGCTGGCCCAGCTCCCCAGGGCCACCAGCTGGGGCCTGTACACACCCACACAGACAGGACATCCTGAGCAGCCCACAGCATGACCACCTGATCATTTCTTCATAGGAAACTGAAATGTTCTTGTGAACACAGCTGAAACTGTTGCTAAACTACTTTCTTTATTAAGAATTTGATTGTTTTCTGTGTGACAGAATTGATTCACAAAGACAAAAACTCACACAGCACAGAAACTTCCAAATCTCTACTGTGTTCTGCTTTGCATGGAAGGATGAGTCACCAAGACTCTCAAACAGACCCCTGATGGTGAATGGTGGTGATGGGCCCTCATTCAATCTTTTTGTTCTTCTTGAGCTCAGCTGTCTCATGTGTAAGCAGGAATGATTCACACACACACACACACACACACACACACACACACACATTCCCCCTCTGTAAAGGCGTTTCACACAAGTGCACAATCACAGTGGCCAGCAGCCAGACATGGCCTGAATTATGAGCAGATTTCTCCCTGTGCACCCCGTTGCTGAGAGCAGCCTTGGCCTGGCTCCCAGGCACAAAGACCCAATGTCTATCCTGCTGCTGGCATGAGCCATGGGGACAGAGTGGGGTGGGGTGCTCAGGTCCTACGGTGTGGTGGTGGTGCAGTAAAGAGAGTGAAGAAGTGGCGAGTGGGCAGTGCTGCAGGGTCCCCCTGGCTCTGGCCCCTGCCTGGTCCATCCTGTGTACATGGGCTCCAAGGACTGCCTTTCAGGACAGGTCCTGTTGTTTGCTAGGAAGTGTTTAGTTTGAGGTCAGCTTCTGGCTTATAAGAGAGGCCAGACCAGGACAGCCACACAGTACAGCAGAACACAAGCCCTTCACTCAGGTCTGAGTAAAATCCCAGCAATTTCCAAGGGGGTCCCCCCTTCCCAGGCTCCTCAGCCCCTCCTTTCAGAAAGTAGGTCTGTGTGAGTGAGAGGCCAAAGTGCATGGACTCCCCAGCCCCAGTGTCCTTCTCAAAGGAAAACCTGGTCTTATCCTATCTACCTGTCAGATGGGGGCCTCACCTGCCCCTGAGCAGCCTCCCCCACAGCTCAGGTACGATAAGGCCAGGGCCAGGCACAGAGGCAGGGCGATGCCCAGGGGTCACTCCCATGTGACTGATGCTCCCCTCAGGTCCAGGCCTGCTCCTGAGACAGGAGACAGAATTCACAGCCTGGGCAGATGCACTGTGGGAGGTGAGGCTGCAGCTCAGAGAACTTAGCCTTCTGGCTCTGATTTATTCTTCCTTCAACTAAAGCTCAGTGGCCTTTTGGCCTTCTGAGAGAGAGAGAAGTCTCTGCCATGGGAACAATCACTGCTCGGCCTGCAAACACGCCCACTGCCCTGCTACATCCGGACAGGCACAGGCTGAGCCTTCTCCACCTGAATGGAGTGCTTCTCTCAGGCTCCAGAGCCCCTGGTTAGGCCCCTATTCAGAGCATGCAACTCCCTGGCCTTCTGGGCCTGGAATAAAACCTACTTGTTGCCTAGTGAGGGTACTAGGTGGGCATCTTCACCATGTTTTATAGCCCCCTTTCTTTCCTATAGTCATCTCCTCCCTCCACCCCTTTCTCTCCATCAGGCCTGGGAACACACACCCCCTTCTGCTGCACACAAAAGCCCATTCTGGCCTCTCTCTTTGAGACCAGGCAGTGGCAGCGTCACCCCGGAGACCGGCGCCTTCCGGCCCAACGCATCCATCCCCTTCCCTGCCCATGCTGGCCCAGCTCAGCCCCAAGTGAGCTCTCAGGTTATGGAGCCCTGCTAGTTGCCCCCACTTCAGCTGGACTGCTTCCTCTCCAGGGAAGCCGGGTATCCTATGGGCTCCCTGTTCTTCCCAGGAGCCCTGCTGGCTCTGGATGCAGTGTATTTCATTTGCAGCCATCACTCTCACTTACCTGTGGTCCCGTGTTTACCCCTCACTCCAGTCCTTTGAGGCCTCCAGAGCCTGGCTCAGCACCCCTCCCCCAACAATGCCCCCATGAGAGGTTCCAACTCTGTATCCCTTACTGTTGAGCCACAACCTGCATTACATTGCAGGGTGCATGGGGGTACCATGAGAGGCTCCAGCCCTATATCCCTTACTCTTGAGCCACAACCTGTGTTACATTGCAGGGTGCGTGGGCCACTGGTTCATGTCATCCCCTCCTGGAGCTTCACACCAATCAGGGTGGCAAATCACAATTCAGTAATAGAAGCAGACCCCATAACTTGGGAGCTGATGCTGACGGGTGATTGCATGTGCTGGATGCTGGATGCTGCTCCCTGCTTTGTGTATTGACATTGGGCCTCACTTCAACAAAAGGAGACAGGAGCACCCCAAATTTAGGGGCTTCACACAATATTTTGTTATGATGTTTTACAGTTTTAGAGATTGAAAGGACTCAGCTAGGAGGTTCTGAGTGTGGAGGAAGAAGTAGAGGAGTATCTGTGTAAGAGGCGCCCAGGCCCAAGGAGCTCAGCTGGTAGGGGGGGTGCCTACTTTGCACACAAAAGATCCCACTTCCTCTTACTGGTATCATTTATCATTAGAGCTATAATAACAAAATGAATTCAAACAATGCACAGTATTTAAAGGGAAAAGCCTAGCCCCAGAGGTGTTGGTGCTGCCAACAGTTTGGTATCACAGCATCCTGTCATTTCGTCTTTCCTCACAGCCAGGACCTGGGAAGTGGGTCCCAGATCAGTGGTATGTGGCTTCACCTGATATGTCCACACACACTTGATCTGTTGGGCTAACAGCAGCCCTAGGGGGCAGGTGCAATGACTGCCCCTATTTAACAGAAAGGAAAGGAGGTGCAGAAGAATCAAGTAACTTGCCTCTGGCTAGGCCCAGAGCCTATGCTCCCAGCTGTTCAGTGCAGGTCCCCAGGCTACCTCAGAAACAGCATCTGAAGTAGGCAGCTCATCCACGCACCTAAGGGACCCCACGTAGAGCATCCCCAATCAGGGTCTGACTCAGAATCTTGAAGTCACTGGCTCCTTGTCACCTGCAGACCTTGGCTCAAAGGCACACTCCTACTCCTGCATCATCCTCAGTCAGTCCACCCTCAGTTGCAGTCCTGCCTCCTTGCTGAAGGTCAGCTGTGAAGAGAACTATGGCACCAGCATCTTGCAGAAGCAGCAGCAGCACACCACTCCTGCTCTGGAGTTGTCAGGGGTGGGGGGATTGGCGGTATGCAGAGGGTGTTCCCAGATGAGGACAGAATTCATCTCAGCATGTGAGGGGTGGCTGAAGTACAGGGCAGGAGAACATGAAGGTGCAGAGTGCAGTGTGGTGGGGAGGAGGGGCTGTGGGTCAGAGTCCCTGAGGCTCCACACATGCCCAGGTTTCAGTAAACTTCATTTCCCTCACACCCTGCCTTTCATTGGAGGATGTGCCATGAGGAGTTACAGCACCCCCTTCACATACCAGCTCAGCCCCCAATGCCTTTCTTCAGCCCTGGCCACCCCTCTGGGACTCTGCCCACCCAGGGCTTGAATCAGTTCTCTTATGTCCCCTCGTCCATGGTCCTGACCTCCAGGGTTTTCCCTAGGAAGGTGGAGGGCACTGTATGTGTAAGAACTGCAGGCAGGAACTGAAGCTCAAAGGAGGTCCTGGGACTCTGAGAGATGCTTGCTTTGCTCTTAGCTTGAGGGTTCCAACAGCAAACACAGAAGAAGGTTCCCATTGTTCTCAAATAAAGATTCTGCTCGTTCTTCCTTCCTTCCTTTCTTCCTTTGTATTTCTTTTTCTTCTCTTTCACTTTGTAAGAAACCATCCATGGTATTGGCCAGAGACTCTGTGGATACTTCTTTGCCCTGCTCAAAACATGCTTCATGAGTCATGACCTCAGAGAGCTGGACAGAGGCTCACTTGAGTTTTTTTCAGACTTGAGGGGAGAGATGAGTTGTTTGTTAGTGCACTGAGCTGGTCATGCTATTGGCCAATCCTCCACTTTTTTAGGCTCAAAATGCCCCAGCTTCACCTGCATTATAGTCAGCCCTGTCCTCACTCCTCTGTTCAGGGGAGGTGGGAGGGAACAGCATCTAGTGAACATTCTGCAATGGGGGCCGGAGCTGTGGTCTGAACCCAGGTGGTTACCCCAGAGCTCCACCTCCCAGCTCTGTGGGAAGCATGGCCTGATCCTACCATAAGACCCATGCGGAGCTTTTCCTGGGGCACCAGTAACATATCTCTGTTGGGTAGAACACAGTTGATGGCCCTTCCTGCCTGAAGGTCTCTGAGTCCTTAGTCCCACCACTGGAAAGACATACCTGGGGTCTATGCCCTGCTCCTTTCCTCAGTAGAAGTTAATTGAAACACTGGTGCTCTCCATGACAGAGGGGCTGACTACCTACACAAGAGAGGGGAGAAGGCCCCAGGGGCAGGGCTTCCAGGCTGCCTTCGAGCCAGAAGTGCCTGGGAGGCTCCATTCAGATCTCAAAAGGATGGAATCAGAGCTGTCAGTTACTAGAGACCAGGAAATGCTGAATGTGTGTACCCAGGGGCTTGGGAAGGGCATGTGTGTCCTGCTCCTAGGTGCACACTGCATATGTCTGTGTCTCACTGAAAGTCTGTGTGGGTACAAGTTGCCTCCTCCAGGAAGGCAGCCCAGGCCCTACATTGTGCCTGCTTCCCCACTCATTGGGAGCCCTCTGAGGGCAGACATCAGTCCATACAGTTCTGCCCATCTGGGGGTCAGATGGCAATTGATGGAGTGGGGCACTGGGATCCACACACAGCCACTGGGGGATGAGGGTGAGGCCATGCAGAGACTTGCTGGGAGTTGGGTGCAGCTGCTCCAGACCTCTGTGCCAGGACCCATCCGATTGAGGAGATTATGCAGCTATTTGTGTATGAGAGTCTGATATAGAAATGAGCTTAGGAGCACCTGGGTGGCTGAGTTAGTTAAGTGTCCAACTCTTGGTTTCAGCTCAGGTCATGATCTCATGGTTCATGGGTTCTAGCACAGAGCCTGCTTGCAATTCTCTCTCTCCCTTTCTCAGGCCCTCCCTCATTAGCTCTCTGTGTCTCTCAAAATAGATAAACTTTTTTAAAAAGTTAAAAAAAAATGAGCTTCAAGTGCTATTCTGATATGGCCCCTTCTTCCTTCTGGGCACCCACCTTTGCCCACAGAGGCACCTTCTCTCTCTCAACAGGGTTTCTGAGGACCTATGAGCACTAAGGCCTCATCAGGTGGCAGGATTAGAACTTAATTAAAGGAAAGATTGCTAATTGTAGGAGCAAAGAATGCCTCCTGACTGATAAGAGCATTTACCAGCCCTCCGACCTGAGGAAAGGGATCCACTCACTTCCCCAGACAGCAGAACTCTTCTGAGGGTCTGCAGTTCAGTGCATACATAGCTCAATCCCACCCTGCACCCAGGAACCCCATTCTGCTAGAGGCAATGAGTCTGCTCTGGGTGAGGGCACCCAGGCACCCACGGACAAGACAGATGGGCCACTTCCCAAGGATTGAGCAAAGTTGCCTCTGAGAGGTGGGTCTTGAATCAAGCCTGGACACTGAGAAGGGGTTTTTGTGGCACAGGGGAGCCAGGGGAGTTGGGAAGCATATGGGGGCAAAGATATTCCATGAGCAGAGAACATCATGACTAGGTGTGAGGAAGTAGCATGGGAAGGTGAGAGGACAAGGGCCAGGGGTGGCCAAGATGGGACCTGAGGACCCTAAGGTTAAGGCTGTATCATCCTTTCTCTCTTCCCTGTGTGGGACCTGGACACAGGTAAGCATTCACAGGACAGCTTCAGCTCAGGCCTCTCATGCTGCACCCAGCCTGCATGATCCTTGCACCCCAATCCTCTACCTCCTCCCACCTGTGAGCTCCCCGGTCCAGGGGGCAGGAACCCGGCTCTCATGCCTTCCAAGTCCCCTGGGACTAGACCCAGAGTAGCATCCCAAACTTCACATGTTCAAAACTGAATTCTTGTACCCCATGCCCACCCACAAGTCATCTTCCCTAGGGATCTTCCCATCTCGCTGAATACCACTAGTATCCCTTTACTTTATCAGACAAAAAAAAAAGTTTCCTCCTTTTCCCAAAGCCTTACACCCAATTTACCAGCACTTCCTGTTGGATGTACCTCCAAAATGTACCCTAGTCCCACTGCTCCCAGCCACCTGCAATGCCTCAGCATTGCTTCAACTATTGGCCATCTACCCCCAGGGCCTCCAAAGTGATCTCAAAAGCCTCCTTTCTTCTGCACTTAGCTCAGTGGCTTATCACTACCCTCCCTGTGGCCTCTTGGGCCCACTTGTTCTGTCTCCACACCTAGACTCCCACCTCATCCCCCAACTTTCCTTTCTTCTTTTAGCATCCGCACACAGGTACCACATGGGAACTTGGACAAGGTCTGGTCTCCTGCCCGTCACATCTTCCCTCTATAAGGGAAGGGGCTCATATCTATGCCTTGGGCCGCATGCAAGCCACACTCATGCTCCTCACAGCCACCTTGTAAGGGGTGGGCATTCCCCTACAAGTGCTGATAAAAATACCTGCCCCCCCCCCACTGACTTCAGGGTTAAGTGGGGTTACATAATCATGACATGGAATCCCGAGGCTATAAGGACAACATCCCTAAGAGCTGATACTATCATCATCCCATTTCACAGATGAGAACACTGAAGCACGAGGGGTTAGGTGACTTGCTCAAGCACACACGGGCTCAAGCACACACGGGCACTGTTGCATCCTTCCTTCACCACAGCCTAGAGCCTCCATCATCCTTACACAGAACAGTGTAGTCCTGCCCACATGCAGATGTAGTAGGGAGATAGGAGAGCACCATAAGGTGGGTGTCCTGGCTGCAGTGCAGGACCCAGTGAGGTGGCCAGGAGAAGACCCCAGTGTCTAGAGAAGTGTCAGCCTGGCTTCTCAGACTGGGCAGAAGAAGATCACCTGGTGCCAGGCTAGAGTGGGGCCCATTTCCAGCCATCTCTGCAGGAAGGTGGGCCATATAGAGAACCCTGTGCAGAGGCCTGGGCTCCGGGCTCCAATCTTTCCTCCATTTCCTCTAGGTCTGTGTCCTGGGGAAGATTCAACAGAGCTGATGGTTTCCAATCCCAGCTCTGCTGATCCCTGGGCTGTCCCACCTGGCCTGGGCTCTGTCTGGCCTTCATGTACTGTCGGGGGGGACAACAGGTAATAGACTCTGCAGGGACCACTCTCTCAAAGACCAACACCCTCATGGGAATCCTCATGGAATATTCGTCCTGTCTCTGCTGCCCTCAAAGCCAAGCCAGGCAAGAGTCCAGCAGAGAGCTCATGGACACCCCACCCAGGATAAGAGCTTCTCCTCACTGAGTCCCCAACTCCTTTCAGGGTCCCTTCTTGCAGCTTCCCAGAGACTGACCACAGGGCTCACTCCTGCTCTGTTTGGCCACCCAGACCCTGGCTGCACCCCACACTCCATTGTGCCCTCATCTGTCCCTGACTGCTAGATTCCAGCTGTTGCCTCTCCAGGGGCCATCACACACAAAGTGCTTTTCCTCTCAGAATCTCAGTTTCCTTAGGTGGTAAGACAGAAATACAGGTAAATCCTCTTGCCTATTCTGTAGGACAGTTTTCCATGCACAGCCAAGGAGTACACCCATTTTCTATTGGGTGTTGTTTTGAATTGCTCTCCTGGGCCACCCAGGCAATGAGTCTACAGGGCCTGCCTCTTCTGGCAGGGAGACAGGTGTGGAGAAAGAGATGGAGGGATAGACAGGGGTTTTAGAAAGACAGCCACAAAAAAAGTGGGTCCAAAATTAAAAAGACAGGGAGATGAGGACAGGAAGTGTGCCAGGGGAACAGAGTGGAGCAGGGTAGGATCATTGGAGCACCCAAGTCACAGATGAGCTGCTTTCTCACCAGTGAGTGGGTCTCTCTCACCCTCAAGAGAGGTAGTGAGGTCAGGTATGTGAGCTGCCTGGAATAGAGGAGGCTCTCATCCTGCAATTGTGGCATTTGGGGGAAGGCAGAAGGGGATGGGAATGGTAGGTGGTAGGATGAATCCTTTGCAACGGGCTCAGCCTTCAGGCCCCACTTGCCCTCTTCCATGCACAAACAGTTATCCTGGAACTTTGGAGGCTTGGGACTCTTTCAGGTGCTTTGCTAAGCTCCTCACAGTTGTCTCGGCCTCTGCTTGACTATACTGTGGGCCAGCTGTCCTGCATCAGCCATCATCACAACGCTCTTTACATCAAGGTCCATCCTGGTTCCCATCCTAGCTCTAAGCACTAAGCAGAGTGTGTCTGCCTACTTCTCCTGATGGCTCCTGGAGGATACCAGAGTGAGCTCCCCTTGGGCCTTCCCTAATTTCTTTCTGCCCTTCCCAAATGCCACTATTTCGGGATACCAATTTAGTTTGGAAGTCTCTGTTCTCAGAGCATTTCAGATCATCCCAGGGATTCATGAAAATCTGACTTACAGAGTTGGGCATGACAGGGCCAAGGCAGTGGGGGAAGGGAAGCCCCTCTCTTGGGCACTGCCTCCTGGACTGGCCAGGAGGGGACACTAATGCTGCCACATCTGTCTGGTGGCTGACCACCAGTGGTTGTGCCTCCTTGGCTGTCTGAGCTGTCTCTCTGCAGACCTGCTCTTATATCAGAGTTCATTTGGTCTCAGTTCAGCATTTTACATTCACTCCAGAGAATTGCATCATTTGGTGTCAGCTTGGCTTTCCAGCCCAAGGAGCTCTTTCAAATTCTGTTTCCAATGTGTCTTGATTTGTCCCCCATTTGGTGACTGCAGTACAGGCAGGCTGGCTTCTTGCCAAGGAAGCTGAAGGCTCATCCTCTCCCTACCTCAGCTCCCCAGAACAGGCACACAAGTGGGGACTCTGGCAATCCTCAACTTTACATCTTGGGAGCTGATCCAGGCCCAGGGACCCAAGGGGTCACTGGCAGAGGTTGAGGCAGGCCAGAGGCTAGGAACAAAGCACAAGTGTTTGGGGCTGCAGCACGCTCAGGGAGAGGAACCAGCATCGGCCTCTCCAGAAGGGCATCTCTCTTGTAGTCTCAGCTGCAGCTGCCAGCTGCTGTGACAGCTTCTCCTGCTTTCTGCCTCTTCCCTGAATCAGCATCTCTCCACCTGTCTATGGATTTGTGGCCTACTCCACAATCTTCCAAAAACCCCATCATGCAAGATTAACTATGGGTGGCAGCTGTTCTTTGTGACCCAGACCCTGGCTGGTGGTGTAGGCCCATCTACATGTGCACCTGGAGACTTGGGACAGAGGTGTAAAGCGAGTGAGAGAAGGCTACCAGTGAGGGGAAGCACGGTGCTCCTGAGCCCTGTCTGTCTGCCAGAGCCTATACTCTTCCTGTTGCCCCAGTGCCTCTTGGCATCTGGTGCAATGTTCTGTCTCTGACCACTTGACTCACCCCCTGACTTCCTGAACCTGCTTCAGGGCTATATGTGACAGACTCAAAATCGGGATCATAGAATTTAAACACTGTGCACGCACTTAGATCATTAGAAACCATGTCATGCAAATCCTTCTGAAAACCAAAGGGGCCTGCTGCCATTTGGTTTAACATACTATTTTTAGAGTAGTTTTAGGTTCACAAAATTGAGAAGAAGGTACAGAAATTTCTCATATGCACCTACCCCACACATGCACAGCCTCCCCATTATCAGCATCTCCCCACCACAGTGGGACATTTCTCATAATTGATGAACCTACATTGACATGTCATTATCATCTGAAATTCATAGTTTACATTGGTTAGGGTTCACTCTTGGTGTTACACATTCTATGGGTTTTGACTAGTACCCACCATTGCAGTATCATGCATAGTGTCTTCACTGTCCCAGAATCCTCTGTGCTCTGCCTATTCATCCCTCCCTTGATGTCTAACCCCTGGCAACGACTGATGTTTTTCCTTTCATCTTTTAATAACAAAAGAGTGCACACCCTTTAACTCTACAATACAGTCAAGTTTCCCCAAAATCATGTTCTCCAGAAGGAAAACTCAGACATAAGACTACATTTAACTTACTTACCCTTCATCACCCAATGTTGTCATTTCCCCCAAGACTGCTGAGAGATTAAATGGCAGAAAATATGGCAAGGACCTAGTTCAGGGCTGAGACACAGTGGAGGTGCTTGTAAATGGAACTGTTAGGATAGCTATTATCTGACCTGGGGTATGTCTCTCTGTTAAACTCTGAGACTGGTCCAGACCCCAGTTCCTGGTCCAGGGATTCTCTGAATGAAGTCCCAAGATCAGCAGCAGCAACAGCGTCACTTGGGAACCTATTAAAATATAAATACTAAGGTGGCACCTGAGTGGCTCAGTGGGTTGAGCATGGACCCTAGGCAATGAAGAGTAAGGATTGGGATCCAGGACTTTCTGCTCTGGTCTGGCTGCTCTGAAGGTCTGGGAAGAAGCAGAAGTAGGCTGGGTGTGGGGGAGAAACTACTCTGCCAAGAAACACTGGACATGTGCTGCTGGTCAGAAATAGTAATCAAAGGGGCCAGAAATTGGGGAGGCCTGCAGGAATATGCAAAGCCAGTCTGGTCAGATGCTAACCGCCCCCCCCCCCCCTTAAGGCTCTGGATCCCAGAAATGGTAGGTTTGGAGCAGGAGTACAGTATGACACCCATGGGCCCTTGGCACTTTTCCTTCCTGGGTCTCTTTTAGAATAAATATATATAGATACAGATACAGATATATAGATATAGATATGATTTTAAATATATTTTTTACAACTGTGTTTGTATAAAGATTAATATAATCCAGGCTGGATATTATTATTTTACTCAAGTTCTTTTGTTTTTAAAAGCAATTAAAATTAAAACATTTTAGTTGGTTCATAAAAATCTTGTGGTTCTAGTGGCCCGTGGGAGTGTCTCTTGGACAGGCCTCCTGTCCTAAAGCCCCACAAAGAAAACAGCGAGGACTTCCCTTTGCCCCTGAGGGACGATTCCCAACTTATACCCTCCCTGCAGGGACGCGACTGGAACGGCAGGGAGAGGAGCTAGAGTGAGTTCTTGAGCAAGAATTAGTCCTAGGGATTCTAGCTCATCCTCAGCGCTCGTCAGATACGTGAGCTCACACATGTTGCTGAGCCTGTCTGGGACTCAGTTTCCTCACATGGTAAATGAGAACCTCAGGCAAATGCTCTGCAGGCTCTCAAAGACTGAAAAGCAAAGCTCTCAGGCAGAAAGAGAGGCCTCCCCTGCCCGGGAGTGGGGGCAAAGTCTCAAGACGAGGGTATAGCGTACAGGCCCGGGACTCGGCGCGACGCGCAACTTGTGCCGCGTCGGGGCAGAAGCGCACGGCGCCAGTTCACCCGCTCCTTCTTAGAGAGCGCTCCGAGGCTGCCCGCAAGGGCAGGAACCCCGCGGGAGCGGTGGTGGGGCTGTTCCCTGGGGCCCCTGAGCCGCGTCGCCGCCGATGGCTCCTAGTGTCGGGACGGGAGCGGGCGGGGCGGGCGCCCGGGAGCGTCCCGGGAGACCCGCAAGTGCCCGGAGTGGCCGGGCGCGGGGAGGCGGGGCGTGCCTGCCGGCCCGGGGCGAGCGCCGGGGCGGGGCGGGGGCTGGCGTTCCGGGAGCGCCGGTTCGGTCGCTCGGCTGCGGGTCCTGCCGGCGGGCTCCGGGGCCCCGGCTCCGCGGGGCCACCATGCTCAGCGTCGTGCACTTCCTCCGGAGCTTCTTCAAGGTGAGAGGCGGCGTCCGGTCGCGCGAGGGGAGAGCGGGAGCGCCGCGCTGCGCCCTGGGCTGGCTGCTGGGCACCGCGTGGGTGCAGGCACCCTGGGCGCGCCTGGCCGCCCCCAGCTTTCCAACGTGCCGACCGGTGTTCAGAGAGTGTGGCTGCCCCAACCACAGGGAAGGAGAGGCACTGTGTCGGAGGCTTGCCTGGACCGTCCTCGGCGAGGGCGACCGCCGGGTGCCGGCCTCCTTGGGCACCTACTGGCCTTCGGCACGCGGGGCACTCGGCAGCGTAGGCCCCTCGGCGCAGGACGGCCGATTCCAGGAAGCACTGGCTTGTGCCTCAGCTAGTGGGCGCCCAGAAGTGTTTGATATTGTTATTACCTCGGCTGAGGGTTCCCAAGGGTACGAGGGAGGGGACCAACAAAGTTGGGGCACCATTTTGAGGAAGGTGTGTCTAAGCAGGAGGAGGGGAACAGGAACCTGACTCTCCCCAGGCCCAAAGTCCCGGACTGTTCACAAATGGCCCATGGGAACCCACTTATCTGGGGTACCTCTACCTCCCCTGCCCCCAGTGGGGGCCCCAAAGTGAGCAGTAGGCTCCAGGGCACTGTCAGATGGGGGAGCAGGGGGCATCTGCAGATTGCCAAGCTCCACCTCCCCAGGTGAGCAAGGTGGGAGGTGGGTGGGAGGGAGGCAGGGTGGGGTTGGCTCTGACTGCCAAAGCAACTTCGTACAAAAGAAGCAGGGGAGTACTGCCAGAGCTACAGCCCAAGGAGGAAGCAGCTGTGAGTGGACCCAGGACAGACAGTGGGGCAGTCCGTGGTGGGGGGAGTGGCCCTGCTTAGCAGGGAAGCCACTCTGTCCTGCCAGAGTGACAGCCCAAGGAGTGGGGGCTGTGAGTGGACCCAGAGCAGACAGTGGGGCTGTCCGTGGTGGAAGGGGGGGGGGGGTGCTGGCTAAGCAGCCCTGCTTAGCCAGAAGCCACTTTGTCCTCAGGGTGCAGACTAAAGGGACAGGTTCAATTCTCTGACTCTGAGAGCTCTGGGGAAAGCAGCAGGCTAGATGACCCAGAGCTGGACCTGCGGGAGTGCTCCCCTCAGCCTGTTCCTCAGCCAGTGTGGACTCATCCCCAGGGATAATGACTTGTTTATAAACTTAGCAGGGAAGAGGGATGGAGTCTTTCAGCTTGCAGGGTACTCACTTCTGTTAGTGACTGCAGGAGATGCCTCAGAAGAACATAGGAGCCCGGCTGGTATCAGAGTTGTGGTTCTGAGCACACAGATGCCCTCTTTGAAGTCTGATTCTGTCACTGACAGGGTATACAATCTTGGGACAGTCATTTAATTGCTTTGGTGTTTTATTTTCCCATTTCAAAAATGTGGGTGATAATTCCACATCTTCCAGAGTGGATGGAAGGATCTTATTACAGAATATACATGTTCTTATAAAAAGGTGAACCTGGGACCATGTTCCTTCCCGTCCATGCAGTGGCAGCAGTAGGTCACCTGGAGGGGAGTTGGCCAGGCAGAATCTGAGAAGCCTAGTGGACCCAGAAACTCACGGAGCAGACAGGTGTGGCTGGGGAAGAGGTCCCTAGATATCTCAGGGCAACTGCCTTGCCCATCTGCTGACTGGGACCCTCCTTGGAAGGGGGACCTTTGGGAAGGTGTTCTAAGGGGCACACTATCTCACATTCCCAACCTGTTCCGAGAAGGCTTTCTACCTCTCCTTGTTCCCAGACCCCATGCCTATCCTCAGGTCCCTGGAGGTGCTGAGACACTTCAGGCCTCTGTCTATACACATATGACGACAATCAGATGTACCTCTCAGAGGATCTCTCTTTCTACTGTCCTTCAGAGCCACCCTTGGGAGGGGCCCTGAATGCCATTACAGTCCACTTCTGGCTGTGCAGGTATATCTTGCAGAGCCACCTGTAAACACAGTTCACACATGTTCTTCCTCAGACACTGGTCACAAAGAATGCTCTATAAGGCCACAGGTGCAGGAAGTGAAGGGAACCACTTGCTCAAGTCACCTCCTGATCCCTCCTGGGCCTGGGCCTGTCTTGATGGGTAACTGACTTGGTTGTTGGTTGATCAAGAACACTGCTTTGTCCTAGGAAACTCAGATCCTTGGGTCCCAGTCAGACTCTGGTAGCAGAGACACAGATAGGCTCCACCAAGGCCCAGGGCAAAAACAGTCCCTCAAACCCCAGGCCCCAAGTAAGACTTGCTCCAGACTCTACACAGCATCCAGTGCTGCTGTGGGCACTCTTATGCTATGGGGTCCACAGGGTGTGACACCTCACAGTGCAGAGGTGGACTCTGCACTTGGGTGGGTCCCACACAAAGCTCACTGCCTTTGGGATCACTCAGCAAATGAATGGGAGAAGCACACCCAAGGAGGAAATATGTTGCCTCAAAACTCCACAGGCCCACCAAGCATTGTGAAATCTTCCTTCATGGTAGGGGGCCAATGTCTAGCAACATGTCTTTTGCTTTTTATTTTTCTTAATTGTTTTTAATTGTTTAATGTTTATTATTTATTTTTGAGAGAGAGAGAGACAGAGTGTGAGCAGGGGAGGGGCAGAGAGAGAGAGGGAGACACAGAATCCGAAGCAGCCCCAGGCTCTGAGCTGTCAGCACAGAGCCTGATGCAGGGCTCAAACTCATGAACCACGAGATCATGACCTGAGCTGAAGATCATGACCTGAGCTTAACCGACTGAGCCACCCAGGCGCCCTGCTTTTATTTTTTTTAATGTTAATTTATTTATTTTGAGAGAGAAAGACAGAGACAGAGTGTGCACATGTGCGTGAGCAGGGGAGGGGCAGAGACAAAGGGAGAGAGAGAATCCCAAGTGGATTCTGCATGCTGTCAGCCTGGAGCCCAACAAGGGGCTCAATCTCATGAACCGTGAGATCATGACCTGAGCCAAAATCAAGAGTTAGACACTTAACCAACTAAGCCACCCAGGTGCTCCTCTCTTTTATTTTTAAAGGGCTGTTCCAAAATGTTCCATACAACTGTCCACCTCTACTGCCTGCCTGGAGCCTTCACCAAAGTGGAAGGTCCTTCTGTTTTCATGGAATTTAGGTCCCACACTCTGGTGCACAGTAGGGTACCTTGCTACTTGCTGTTCTTTAAGTCCTGTCAGTATGATGTAGTTGACCAGCATAAGGTCCTGTGGGGTATAAAGGTCAGGGTTTCTTCTAACTAAATGGTGACACAGAATCAGGGAGCTACTGAAGCCCTGAGACAGGTGGTGAAGTTTTGTTGCTGTCCCTGTCTTGAGGAAAGCAACCTACTTCTGTTATTCCTTTATGTTAAGATGGGAAACATACACACTCACACATGCACACACAAGCACAGTTTTCACCAAATCATTGGCCGAGGAGTGTAATAGATTTGTTCCATTTAAGAAGATCATTTGTAGGACAACATAGACCAGTCACAATTAAGCCTAAAACAGCGCACCAACATTCTTTAAGGTCTCACATATTCTGCGCAAGCCAAGCTGGGAAGTTGAGTAGGGATGCAGTAGAGATCTCCACCCCTGGTTGGAGATTCCTTACCCACCAGATGTTAAATATTGCTTATGATGCCCTATTTTGGAGGAGAGAGGGTGTTCCAGAGGCTTCTGGTAAGCATTCCCTACCACGAAAGTCTCCACATAATGGATGAATGAACCAGGGTGGAGTTTCTATCAGGAACTGAGCATGTCTCTGAGCTCCCAGGGACTCATTATGATCCCCCAGGAACTGGGGAATCACCCAGGAACCGGGGTGATCCCCCAGGAACTGGGGAATCACCATAGGACAGATTCAGGATCCCAGTGGGCTGCTAAGAGGCTGGATGTACAGCAAGTCCCCATTTATGACCTGGCATGCCTCCTACCTCTTATGGGCCCTCATTCCTGGTGGTGAGCTTCCTGACCTTCCAGGAATTAGTGTTAGCTGTGAGCCAGTGTTCAGTAATCCCTGAAGTCTAGGTATTTTTCTGTATAGGAGCCTTTAAAAGACTCACAGTATGTGCTTAGGATGATTTTACAAGTAACTACTCCTCATTGAAGAAACTTTGGATCTATTGTTTCAAGTCTGAGAATCAGGCAAGAGGAGTAGAATCAGGCAAGTGGAGTTTAATCAGTGAACATTTATTGAACACCTACTATCTGCCAGACACTGTTCTAGGCACTCATGGAGCCTTCTGTTTACCAGACCTAGTTTAATTCTTTTTAACATTTTTTTTATCAATATTACACAAGTACAATAGGACCCTATTGGTGTTGCTCATCCATTTTAGTTCTGGCAGCCCCATGATTGATTATTCAATGACAAAGAACCCCTGGCATCAAAAAATTCTGATATTACTTTGGCTTCTGGCACTTAAATACTGCTTCTCTTCCTTGTCATGCCAGCTCCTGCCATCCCATCTGTAGAATTCCCACCCAAACTAGCATCTCTCATCAGCATTGCAAGCTGGTAGAGAACAGTGTTTATGGCAGTTTTCTGAGATGTTGACATTCTTTTTGCCAAAGTAGTTTTTCGTGCCTTGGAGGTAGGGCATGTCTTTTTGATCCTCCAGGGGACATAGTTAGGGGATGGTAAGCAGGTTGCTCTTGATAAATCCATTCCAACATTCTATTCCTTCAGATATTTGGTTTCCTTCAAGGACTTTCTGGCTTTTTAGTTTCATTTCATGGGTTGGTTTAGTTAACCAACACACCACCTACTGGAACACAGGCTGACTCTTGGAGCTGGTACATTGACTCCAAAATGGGTGGTCATTCCCATATCAACATATTCATCCCAACCCAGAATGTTTTCCTTACCTCCTTGGTCAGATAATCCCAGTATCCATTTCTACCCACCCCCTCAGCTTCTTTCCAGTACATGTTAGCAAAATCATAATTTTCTGAAACATGAGCCCTTTCCTCCATAGTTTGACTTTGATTGGTTCCCGTGGCCATGCTGAGATCTGACTCTACTTTGAGTCAGGGCAGGGCAGGCAGGGAAAGGGAAAGGGGTAGACATGAGGAGAGGTGGGCTCAGTTTCCAGAATAGGGGCGAACAGGCTCTTGAAGCAGCCAGAGAGAGAAGCAAGGACTGCATGGGTTTATGAATTCCCTCACAGAGCCCCACTCCTAGGACCAGGGTTCCCATTTTTTTCCTAAATGACACTCTTTCACTCAAGGAGCAGGGAAACAATCCGTTCAGCTGCCTTTTTAATTCAACAACCCACAGATAGATGGACTCAGACTGCTTTGGTTTAGGGATGTCTCAGGCCTGTGATTGCAGAGAGAAGAGACACTGTCATAGTCAGTCCCTGGGAGCTCAGAGACTTGACTTTGTTATTCTCTCTTTAAGCTGGCCAGAACAGTTAGAAGCAAGAAGTACACCCCATAGTACTTGAGTTCTTTGTGCCTTTTTCTCAGGTTTTGTCGTAAGAGTCACTTTTCCCCCCAAAAGCCCCTACTGGACATTTGGCCACAGCCGATTTAATTAGAGGTTTGCCATGCATGCAATGAGATGCCAGAGTTCCATAACTTAATTCCCAATATACTTTCACTGACTTTGGCATCAATTGGGTGTAATAACCAATCTCAGACACTCTTTTCCCCTTTCCTGACAGGTCTGTTATCTAAAATCATCTTGGCACCAACTTCTTTACTACTGAAGTCTCTTGGTTGCAAAAGACAGACATGGACTGCAGTCAAGTGAAAAAAAGTAACTGTCTTGGCAGGGTGCAGGGTAGCTCACAGGGATCCAGAGAGGCAAAGCACATTAGGTCCTTCTAGGTGGGCCAGCTGCTTAGGATGCTCCTGGGGGACACTTTACTGGCTCCTCACTAAGGATACTGTCTAGCTCCCTCTTGTAGACTTTTAGCTTTGTCCTCAAGATCCAAGGTCCTGGCTGGAGGTTAGCTGAGCTGCCGTTTGAAAAGTAGGAAGAGAGGATATCAGCTCTCTTTCTATTTTTGACATGGGTAGGCCCCAGTGTCTGAATTCTCTTAGGATCCCCTCCTTCCTCCCAATCATGGCTGCTGTTCAAATGCTGGGCAGGAAAGCAGAAAACACCCCCTCATGGCATGCAATTAAGGGAAAGTTCCACCGGGACTCACTCAGCCTCCCAGCTTTGGGGATGGGGGAGTGTAAGCCCCAGGTGCCTGGGGACATTTGCTAGTGCGTCACCCACATGTTTGAACTTTTCTGGGTAAAGGTCAGAGCAGGTACCTGAGGCCACAGAGACCCTATCCTATGAGAGGTCATGGAGAGGCCTTCCCTTTGAGTCCTAAAGAAGCTTGTCCCACAGGATGGCAGAAAGGAGAGGGTAGATGGACAGGACAGACCAGGTATGGGGACCAGCTGCCTGCCAGGAAGCTGTCAGTACCTCCCCAGGGCTGCTGTCTCCCGGCCACCACTCAGAGACCCAGGGCTGTTCTCCTCCCTGGGGCCTGCTCTCCCACTCTGTCCGTCATGATCCTCAGCTATGGCCATAAGTCAGAGGCCTTGGGGCATGGTTCCCACCTTTTATTCTAGCCCCTCACTCTGCTATCTCTGCCAACTTGGGAGGCAACTATGACAAGATCACCTCCACTCAGCCATTCAACACATTCTTTGAGTACTTCCGTATTCTGGGTCCTGTTTTCTCCCCCTACACTGTAGACTCTGAGAGGGAAGGGCTAGGGGTTGAAGCATAGTGTGTCTTTGGAAGTGTGAGTGTAGCCTGTGAATTAACTGCAGAAGACCTCAGCCAGTGAGAGGGCCTCTTAATCCAGAGGTCCTGAGTAGGCAGGCAGGGTGGATGGTTCTGGAGACATGAACTCTTGCAACCTTCTCTCCAAACTCAAGTGAGCCTAGCCCTACTGTCCAGGCATGGGGTGGCCCAGCCTCCCCAACTCTGGGTGCCTGGCCTCCCCTTAGCTGTAGGCAGTGACAACACTCTACTACTTGCTGCATACTCAGCCAACTGTGAGATTCCAGGCACCGTTTGATAACCCAAGGGAGGGTTTGAATTTACTCTTGGTCTCATGTGGGGCTTACTGAGCCTGAATGTTTTGTTTGCTTCTCCTGCATGGTGGAACTGGGTGGCATGCTCGTGCTCTTTCGGGAGTCCTTTTGTGGTTTTTACATATCTACAGTGGGCAGTCTCTCCCTTGTCAGTTGTAAGGATGTGAGGTTTAAGTGATATTGCTGGTTCTGGCCCCATGCCTGGCTACTGAACCCTCCTGAGTTACCTAGTCTGAACCCTTTGGGGGTATGGGTGGTGCTGCCTGTGAGGCCCTCCACCCTCTCATCTGGTGACCCACAGGTATATCACAGGTCATTGGTTGGAGGCTCCCGCACACTCACAGGGTGCCCTGCATCAGGGTGCCTCCTCACTGCACCAGCCTCTTGGAGTTTCCTTGCCCCATCTGTCTCTCAGGATGCAGTGTCACCTTCAGTATGTCTTCCCTGGATGCCTCCCCACCCCCTTCGGGCCCCTTCTCTATGCTGCAGCTCAGCCTCCTGAGCTACAGGAGTTCAGTGGCTTGTAATTGTCTCTCACGCCTCCACACATATGTTCATTTAGATGTACCTTTATTAAGGGTCTTCTTACAGCTATTTCTGGTTTTCACTGTCCTTAGAAGACCCCATAACCACACAGTATAGTTTCCTCTTCCCTCAAATCCCCAGTTTTTCCATCTTACTCTGATGTGTGGCATGCCACAAACCCTAATGCAAAAACCAGCCTGATTACCTGAAGCTGTAGTCTTCCTCAGCCACAGTTGCATGTCAGAACCACTGGCTATACCCAGACCAAGTGAGGCAGAATTCAGGGCAGGGCCCTAATCACAATGGGTGACTCCATCGGGCAGCCTCGCTGAGAATTGCTGTACTATAGACCCTGGAGCTACCTGCACAGTCCATCAGAGCAGGGCCATTCTTGAGGCTTCGCTGGACTAAAGAGAAGCTGAGGTCAGACCATGCATTGCCCTCCAACCCTCACACCACCCTGTTATAACCGAGGCAGGGAGCATATACTTCCCTGCCCAGCAGACACCACCATGTTAACTGTAGTGAGTGTGGGTAAGCCCCATTAAGATGCCACTACAGACCCATCCCACCCAGGCCAGCTTGTTGTGCCTTGAGCATCATCTGTGTTTGTACCAAGTAGGCTGATTGATCTCTCCTTGACCACATTTTGCCTGTGAGCTTGAGAAGGGGTCTTCTTGGAGCAAGTTCTGGGTCTGGAAGCCACCTGCTGACCTGCTGTGGCACCTGCCCCTCCTCCTGGGTCCCCTTGTGTTGGTGGTGGGCCCATGGAGCCCCAGCATGGACCAGCTCTCTCACATTGCTCAGTGCTCCTTCATGTGAACCTGTACATCTCAGGGGTGTTGTGGAAGTTAGCTGGGATAGTGAAAGCATGGGAAAGCGTGGGACTCAAGCAGCTCAGAGTGAGAACTCAACAACTATTAGTTATCTCCTTATATTTTTCTTCCCCAAAACAAATGGGTTTTTTTTCTTATAGCCAGTGGAATTAAATGGAAACCCATGTCTTGTTACTGGGCTGTAATGGTGCTATTTATGCTGATGCCATGGGCTACAGTTCCTGATATAGGGACAAAGTCTGTGTTCAAGAGGAGAACACTATTAGAAACTCTCCTCAGAATGGTCCACACAGAAGATGGGAAAAGCCAGGGTCCTGGGAGTGTTTTCCTCCATGTGGACATTGAGGCTTGTGAGAAAATGGGAAACAGCTAAGTGGTGGTCCATCCACACCATGGAATACCATGCAGCAACAGAGAAAATGAGCTGCTGGTGCACTCACCAGCCTGGGTCACTCTCCAGAGAGCTAGGCTAAGTGTAAGAAGTCACAATGCTGTATAATTGCATTTATCTGAAATTCCAGACACTAATGAGTCTCTCGTGACAAGCAAACTCATCAGTGGTGCCTGGGGACAGGGTTCAGGGCAGGTGGGGGCAGGAGGGTGGGATGACAGAGGGACAGGAGGTGGTGGAGGCATACGTTGTTTTGAGTGTGGTGATAGTTTCATGCTTTGTACTCATGTGGGAAACCATCCAGTCATACTTTCAGTGAGTGCAGTTGTACCTATCAGCTACCTCCTACCCTGGCAGAACCGGCCCAAGGTCTCCTGGCCAGAGCCTCTCAGAATACTCTTCCTACTCTGAAAACAAGGCCCTTTCTGGGTGCCACATGCACAGAGACCATGCTGGTTAGTGAGAGCATGGAGACCCTGCCTAAAAAAGAGACAAGGTGATTCTGGCTTCCTCAGCTGTGTGCTCAGCAGAAGAGGTCCTTAGGACATGCATGTCTGTGCATTGTTGATGATGTGTCATTTCTGGCTGGTTCTGTGAGAGGTGTAAGGCCTGGGCGCTGTGCCCACCTGGGGTACTTGGTCATCTGAGGCCTCACTCCTGAAAGTATGCAAATGCCTCCTTGCATCTCTGTGAGGTGGTGTTAGAAGGACTGGCTGTAGCATTTGGGCCTGGTGAGGAGGGTTTGGAGAGATTTAAGGAAGCGGGGCTTTGCTCTCCCCTGGATGTGGGAAGGAAGCAGGGACAATTCTGTGATTGAGCGACTTAAGAAATCTTACCCAGCAGGAGGGACAACAAGTCTGAGGCTATATCTGGGACTGGTAAAGCAGCAACTATCATTCAGAGTAGCCAGCATGGGGCTGTTAGTCTTTGTGAGCTGGACAATAAGCACGTGCTGTCTGTGCCCAGCAGGAATATGACAGGGGCTTCTTCTTGTGTTTCTCCATCACTATCCCAGAGTAAAGTGATGTTCTGCCTAAAAGTGATGTTCTGTAACACTGTTCATGTTCCATAGGATGATAACAGGGCCCAGCTGTGACACCAGCCAGCTCCTGCATACTGTGGCTACTGTTGTCTTTCTTGCTCATTTGGAAACGAGTAGAGTACATATCCAGCCCCTAGAGAACTTTATCCACAAATACATGGCGAGACTCCTCCTGACCATGGTTACTACAGAGGGGACCCAACAGATATTCTAAGAAAAGCCCTAGGGTGATTGTGCTGTGTACCATGGCTAAGAACCCACATATATTCCTGACTTGCCGAGTCCAGCAGAGTTGGTGCTCCATGCTCTTTCCACCACCACTTCCACTTCCTCCTCCTGCCCCCTGCTAAGCCAACTCCACTTTCCAGCAGGTTCTTTCTTCCCCACTCAAGAATCTGGCCTTGCCCAGCATTGCAGGCCATCCACATGTTGCTCAGTGCCTAAGCCAAATCTCACCAGGGGGCAGCTGTGCACCCTGTCTCTGTCCTTTAATATCTACTTTTTGCCTGTCTTGCAGAAGCTGCAAGACAGAGGAGATGTTGATTACCATGGTGGACTTAGGGACACCACAATGTCCTAACTACATATTTGGTGTGACTTAATTATCCAAATCCACAGTCTTCAGACCTATAAAATGGGCTGATGATGTCTCTGAAAAATGGTTGTCAAAGTTAATGTGCTCACATTTGTAAAATACCTGGCCTAGAAACCTTGAGTGTTCCCAAGGACTAGAGCCCAAGTCTAGTCTAGTTCCCAAGGTGGGAACACATTGATATTCTGTCCATTCCTGTGTCTACTCCAGTCCCTTCTCTGTCTGTGAGTTCTAGAGTTTGTAAAATGTCAGGTGAGGGTTCACTGGAGAAAAAACACTGGCTTAGAGAAGGTGGAGAAGGTGTGGCCTCTAGCTGGAGGGTGATGAGTAAGGTGTGGAGGAGATGGGCACTGGGAAGGCAGCTCCATGAAGGGGCAGCTAATGTGGCCCCACCCCTGTGTGCAACCTGGTGCCTCTTACCCTATTCCACCTCCCTAGGCCAGCCTCTTACCTTCCTCACAGGCTCTTCCGCAACCCTGTCTCAGAACAGGGTAGGAGCTGAGTGTCTGGACAGGGAATTCTGTGGGCAGACATGTATGGCAGGTCACCTCTGAGTGAAGCTGACTGGCCATGTGCAGACCACAGGTATGGGACAGGCCCTGTGGGGAGCAGGAACTCCTTAACTCAAAGGAAAAAGAGATGTGGACGTGGGCCATTGGGGGCAGTGGACTGGCACTGAAGGCCCCAGTCTCTGAAGTAGGAGTGGGGCTGTATTTGCAGTGTGATGGTATTTGTGTGAGGCAGTGTCCTCTGGGGCAAACTGTCCCCCTGACCACTGCTGTCTTTCAGGGCTGCCCTCGGCAACTGCCCCTGAATGGGCAGTGACTCCCTTAGGCCAGGATCAGATCTAAAGCATCCTACACTCTAGCCTGTTATACTGATTTGAACCCCAAAGTTCAGTTCATTCATTCCAACACATAGAATTTGCCAAGTCCTCTTTGATCCCAGGCCCTGTGCTAAGGAGACTAAGCTATGAGTAGGATGCAGTCTGGCCAGCTGCAAGCCCCTGGTCAGTGATTCTGAACACTCTTGAATTATAAGGACAGCAACTTTTGAGAATTCAGTAGAGGATATATATGAACCGTCATGCTGCTTGAGGATTCATATGAACTCTGCATGCTTTTGTGTACATGGACCTTCTGCTTCCAATTTCAGAGGCCCACAAAGCCTGTGGATGGTGAGTTAAGACCCCTGCTCTGGGTTGCAAGCTCCTAAGGACCAGGGCCACTGTTTCTGTTTCCTTCCCTCAAGTGCCCAGCATGGAGCTTTGAGTGAAGTGGAGGTTCTGTACATGTTTCAGTGAAGGGACTGGTAACATGGCCCTTCACTCCAGGTCACTAAGACCTAGGTCCTAGGGGATAGGCGGGTTGTCCATGTTAGTGGGATAAGGTGTCAGACACTACCCATAGTGGGTAGGCTTCAGTGGGACCACAGTGAGGGGGGCTTGGCAGCCCCAGCCCAGAAGCATCTCCCTGTGGGTCCAGTGGCCTGGATTCTGGCTCTTATACCTCCATTCAGTGTGGTCTTTAGCAGAGCAGCATCTCAGAGCATGTTTGTTCCTCTCTAAAATGGACACAGTGCCTACCTGGTGGAGCCCCCACCCCGAAGAGTTAACAAGAGAGTGTTAGGGGTCTCGGGGAGCTTTGGCTCCTCATAGGGGTTTGTAGAGAGGACACCCTGTTGAGTGTTCAGTGTCATGTCAGAAAAGCACAGAAATGGGCAGGGCAAAGAGACTTTGGGATGTGTGGAAGTTTTCCGTACCCTATACAGAGGTCCATTCCCTTTCCTGTCCACAGAGGCAGCCCTGACTGGGGCCCCAGGACCCTAGCTGCTAGGTACAAGCACAACAGCCACCTCCTCCTGGGGTACACCCCAGAGGGCTGGCCCAGGTCACCTTTCTTCACAGAACCTGAAGGAGATTCACTTCAAATAACCTAGGAGAGGCACTGTAACGTCCCACCTTTCCTTGAGTTTAAGGTACACTTTAAAAAAATTGCTTAGTACTTTTGAAATCAAGATACACTTATACTTGATGTGTACGTTTAAAAGTGATTTATTCTTCCTTCTCAAAAGTTGTCATTAACTTAGTGGCATCTTTGCATTGAGGAAATAGGATAGTTGTAAACGTCACATATGATCAGGAAACATAGTGTGTGACCTCCCTGGGAGACCCCAATTCAAGCCCCCCCGCCCCATTTGGGGGCCTTATAACTCCTAGATCAGGAGTAGCGGGTAGCGGGGACAGACCATAGGAACGTCAGAGCCTCTAAGAGGGGTGATGTGGCAGCAGGCAAGCAGGTGTTTCTCATAACAGAGGCCTCATTTTGTAGATGCAAGAGTTAAAACTCAGGGGTGGTGAGCAGAGTGGTGATGGGGGAACAAGGAAATAATGGAACAAGATCCAACTTCAAAACCCCCACTTTTCTGCATATTGGGCAGCCCCCAGCAATTTAGGCTTTCCAGTGAGACCCTTTCTGATGACATTCTGAGGTCATACAGGGCCTTTGTCATGTATGTGCTTCTGTATCAGAAGAAGAAAACTCCCTGTGCAGGGTGTGATGTGCTCCAGGCCCCACCATGCAGCCTGCACAGTGGCCTCAGAGCCCCCAGGTGCAGGCCCTGCCTCGGCTAGGACCTGGGGCTGCCATGCCTGCAGATCCACTATAAGCCCTATTAATAGGTCTGTTCTGGTGCAAAACTGGAGTAGCCACCCTGGTAAGTCCCCCACTCAGAGCTCTGGGAAGGTACAATGAGATGTGAAGTTCTCCAGGTTTGTGCACTGTGTATGGCACTAATCGAAAGTGAGGTGTACCGACTGGTATTAAAGTGCAGACATGTTTGCACTTGGAGAAGGACAAGTACTGCCTGTAACTGGGAAGGGATAGTTTCTCCATGACCAGAGGTCAACACACACCTTTCCCTTGCCTGTAGTAGGGTGGCAGGTTGAGGAGGGAGGAGTGATCCAGGAAAGGCAGAGCAACGAGGACACAAAGCAGGATGCATCCATAAGTGGTGATAGACATCATCTGCCCACCACGGGCAGTTGATGCGCAGCTGGTATGTGGATCATTATTTCAGTTGTTGGGAGAAGAGCCTGTGCAGGCGCCTCACCTAGCTCTAATTTACATTAGGGGATTGTGCAGTGTTGTTTCTTGGGCAGCTATGTTTTTTCAGAAAAAGGAAAGCCACGCTCTTCTCCATGAAATGGACAACTAGGAAATGTGGGCAAGAGTGTGCCCCAACAGAGCCTGGGAGCAGTTCCTTCAGCTTGGGGAAACCTCTTTGGCTAAGTCTAAGGTGAACAGGCTACCCTCACCCTGCCAGGAACAGGATCTACTGCCAGGGTTTGGATGGGTGGCTTCATGCTGTCTCTGGTCCAAGAAATTGGAACAAAGCAGGCCATGGGCCTCGAGTGTACCTGCAAAGCTTCAGGTCAGAGTCCAGCATTTTGTGGGCCACATGAAGAGCAGAGTGACATCACCAACACAGACACTACTACTAATTATCCTGGTTACTGCCATCATCAGCTCACCTGTGATCTAGAGCTAGTCACCGACCCTTGCAGGGCCTCTGTGGTAATATGAGGATATGAAGACTCACTGTGCCAGTCTCCTGGGGATTCTATAATGTTCACAAAATGTGAACATTCTATAATGTTTGTACACGCAGAGATTGGGAGTCAGAAAGACCTCATCCAGATTTAAATGCCACCAGTTATGCCATACCATACTTATGCAAGTATAGCTTGAGCAGATTGCTGTTCTGAGCCTCATAAGGATCCTGTAGAATAAAGACAATACTACCTGCATCCTTTTAGGTTTAAATAGTGTATATAAGGTACAGAGGATGTGGTGAGCACTTCATACATAGCTATTTTATTATTATAGATGTTATTTTTATAATAGGAGAGACAAATTTCTCCAACTTTACAGTTTTTACTCAAGAGTTTGCTGAGCAGCTGCTCTGTGCAGTCCCTGTAACTGGGGTTCTGGAAGGGCCGAGACATTTTGTCCACTAGACTACAAGTCTAGCGGGAGAGACAGATCAGCCAACAACAGCAGCAGCAACAGCATCAATGGCAACAATAACAGCAACACCAGTGCAGCCAGGGACTGAACCCAAAAGTGGTCAGAGTTGGGGACAAACTCTGAGAGGAACACTCAACCCTGCCTGGGGCAAAAGGGAGAATCCTGGGGAACCAGGGATACTGAGAAATAAACAGACCATGATGCAAAAATGTGGGAATCACTAGTGTCAGGGGTGCCTGCTGCCTGGAGAAACTTAAAGAAGGCTGCATGGCTAATGTGATACCTGAGGGAGACTCTGAAGAGTAAGCTGGAAGGAACCTGGTGAGGCTGGTAAGGACAACATGCAAAAAGGCAAATAATCAGAGAGGGTGTGTATTGTGAGTGTAAGAATCTCAGAAAAATCACAGGGTATATGCTGGGACATGGAAGAGATCGTTCTGGAAGCAGACTAGGGCCAGGATGGGCCTTAGCCTGGACATTTCCTGAGAGCAGTGGAGACCCAGAATAGTGACATCAGATGTGGGTTGTGTAGAGCACAAAAGATGATTGATTGGGAATGAAGCCATATTGGACCTTACCAGATGATAATTCAAATCCATAAAAGGAAATGAAGAGAATCAGATATGGTAATTAATAAGGTTAATATAACTAACTCTAAATATATATTTCTCTCAACTTTTAAAAAAAATATAAAAGAAACAATTTAATAATAACAGTTGGAGACTTCAATATCAGACTTTAATTGATAAAATAACTAGGCAAAAGATTAACAAGCATACAGAGGTCTTGAATAGCACCATAAACTATTTAGACATAATAGACATCTATAGAGTGTTACTCCAAACAAAAGTAGAATGCACATTCTTCTCAAGTGCGTATGAAATATTTTCCAGAATAGACCACATGTTGCATAAAACCAGCATGAAAAATGTAAAAGGATTGGGGTGCCGGGGTTGCTCAGTTGGTTAAGTGTCTGACTTCAACTCAGGTCATGATCTCACAGTTGTGAGTTCGAGCCCTGTGTTGGGCTCTGTGCTGACAGCTCAGAGCCTAGAGCCTGCTTCAGATTCTGTGCGTGTGTCTCTCTCTCTCTGCCCCTCCTCCCTTTGCATTCTGTCTCTCTCAAAAATAAATATTAAAAAAATTTTTTTAATGTAAAAGGATTGAAATCATACAACGTATGTTCTTCAATTAAAATGGAATTAAGAAATCAATGACTGAAGGACATTTGAGAAATTCATTAAATATGTAGAAATTAAATTACATACGTTTATTTTTTTAAGCAACACACTTTTAAATAAACAATAGGTCAAGAAAAACATCACAAGGGAGACAGGAAACCATCAAAACCTTAGAGGAGAAAGCAGGAAAAGACCTCTCTGACCTCAGCCGTAGCAATCTCTTACTCGACACATCCCCAAAGGCAAGGGAATTAAAAGCAAAAATGAATTACTGGGACCTTATGAAGATAAAAAGCTTCTGCACAGCAAAGGAAACAACCAACAAACTAAAAAGCAACCAACGGAATGGGAAAAGATATTTGCAAATGACATATCGGACAAAGGGCTAGTATCCAAAATCTATAAAGAGCTCACCAAACTCCACACCCAAAAAACAAATAACCCAGTGAAGAAATGGGCAGAAAACATGAATAGACACTTCTCTAAAGAAGACATCTGGATGGCCAACAGGCACATGAAAAGATGTTCAACGTCGCTCCTTATCAGGGAAATACAAATCAAAACCACACTCAGATATCACCTCACGCCAGTCAGAGTGGCCAAAATGAACAAATCAGGAGACTATAGATGCTGGAGAGGATGTGGGGAAACGGGAACCCTCTTGCACTGTTGGTGGGAATGCAAATTGGTGCAGCCGCTCTGGAAAACAGTGTGGAGGTTCCTCAGAAAATTAAAAATAGACCTACCCTATGACCCAGCAATAGCACTGCTAGGAATTTATCCAAGGGATACAGGAGTACTGATGCATAGGGGCACTTGTACCCCAATGTTTATAGCAGCACTCTCAACAATAGCCAAATTATGGAAAGAGCCTAAATGTCCATCAACTGATGAATGGATAAAGAAATTGTGGTTTATATACACAATGGAATACTACGTGGCAATGAGAAAAAATGAAATATGGCCTTTTGTAGCAACGTGGATGGAACTGGAGAGTGTTATGCTAAGTGAAATAAGCCATACAGAGAAAAACAGATACCATATGGTTTCACTCTTATGTGGATCCTGAGAAACTTAACAGAAACCCAGGGGGAGGGGAAGGGAAAAAAAAAAAAAGAGGTTAGAGTGGGAGAGAGCCAAAGCATAAGAGACTGTTAAAAACTGAGAACAAACTGAGGGTTGATGGGGGGTGGGAGGGAGGGGAGGGTGGGCGATGGGTATTGAGGAGGGCACCTTTTGGGATGAGCACTGGGTGTTGTATGGAAACCAATTTGACAATAAATTTCATATATTAAAAAAAAAAAGAAAAGAAAAACATCACAAGGAAAATTAGAAAATACTTTAAGATGGATAGAGGCAAAATCACGAGTTACCAGAACTTACAGGATACAGCTAGAGCAGTTACAGCTTAAAGGAAAGTGATAGCTATAGGTGCCTAATTTAGAAAAGAAGAAAGAATGAAGAATCCAAAAAGGAAATTTAAAATTTTCATTTATAATAGCATTAAAAAGAATAAACTATTGGGGCGCCTGGGTGGCGCAGTCGGTTAAGCGTCCGACTTCAGCCAGGTCACGATCTCACGGTCCGTGAGTTCGAGCCCCGCGTCGGGCTCTGGGCTGATGGCTCAGAGCCTGGAGCCTGTTTCCGATTCTGTGTCTCCCTCTCTCTCTGCCCCTCCCCCGTTCATGCTCTGTCTCTCTCTGTCCCAAAAATAAATAAACGTTGAAAAAAAAAAAATTAAAAAAAAAAAAAAAAAAGAATAAACTATTTAGGACTAAACTTAATCAAGAAGGCCAAAGGTTTATACACTGAAAACTGTAAGATGTTGCTGGCAGAAATTAAACAAGACAAAAATAAATGGAAATACGTTCTGTGTTCATGGACTGGAAGACTTAATATTATAAGTGACAATGCTACCCAAAATGATCTACGCATTCAGTGCAATCCCTATCAAAATCCCAATGACATTTTTTTGCAGAAATATAAAAACGCATTCTGAAATTCATATGGAATCTCATGCAACTCTAAATAGCAAAAATAATTTTGAAAAAGAATAAAGTTAGAGAAGAAAAACATAGGAGTAAATCTTTGTATCTTGGGCTGGGCAGTAGTGTCTTAGATAAAACACCAAGAGCAGAAGTGACAAAAGAAACATACAAATTTCGTCTTATTCCAGGGAAAAACTTTTGTGCTGCAAACATAAAAATACCATCAAGAAGTAAAAGTACACAGAGTGGGAGAAAATATTTGTAAATCATATATCTGATAAGAGATTTATATCCAGGATATATATATATATAAAATATAAATAAAATATATAAATTATTCTTATCTAAATATAAATATATTTATTTATATTATAAATAAATTTATTATTTATAAATTTATTTATATGAATAAATAAATTTAAATTATTTATAAATATATAATATATAAATAAATATATAAATCATTTATATATTATATAAATTATATAATTTATATATTATATAATTTATATAATTTATAAATATTTAAATTATTCTTATATAAAAATAAATAAAATATATAAATAAATATGTAAAAATAAAAAATATATAAAATAAATATATAAATATGTGTGTATATATACACACACACACACACACACAAGCCTTAGAACTCAATAATAAAAACACAGCCCAAATATAAAACTAGGGAAAAGATTTGAATAAATATTTCTCCAAAGAGGCTGTATAAGTGGCCAATAAACACATCTAAATTTGGTCAGCATCATTAGTCATTAGAAAAATGCAAATCAAGGGGCACCTGGGTGGCTCAGTCGGTTAAGCGTCCGACTTCAGCTCACGTCATGATCTCATGGGTTCGTCAGTTCGAGCCCCTCATCGGGCTCTGTGCTGACAGCTTGGAGGCTGGAGCCTGCTTCTGATTCTGTGTCTCCTCTCTCTCTGCCCCTCCCCTGCTCACATTGTCTCTCTCTGTCTCTCAAAAATAAATACATGCAAAAAAATATTTTTAAAGAAAAATGCAGATCAAAATCACAGAGATACCATTTCACACCCACTAGCATGGCTCTAATAAAAAATATAGACACAAAAAAGTGTTGGTAAGGATCTGGAGAAGTTGGAACCCTAATACATTCCTGGTAGGACAGTAAAATGGTGCAACCAATTTGGAAAACAGTTTGGCAGTTTTTCAAAATGTTAAACATAGAATTGCCCATGTTCCAGCAATTCCATTCCTGTGCATTTATCTAAGAGAAATGAAAGCAAACATCCACGCAAAGACTTGTACACAAATATGCAAAGCAACTTCATTTACAATAGTCAAAACCTGTGAACAACTCAAATGCCCATCAGCAGTCAAGAGGATAAACTGTGGCATATCCACACAATGGAATACTTCCCACAACAAATGAATGAATTATTGATACATACAACATGGACAAATCTCAAAATAATTATGGCTAGTGACAGGAGCCAGTCACAAAGATGACATGATGTGCAATCCCACTTATAGGAAATAACCAGAATTAACAAGTCTGTAAAAACAGAAGGTAGGGTGGGGTTGAGGGTATGTTTTTGGATGTGTAATAGGGAGTGCTAGTAAGATTTCTTTTGGGGGGAAAACATCCTCAAAGTAGACTGTGGTGATGGTTGTAGAACTTGATGAGTTTATTTAAAAAAATCCAATTGTCTACTTTAAATGGGTAATTTGTATGGTATGTAAATTATACCTCAATAAATATTTTAAAAGGTGGGGAGGTATAAGTGACAGCAGCTGCATTAAATGCCTTCCATTTGATGGCAGAGACATGAAATGGCTTTGTGTTCTGGGAGTGGAACCAGTCAACTGGCCAGCATTTCTTGAACATCTCTGTCACGTGTGGAACTCAAACAGTGCTGTAAAATACCGAAGTTGTGTTCCTTGTCCTCACAGGAGGAGCTTGTTTTTAAACAAGGGTTTGATTAGGAAATTTATCACCACAATTTAAGATTTTGAAGAATTCAGAGAGGGTTAGCATAGTCATAAACAGGCATCTCAAAAGAGGAAAATGTTTGCACTGGGCCTTTAGAGATAGGTTGGCTTTGGGTAGATGGTGGGGGTTTAGAGAATTGTTTTCAAGTGCTCCTTCCTTGTACAACCCTCGCAGGTGCCTTCTGAGGCAACTCACATGCTGTTGGGCAGCTCTAATTGCTGGAAAGTCTTTCCTTGTGTTAAGTAGAATCTTTCTCCTGCTGATAATACTGCCTTACCATTTATAATGCAGTTATTATTGCAAGACTGTGCTGAGCCTCAGAAATAGTATCTCAAGTAATTCTTCCCATATGGGATAGGTGATGTCATTATCTTCCTCATCATTATCATTATTTTCCAGATGAAAAAAATCTGGCCCTTCAGTATTACATGAGCTGCCCACAATCACAGTCCCAGATCTCTTCTCCTCATGTGCACCTGTAGTACTGTCACTAGTGGATGTTCTTTCTTTCCTCTAATCCACACAGAACACGTCTAATTTCTCTTCCATGTGGTAGTTAATAAAGGTAAAGATCTTTATCTTTTTCCTGCCTTTTAAGCCATTTTCCCCCCTTGGAGTTAAACAAACTCGGTTGCTTAATCATTCTTTATTTAGCATGGTTTTGAGCTTCTTTCCCATCTTATTCACCATTCTGTGATCAAATCTGTCAGTCTTTTACTGAAGCATGGGCCTCAGAACTGAGATTAGTCTATTATGGCCTGACTAGCCCAGGAGCATATGGTACTGACCTCATTCTTCTCCTGTGCTAGCTGTGTTTTTGATGCATCCTAACATAACCTTAGCTCTTTGGGCAGCCACATTCCTTAGTGGATTAAAATCCCTGCCAAGTTAGGTCCAGGGACCTGAACAGGGAAACCCTTTTAGGGCTGAATAAAAACACTGGGCCTGCTGTAGGATCTGGATGAGGTTTGGACCCACCAACAGCAGGATGGCCTCATTCCACCTAGAACCAGCCTTATACACAAAGAGGTGGCCATTCACATGGTACTCAATAAAATAACTCCTACTGTCTCTCTTCCTAGAGCCACATTATTCTGGTGTCTGATACTTTTATTCTAGAATCCATTTCCCTGCCTTTTTCAGCTTCTAGTGACTGCCTAGATTCCTTGGCCTATGGCCTGCTCTACCTTCATAAGCATCACTTCATCTATGCTTTCAGCATCATATGGTCTCCTCCTCTGATCCTCCTTCATCCCCTTGAGAAGGTCCATGATGATTACAGTGGGCCCACCTGGATAATCCAAGGTGGTCTTCCCATCTCAACATCCTGAATATAATCATATCTTCAAAGTCCCTTTTGCCATAAAAGGTGACATTCACAGGTCCTGAATATTAGGAAATGAATGCCATGGGTGTTATTATTCAGCCTACACAGAGTTTTGTTGGAGAGGATGATGTGATAAGCTGTCTAATTCATGATTTAGAAAGACCGGTCTGGCGACAGAGTGGGAAGAATAAGGCTGGAGGCCTGAGAAGTACTTTGGAAGCTGCCAGTAATGAGAGCATACAACTGGATCAGTGGCAATGGGACAGAGAAGAGGATATATCTAGAGCACTCAGGAGGTATAACCCACAGGACTTGGAGCCAGCTAGGATGTGGGATGAATGAGAGAAGAGGTCTAGAAGGGCTCACTCAGGGTTTCTGCACTCATCAGATGGGCTGATGATGGTATCAGATGGCTGATTGGTGAGTAGGGAATACAGAAGGGGCAGAGAGAGATGGTTTGTTTGGAACCTGACTTTGAGGTGTCTATGAGGTAAGCAATGAGACCTGGTAGGCAGTTAGGTCTGTGGGTCTGGAGAGGAAGGTGGTGACAGCCGCTTGGTGTGCTGAGCACACAGACAGCACTTGAAGCCACAGTAGACCAGATGCCCCAGGACTGTCTAGAATTAGAGCATAGAAGCTGCCTGAAGGAGTGGGGGCGGGGACAATGGCTTCCACAGTTAGGGAGAAATATGGGTGTGGGAGGAAGCCAGAGAGGCAGGGGGAGCACCGGCAGAGTATGTTCTGTGTTGGAACAGAAAGTTGATGCATTTGCACTCAAACAGAGCCCTTCCTCCCCGGAGGAATGGCCACTTCTTATCAAGTGAAACCCTGCAGGAAAAGGGTAGAAATGGTTCTGTGTTTTGCTTGTTAACCTTGAGGGCCAGAGGCTCTGGCTGGGAACTGGGTTGTTTCTTGGACATTAGGTGCACGCACACATAGAAGGAGCTCAGTGAGTCCCTCTCACTGGAACTAGTCATGGCTAAGAGGACCTGTTTTGCTCTCAGGCTTGCCCTGGCAACAACTGAAAAGCTCTATTATTTGCCTTTCTGGGCACATTCACTGAAGAGGCTCAAGGTTTTGGTGCAATGCAGAAGTCTCCTGCCTCTGAGAACAATATTCATCCTCTTCCGTCATTCCACTACAAGGGCACAGTGGAGAAATACTTCTGCAGGAGAGATCACTGGCCTTTGAGACTGTTTCTTCTATATGTGTTGCTGCCTTTCCTTTGTTCATGTTCCTTCCCAGCCCTGGGAAGAAAGAGGAGATAAGAGGATGGGACAGGTGAATGTTGGCAAAATGTGTAAGGACAGGCCTAATGGAAGAGGTGAGACTTAACATGTCCCCTGGGAATAGGATAGGCCTTTTGGTAGAACTGGATAGTCAAGAAGGGGTATATTTCAGATGGAGGGATGGGCATGTTAAGATGGAAAAGCAGAAGTGGGCACGAAGTGTAGAGGGGTGGGCCCAGAGATTGATTCAGCCAGAGGGCATATATCTCCTGGCCATGAGCTGCTGTGACACTGACCTAGAGAGGAAGCAGAAAAGGGGCTCTCTGACCTTGCTCCTTCCTCTAGTACAGAGCATTGCTTCATGTTTGAATGGTCCTTATTTTCCTGCATCCATTCCCAGGTAAGCCTTTCAGAATTGCGTGTATTGAGGTGAGCGAAAGAAAATTAAACAAGCTCCCAAAGTCATGGCAGTCAGGGTTAGTTCCAAGATGGAAACTGAGGGGGAGGGAACTATTTGAGTGCTACTTACGTGTGCGGTGTCTAAATACAGGTTGTCATTTGGGGCACCTGGATAGCTGAGTCTTAAGCGATCGACTTCAGCTCAGGTCATGATCTCGTGGTCCGTGGGTTTGAGCCCCATGTCAGGCTCTGTGCTGACAGCTCAGAGCCTGGAGCCTGCTTCAGATTCGGTGACTCCCTCTCTTTCTGCTCCTCTCCCACTTGTTCTCTGTCTCTGTCTCTCAAAAATGAATAAATGTTAAAAAATTTTTAAAAATGAAGGTTGTCATTTAATTGTCAGCTTTCCTAGGACAAGTGCTGTCAGCCTTACTTTGTAAATAAGGAACAGAGATTCTGAGGAGGAAGTACCAGGTCCTAGGTAACACTGTAGTAATCATTAGGATAGGGGTGGGGGTTTCCTAGAAGCAGGTCTGCAGCCGTGGAATGTCAAAGGAAGAGCAACTCCAAAGACATTACCATATAATAGTCGCTTCAGTTTACTGACAGAAGACCTTGGTTCATAAAGAGGCCCAAGGGACCCAGCCTGCGGATGAGAGAACTGTGGTGTGGGTCAGCTGTCTGAGCTCTACACTGGCTTTGGACAAGGGACTTTTCTAAACCTCAGCTTCCTATACTCAGAGCTTTGAAATCCCCACTAATGTGCAGATACTTTGAGAAGTCTTTAAGAAAAAACTCAATTTAACCTTAAGGCATTTTCCATAATTACCTAATTGTCAATCTCATCATTTGTTTTCCGAATCCTATGGACCCTGCCTCAGGATATGCTTCATGCCAGCAATCTGGGAAACTCAGGTCTACTCCCCCAAATCCTGGGAAGACCCTCCAACTTCTTGTTAGAAATCAAAGAAGTTGGGACCACCTGGAATACTCAGTTGGTTAAGCATCCGACTTTGACTCAGATCATGATCTTGCAGTCCATGAGTTTGAGCCCCACATCGGGCTCTGTGCTGACAGCTTAGAACCTGGAACCTGCTTTAAATTCTGTGTCTCCCTCTCTCTCTTTCCCCTCCCCCCACTCATGCTCTGTCTCTCTTTGTCTCTCAAAAACTAATAAACTTAAAAAAAAAATCAAACAACTTGACTCACTCCCTTACAGTTCTCCCACCACTGGAGCAAGAAAAAGGGAGAGAACTTATCTCCCTGGCTTTGATGTTAATTCTTCCTTCACAATCCACAAAACATGTTGGGCATAGCAACTGGTGAAATGTGGTTTCAGATCTTGGTGCATCACCTGTCAGCTGTTCACCTTAGGTGAGTACTTAACCTGGCAGAGCACAAACTGCATATCTGTAAAATTGAGCGATGGTGCCTTGCAAGGCTGCTCTGCTCTGCTAGGCAGTGCACCTAGCGGGAAGGGAACTGCTATTCTTTTCTCTGGAGGGAATAGGCTTAGCTTTCTAAAAATGACTTCAAGCTTATTTCAAATTGTTTACCTTGTTGGTAAGGGTTAATGGGTCTTTCTTTGCTGATTATCAAAATGCAGAGCCTAGGCTTCAGGGAGAAACTGGGGCGGGTATGTGGAGAAATGCCAGCCTTGTACCAGGCACACCCCAGTTTGTAAGCCTTGCTTTCAAAGACTTCTGCAGTCTAGAACTTGCCCTAGAAGCTAAAAATGGTTTTGTACTAAAACTAGGAGTGTGTGATTGACAGCAGATGAAATTTTGAAATTGAGATTGTCTTAGGAAACCTGGCACTATTGACCTCTGTACCCACAAGCTCCTCTGTCCTAAAGCAAAACCCCTCTTGTTCCCCCACCCAAGCCTCTTGTCAGCAGAAATTACTCCAGAGTTTGGCTCCTCCTATTTCCCAGCTTTCCTCTTTGAGCTACTTTGAGCTGAATTATACCAATTGTGTGTCCCTTCCCCATGACCACTGGGTACAGTTGCAGTCTTACTGCTGGAAAACTCTTTTGTCTAATGTTTGCAAAGTTCTTAAAGGGGTTTCTAAAGGAGTCACTGAGAAAGGAGACTGTCTTTCTGCCAGTTCCTTACAAGAGGGAAGAATTTCCCTGTTGTTTTGGGATTATGGATTACAAGAAGATACAAAGGAGTAGAGGAGGAAGAATGGGCTGGGATATCAGTGCCATATGTGTAAAATGGGAGCACCAGTACCTCACAGGGCCATGGTGCAATTTGATGGGATGGGGTCAGGCCTTCATGGTAGCCCACCTTCAAAGAGCAGGAGCCACCTCTGTTAGGCTGCCCAGGAGCACCTCCTGGCCTGCAGCTGTGCAACAAATGTTGCTGGTACCATGTCCATATACTCACCCATTGCCACTCATCCACACACTCAGTGTTAGCTTGTAGAACATGCTTTTAAAGGCTCCAAAGACTGCAAAGCTCCAAGTCTGACAACTAATACAGGGCTAACTGTGGACACTAATTTTCTTTTATTGCCTTTCTTAATCTTCAGAGGGATGGGCACACACAGGCTTGGAGCCAAACTGCCTGGGTTTAAATCCTGACTCACCACTTCCTAGCTTATGTGACCATGACCTAGTTACTTGATTTCTCTCTCTGTGCCCCATTTTCATCTTCTGTAAAATGAGGATATAGTACCTACCTCATATGGCCGTCATGAGACTCGTGTAAGGTATAGGTTCAATAAATATTATTGTCATTTCTCTAATTTTATGAAAGAAGAAAAGAAGACTCAGAGATTGACACTATTACCATAGCTACTCGTGGCAGAACTAACTAGGACATGTGTCTGATTCAGTTATAGTCCTCCCTAGTATGCCAGCTCTTTCATGGTCAAAGAAATGAATCCCAACTGGTAGGAGATCAAAAACCATATAGAGTTAACACTGGGAAGTGTGTGTGTGACAGCAGGTGGGTAAGAGTGCTCCGGGGGTGCAATTTGGTTCAACGGTACACAGCCTTGGATTTCCAGGAAATAACTCCCAGGTTCCCTGGATAACCTGCATTGATCAAGGCCCTTTGCAATGAAATGACAACTATTTTGGGTTCCTTACTGCCCCCTGGTGGTAACAGATCACATGGGGCTCTTTCCCTAACAGATGAAAGCAGGAGGCTATTTTGAAATTGGCTTTCCAGATTAATGAAGAATTTTGAACTTTTTGTTTCTCTGTTTTAGCCTTCCTGGCACCTTTGGCCCAACAGCATAAATTAGTTCCTGTTTTTTTCCCTTTATGAATTAATGAATAGCTTACTGTTTGACCCCAGCAAGCTACCAGCCTTTTAGGGATCTCCCCATCTGTAAAACCAGCATCTCAGTCTCACTCAGACACCCCATGATCAATTCCATTCTGTTCGTTTTTATTTTCAGCAAACCACAAGGTGGCAGTACAAGAGTGGGTTCCCCTGTTTTCTCCCCAAGTGGTGGGAGAAAGAGGAATTGTTGTGCATGCAGCATAGAGCTAAAAGTTAGTCTTCTACCCCAGGTCATGGCTACCCAGGACATGGTTAGGCTCAACACTCAGGCATGAGTCCTCAGTGTGATTTACCTCTGTCTGTGTGTGCCTTCTCTTTCTTTTATGGCAAATAGAGACAAAATTTGCTCAAACTTCCTTAAAGGGCACCCTGAGGATTCACAGTAGCTAGTGAGTAGGGATAAGATTTTTTAAATAATTAAGTTAAATTTGGGGAGGGGGAAAGTTATTATGGATTCACATACAAGTTATAAGAAATAATACAGAGGGCTTCCATGTACTTTTCACCCAATTTCTCCCAATGACAGCATCTTGTAAAACTAAAGCACAATATCACAACCAGGGTGTTGACATTGATACCATCAAGACATGTAGTACTTCCATTACTACAGGGATCTCTCCTGTTGCTTTTTTTATAGCCACACCATGCCCCCTCTTTAACCAATGACAGCTACTAATCTGTTCTCCATCTCTATAATTTTGTCATTTCAAGATTATTATAGTGCTCACTTCGGCAGCACATATACTAAAATTGGAATGATCAGAGATTAGCATGTGCAAAAATGATACATAAATTCCTGAAGTGCTCCATATTTTTTAAAAAAGAATATTATATATGTTGCCATTTGTAACAACATGGATGGAGCTAGAGAGTATTATGCCAAGTGAAATAAGTCAGTAAAAGAAAGGCAAATATCATATGATTTCATTCATATGTGGAATTTAAGAAACAAAAGCAAAGAGAAAGGGGGGGGGCAAACCAAGAAACAGACTGTTAACTATAGAGGACAAACTGATGGTTACCAGAGGGGAGTTGGGGGGGGGATGTGTTAAATAGGAGATGGGGATTAAGGAGTGCACTCATGATAAGCACTAGGGGTTGTAAGGAAGTGTTGAATCACTCACTATATTGTATACCTGAAACTAATATTACACTGTATGTTAATTAACTGGAATTTAAATAAAAACTTAAAAAATTAAAGAATATTATATAAATAGATTCATACAGTATGTAACACTTAGGTTTGGATTTTTTTCTCTTAGCATAATTCTCTGCAGATTCATCCAAGCTGTGTATATACCAATGGCTGTTATTCCATTGGATGGATGTACCAGTTTGTGTAACTATTTACTTGTTGAAGGACATCTGGGCCATTTCTAGTTTTGATCTATTATGAATATTAAGCTATTTTGAATTTGAGCTATTATGAATAAAGTTGCTATGGGCATGCATTACAGGTTTTTGTATAAAGGTAAGTTTTACTTTCTCTGGGATAAAGGCCCAGAAGTGCAATTGCTGGATTGTATGGTAGTTTGTGTTTTTTGATGAATGGTTCCATTTCCTCTAAGTTGTCAAATTTATATATATAGAATTATTTGTAGTATTCTTATCCTTTTGATACTGGCAGGGTCTCCTGTTTCATTTCTGGTATCAGTAATTTGTACCTTCTTTTTTCTTTGTCAGTCTGGCTAGAGCTTGGTCAATTTTACTGACTTTTTAAAGAACTAGCTCTTTCACTTTATTGATTTTTCTCTATTGTTTTTGTTTTCCACTTCATTGATTTCTGCTGTTTATTATTTATTTCCTTCTATCTTAGACTTATTATTATTATTATATTTATTATATTTATATATATTATTTATATTTATATTATTATTATTATTTATTTCCTTCTGTTTTACACTTATTTTGCTCTTCTTGAACTAAGTTCTTGAGATGGAATTTAGGTTATAGATTGAGACTTATTTTTTCCCTAATGTGTGCATTTAGTGCTATAAATTTCCCTCTGAACATGGCTTTAGCTGTGTCCCACCATTTTCTATATGTTGCATTTTCATTTTCATTTAGTTATTTTTTTTACATCTTCCTTGAAACTTATTCTTTGACCATGGATTATTTAGACATGTGTTCATTTGTTTCTAAGTCTTTGGATTGTTGTGTTCTTTCTATTACTGATGTCTGGTTTGATTTTGTTATGGTCATACAACATATTCTATATGATTTCAGTTTTTTTTTTAATGTACTGAGGTTTGTTCTATAGCCAGAATGTGATCTAACTTGATGTATGTTTTGTACACTCTAGAAAAGAACTTCTGTTGTTGGGAAAAGTATTCTGTAAATTTTTATCATACTCTACTGGTTGATGGCATTGTAGAGCTTTTTGCTATCCTTGCTGATTTTCCATCTAGTTGTTCTATCAGTTGTTGACAGAGGGTTGAACTTTTCTACTATATTGCATATCTGTATATTTCTTCCTTCAGTTGTGTCAGTATTTGCTTCACATATTGTTCATTTGTGCATATACATTTAAGACTGCTATGTCTTCTTTTGGGATTGGCTCTTTAATCATTATGTAATGTCTCTTTCTGTCTCTGGTCATTTTCTTTTTTCTGAAGTCTAGTGTTTTTTTGTTATAAAATAGTCTTTCTTGCTTTCTTCTTACCAGTGTTTGCATGATGTATCTTTTTCCATTTGTCTGTTTTCAACCTATCTTACAGGTGTATTTGGAGAAAATTTCTTGCAGACAGGAGGCATATGTATCATGCTTTTTAATCCACTCTGTCAATCTCTGTCTTTTTATTTCTATAATTAGATGATTTACATTTAATGTAAATATTGATATAGTAGGGGTAAGTCTTCCATCAAATTTTTTTCTGTTTGTCCTCCCCCTTTTCTCTATTTTCTTTTTCCACTCTTTCTATGAGTTACTTGGGCATTTGGGGGTTTAATTTTTTATATACTTAATCTTTTTTAGCAATTTTAGGTTTATATAAAAACTGAACAGAAAGTACAGAGAGCTCACATATTTTTTCTTACCATCACTCACTGATTGTTTCTCTAGTTATTAACATCTTGAATTGATGTGGTACATTTGTTACATTGATGCACCAATAGTAACACATTATTATTAACTAAATTCTATATGTAATTAGGCTTCACTCCATGTGTTGTACAGTTTTGGGGCATTTTGAAACTTGCATAATATCATCTACTCACTATTACAATATTATACAACATAGTTTCACTGCCTGAAAAATCCCCTGTGCTCCACTTCTCTCCTACAACTGCTAACAACTACTGATCTTTTCATGTCTCTATAGCTTTGCTTTTTCCAGAATATCCCATAGTTGGAATCCTTTTATAACTGGCTTCTTTCACTTAGCAATATACATTTTTGTTTCCTCCATATCTTTTGTGACTTGATAGCTCATATCTTTTTACCACTGAATAATATTCCTTTATCTTGATAAACTACATATGGTTTATCCATCTACCAGTTGTATAACATCTTGGCTTTCGGGTTTGGGAAATTTTGAATAAAGCCCCTTATAAACATTCATCTGCAGCTTTTTTGGATATAACTTTTCAGATCTTTTGGATAAATACCACAGAGTGTAATTACCAGATTGTAAGATAAGAGTCTGTTTAGTTTTGCAGGAAACTGCCAAACTGTCTTCCAAAAGTAGCTGTACTATTTTGCGTCCCATTCAGGAATGAATGAGAGTTCCTGTTTATCCACATCCTTGTCAACATTGGTGTTGTCTGTGTTTTGGATTTTAGCCATTCTGATAGATGTGTAGTGATAGATATAGTTGTCATAAGTTGCAACTCTCTAATGACATATGTTGAGCATCTTTTCATCACTTATCATCTGTATATCTTCTTGGTGAGGTATCCTTCAGATCTTTGTTCTACTTTTTAATCAGATTATTTGTTTTCTTATTGTTGATATCTCAGTGCTTTTTGTATATTTTGAATTTTAAGTCCTTTACCAAGTATGAGTTTTGCAAATATTTTCTACCAGTCTATAGCTTGCTGTCTTATTCTCTTAATAGTGTTTTTTACAGAGCAGAAGTTTTTCAATTTAATGAAATCCAGCTCATCAGTTTCTTCTTTCCTTGATTGTGCTTTAAGTGTCATACCTAAAAACTCATTGCCAAACCCAGGGTGACCTAGATTTTCTCCTATGTTATCTTGTAGAAGTTTTGTAATTTTGTATTTTACACTTGAGTCTATGACCCATTTTTAGTTTTTTTTTTTTGTCAAAGATGGGAGGCCAGTGTCTAGATTAATTTTTTGTGTGTATGAATGTCCAGTTATTCTAGAACTATTTCTACAACTATAGTCTATGGTGTTGACTTTTGCTCCTTTGTCAAAGATCAGGTGACTATATTTATGTGCGTTTATTTCTAAGCTGTCTATTCTGTTCCATTGACTGATCTATTTCTTTCTCTTTTTTTTAACAAATACCACACTGTTTTTTTTTTAAAAATTTTTTTTTTTTCAACGTTTATTTATTTTTGGGACAGAGAGAGACAGAGCATGAACGGGGGAGGGGCAGAGAGAGAGGGAGACACAGAATCGGAAGCAGGCTTCAGGCTCTGAGCCATCAGCCCAGAGCCTGACGCGGGGCTCGAACTCCCGGACCGCGAGATCGTGACCTGGCTGAAGTCGGACGCTTAACCGACTGCGCCACCCAGGCGCCCCAATACCACACTGTTTTAATTATTGTAGCTTTGAAGTAAATTAATACCGTAGATAAATACCTTAACTATATGGTCTTGAAAAGTAGCTATAATTTGAATAATAGCTATATGGTCTTAAAGTCGGGTAGTTTTGGGTCTCTGAATTTATTCCTCTTTAATATTGTGCTGGCTAATCCAGGTCTTTTGTCTTTCCATATGAACTTTAGACCCAGTTTATATACCTTTCCACATAAACTTTAGAATCAGAAACAATTTAGAATCAGAACACAAAGTACTGGGATTTTTATTGGAATGGCATAGCATATATATATATCAAGTTGGGAAGAACTTAATCTTAACAATACTGAGTTTTCTTTTTTTTTTTAATTTTTTTAACGTTTATTTATTTTTGAGACAGAGAGAGACAGAGCATGAACGGGGGAGGGTCAGAGAGAGGGAGACACAGAATCTGAAACAGGCTCCAGGCTCTGAGCTGTCAGCACAGAGCCCGACGCGGGGCTCGAACTCACTGACCGTGAGATCATGACCTGAGCTGAAGTCAGCTGCTCAACCGACTGAGCCACCCAGGTGCCCCAACAATACTGAGTTTTCATATTCATGAATATGGACTATCTTTTCATTTATTTAGCTTTTCTTTGATTTCTTTTATCAGAGCATTGTAGTTTTCCTCATTTAGATCTTGTACCTATTTTGTTAGATTTATACCTAAATTACATATAAATTTAGATAATTAATTAGGTACTAATGTAAGTGGTGTTCCTATTTTTTTTTAATTTTAGAGAGTAAGAGTGTGTGTGTGAGTGGGGGAGAGGGGCAGAAGGAGATAGAGAATCTCAAGCAGGCTCCATGTTCAGCAGGGAACCTGATGCAGGGCCCATGACCAAAATCAAGAATCAGATGCTCAACCGACTGAGCCACCCAGGAGCCCCTGGTGGTTGTATTTTTAATAAAAATGCCAATTGCTTATTGCTGGTATATAGGAAAGCAATTGATGTTTACATATTACTTTGTATCCTGAAACTTGATATAATCGTTTATTAGGTCTAGGAGATGATGATGATGATGATGATGATGCTGCTGCTGCTGCTGCTGCTGCTGCTGCTGCTGCTATTGATTACTGATTCTTTGGGATTTTTCTGTATACACAATTACATCATCTGTTGGCAAAGACAGTTTTATTTCTCCCTTCCCAGTGTGCATACATTTATTTCCTTTTCTCGTCTTATTGCATTAACTAGGACCTCTAGTATAATGTTGAATAGAAATGGTGAGAAGGAACATCCATGGCATTCCAATTCCTTAGCAGGGAAGCATTGTCTCTATGATGTTAGCTGTAGGTTTTTACATGTTCTTTATCAAGTTGAGGAAGATCTCCTATAATCCCATTTTTGAGAGTTATTTTTTTACCACGGATTGTATCAAATGCTTTTTCTTAATCATTAATATGGTCTAATTATCTTTTTTCTTTAGTCTTTTTATATAATGGATTGCATTTAGAATATTGAACCAGCCATGCATAACTAGATCTCACTTGGTGTGTCAATTACTAATAGAGGGGTGTTGAAATCTCCAACTATATAATAATGGATTTTTCTCTTTCTCCTTGTCCTTCTATCAGTTTTTGCCTCAGACATTTTTATTCTGCTTTTAGATGCATTTAATTTTTTTAGTACATTGTTGGATTTAAGTTAATATTTTGTTGAAGATTTTTGTATCCATGTTCATGAAATATATTGGTCTATGATTTTCTTTTCTTATAATATTATTTTGTCTGGTTTTAGTATTAGGTTAAGGCTGGTATAATCTGGTCAGAACAGAAATAAACAATATAGAATCTAAAAAACCTATAGAGCAGATCAATGAAACCAAGAGTTGGTTTTTGGAAAAAATAAACAAAATTGATAAACCTCTAGCCAGGCTTCTCAAAAAGAAAAGGAAGATGACCCAAATAGATAAAATCATGAATGAAAATGGAATTACTACAACCAACCCATCAGAAATACAAGCAATTATCAGGGAATACTATGAAAAATTATATGCCAACAAACTGGACAACCTGGAAGAAATAGACAAATTCCTAAGCACCCACACACTTCCAAAACTCAATCAGGAGGAAATAGAAAACTTGAACAGACCCATAACCAGGGAAGAAATTGAATCAGTTATCAAAAATTGCCCAAAAAATAAGAGTCCAGGACCAGATGGCTTCCCTGGGGAATTCTATCAGACATTTAAAGCAGAGATAATACCTGTCCTTCTCAAGCTGTTCCAAAAAATAGAAAGGAAAGGAAACCTTCTAGGCTCATTCTATGAAGCCAGCATTACTTTGATTCCCAAACCAGACAGAGACCCAGCAAAAAAAGAGAACTACAGGCCAATATCCCTGATGAATATGGATGCAAAAATTCTCAACAAGATACTAGCAAATCGAATTCAACAGCATATAAAAAGCATTATTCACCATGATCAAATGGGATTCATTCCTGGGATGCAGGGCTGGTTCAACATTCGCAAATCAATCAATGTGATACATCACATTAATAAAAGAAAAGATAAGAACCATATGATCCTGTCAATCAAGGCAGAAAAAGCATTTGACAAAATTCAGCATCCTTTCTTAATAAAAACCCCCGAGAAAGTCGGGATAGAAGGAACATACTTAAACATCATAAAAGCCATTTTTGAAAAGCCCACAGCTAATATCATCCTCAATGGGGAAAAACTGAGAGGTTTCCCCCTGAGATCAGGAATACGACAGGGATGTCCTCTCTCACCGCTGTTGTTTCACATAGTGTTGGAAGTGCTAGCATCAGCAATCGGACAACAAAAGGAAATCAAAGGCATCAAAATTGGCAAAGATGAAGTCAAGCTTTCACTTTTTGCAGATGACATGATATTATACATGGAAAACCCGATAGACTCTACCAAAAGTCTGCTAGAACTGATACATGAATTCAGTTGCAGGATACAAAATTAATGTACAGAAATCAGTTGCATTCTTATACACTAATAACGAAGCAACAGAAAGACAATAAAGAAACTGATCCCATTCACAATTGCACCAAGAATCATAAAATACCTAGGAATAAAACTAACCAAAGATGTAAAAGCATACAGATGTATGCTGAAAACTATAGAAAGCTTATGAAGGAAATTGAAGAAGATACAAAGAAATGGAACAACATTCTGTGCTCATGGATTGGAAGAATAAATATTGTTAAAATGTCAATATTACCCAAAGCAATCTACACATTCAATGCAATCCCAATCAAAATTGCACCAGCATTCTTCTCAAAGCTGGAACAAGGCTGGTATAATCTAATAAACTAGGAAGTATTCTCTCTGCTTCTATTTTATGGAAGAGATTGTAGAGAATTATTTCATAACTGTTTGGTATTGTTTTAATTTCTTTAATAAATATAAATCTGTTCAGGTTATTCATTCTTTTTCACCCTGTTTGATAATGTTTTGTGATGCACAAAAGTTTTAAGTTTTGTTAGAAGTTCAACTTATTTTTTCTTTTGTTACCTGTGTGTTAGTGTCACATCTAAGAAATTATTGCCAAATCCATTGTCATGCAGCTTTCCTCCTATGTTTTCTTCTAAAAGTTTTATAGTTTTTTAGCTCCTACACTTAGGCCTTTGAGCCATTTTGAGTAATTTTGTAAGGTGGATATCCAGTTTCCCGAAACCCTTCATTGAAAAGACTCCTTTCTTGGCACCTTTGTCAAAAATCATTTGATCATTTATGTAAGAGTTTATCTCTGGGCTCCCATTTCTGTTTCATTGTTGTATATGTCTGTCTTTATGCCAGAACTATACTGTTGCTTACTGTAGCTTTGTAGTAAGTTTTGAAATCAGGAAGTATGAGACCTCCAACTTTGTTCTTTTTTCTCCAAGATTGTTTTGGCTATTTGGAATCCCTTGGTATTTCATAGGAATTTTAGGATATGTTTTTGTATTTCTTCAAAAAGAAGTCATTGGATTTTGATAGGAATTGCATTGAATCTGAAAATCATTTTAGGTAGTATTGTCATCTTAGCAATATTAAGTCTTCTAGTCTGTGAACATGGGATGTCATTTATTGGCATCTTCTTTAATTTCTTTCAGCAATGTTACATAGTTTTCAGTGTTTCACCCCCTTGGTCAAATTATTCCTGCTGTTGTAAATAGAATTGTTTCCTTAGTTTCATTTTGGATTTTTCATTATTAGTGCATAGAAATGCAACTGAATTTTGTGTGGTAATTTTGTGTCCCACAAAATTGGTTTATTTTTTGCTGAATTGCTTGTTTATTAGCTTTACCAGTTTGTGTGTGTGTGTGTGTGTGTGTGTGTGTGTGTGTGTGCGCGCGCGCGCATGGGTGTTTGGAATACAAGGTCATGTCATGTGCAAACAAAGATAATTTTATTTCTCCCTTTTCAATATTAATGCCTTATATTTTTTCTTCTTGCCTATTTGCTCTTGTGAGGACTTCCAGTACTATGTTGAATAGAAGTGGAGAAAGTGGGAATCCAGATTTTGTTCTTATCTTGGGGGAAATACTTGTAATCTTTGACCACCGAGTATGATGTTAGGTGTGGAATTTCCATACCATATTGAGGAAGTTTCCTTCTAGTCCTGGTTTACTGAGTTTGTTCTATTTTTAGTGAAGAAAGGGTGTTAAATTTTGTCAAATATTTTCCTGCATTAGTTGAGATGATCGTATATTCCACCCCCACCACCCCAACTCCCGCCTTCATTCTAGTAATTGATTTTACTGAATCAGTTTTCCTATGTTGAACCATTATCACATTCTGGAGATAAATCTCATTTGGTCATGATACATAATCCTTTTAATATGCTGCTGGATTCAGTTGGCTAATATTTTATTCAAGGTTTCTACAACAATATTTATGAGAAATATTGGTTGGTAGTTTTCTTGTATTGTCTGTCTGGTTTGGGTGTCAAGGTATTACTGGCTTCATAGAATGAGTTAGGAAGTGTTTCTTCCTCTGCAGTATTTTGAAAAGTTTGAAAATAATTTGTGTTAATCCTTTAAATGTTTGGTACTATTTAACAGTAAAGTCATTTGGCTCTAGGCTTTTTCTTTTCTTTTTTTCTTTTTTTTGGGGGGGGCTAGGGGGAGTTTTGGCCACTGTTTTAATCTATTTACAAGTTATAGGTCTATTCAGATTTGTTATCTCTTCATGATTCAGTTTTGGTGTATTGTGTGTTTCAAGGAATTTGTCCACTTCATTTAGGTTAGCCAATGTGTTGGCATATAAATGTTCATAGCGTTATTATTCCTGTAACATCAGTAGTATTGTCCTTTTTTTATATCTGATTTTAATAATGTGAGTTTTCTTTCCTCTGCCAGTTTTAGGTTTAATTTGCTTTTCTTTTTCTTAAGGCATAAGCTTAGGTTATTGACTTAAGACCTTCTTTTATCCATGTGTGCATTTATAGCTGTAAATTCCCTTCTTACCATTGCTTTCACTATCTCTCATAGATTTTGGTATTTTGTGTTTTCACTTTCATTTGTCTCAATGTACGGATCTTCCTCAACTTATAGTAGAGTTATATCCCAGTAAACACATTGTAAGTTGAAAGTATCATAATTCAAATGGGAGAAGATATTTGTAAGTCACATATTTTATAAAAGGTTAGTATCCAAAATATGTAAAGAAGTTATAAAATGCAACTACAAAAAAGCAAATAATCCATTTGAAAAATGGGCAGAGGACATGAACAGACATTTTTCCAAAGGAGACATACAGATGGCCAACAGACACAGGAAAAGATGCTAAACATCACTTATCATCAGGGAAATACAAATCAAAACTACAGTGATATTTCACCTCACATCTGTTAGAATGGCTAAAATCAACAACACAAGAAACAACAGGTGTTGGTGAGGATGTGGAGAATGGAGAACCCTCTTGTACTGTTGGTGGGAATGCAAACTGGTGCAGCCACTGTGGAAAACAGTAGGGGGTGTTCTTCAAAAAGTTAAAAATAGAACTACCTTGTGATCCAGGAATCACACTACTGGGTGTTTACCTAAAGGTTACAAGAACACTAATCTAAAGGGATACATACACCTTACATTTATGGCACTATTATAGCCAAGATATGGAAGCAACCCAAGTGTCCATCGATTGTTGAATGGATAAAGATGGTGTGGTGTATGTATGTGTATATGTATATGTATATGTATATGTATATGTGTATATATTATCTATAAATATATCTCAATATATCTACATAGAGATAGATGTAATATTATTTAACTATAAAAAAGAATGAAATATTGCCATTTGCAGCAATATGATGGAGCTAGAGAGTGTAATGCTAAGTGAAATAAGTCAGAGAAAGACAAATACCATATGATTTCACTCACATGTGGAATTTGAGAAAG